>NW_023604295.1:62453626-62993237 GCF_014898055.3 Talpa occidentalis | reverse complement strand
AAAATTAAAAATGAGTCTCTGTTTACACAAATACCACAGGAAAATAAAGTTGGAATTATAGATGACAGAAATAAAGGATTCCCAGAGCTGACAACTTTTAATGAGAACCAGTTAAGACAACTATTTACTGCTTCATCTGAACCATTCTCCTATTTCATCTGCAGTCTTTCTCTTACATATCACACTACTTCATTGCCTTCTCTTTCCACATTGCCTTGTCTCCATTATTTTCTGCTTCCTGTGTTAGCTCCCTCTGGTTTTCATTTCAACTACGTAATTACTTATTCAAGTCCCCCCCGCCCTTCTTCTCTCAATGTCCTCCTCCTGGCTTTTGAAAAACTTTCATGACAGTATTCTGCAGGACAAAAATTCACATCTGTCTATGGGCATAGATAAAAGCCAAATGAAATAAATGTCCTCCACAGTTGTCAGAGCAGTTTCATTTTCCTCATTGTTGTACCACTTGCTTCCCATTCACTTATTATCCTCTGACCTCAACTCCACAACAAACCCCAAAGTGCTCTTTAAAAAGCCACTCTATAAACAAGGCTGTTTAAAAACAAAAAAGAAAAATATAAAAAGACACTATGAGTCTCTCAGTTTCCATACTAAATGATCTGCTTTGTTTGGTTGTTTGTTTTCTATCCAAGCAGAGCATTCATTCTGGATTTTTGCACAGGATGGTATTTTCAATTTGCCCTTCTTTAGTGTTTTAGTGTTCACAACATTAATTATATAATTCACACCTGCTTCTCAGTTCATGCTGCTTAATATCCTTTCCTGGTCTCTCACTCAGCCCTTTTGGGTGAACCAAGGTTCCTGGATGCAAGAGGAAGTGAGATAACTGAGTAGAAACTGGCTCTAAAAGAGAATGAACGGGAGGTTGGAGAATCCATTGAAAAGTGTGCAGGGACATAGGAAACAAAGGAGCCCATCAATAGCCACATCATGTCCCAACATTAGCTCAGTAAGAGTAGTTGTTACTCTCCCTGAATTTGAGCCGCATAAACTCACACCGACAATGCCACTGTTGTGGATACAGGACACAACTGCTGGCCTTCATAGGATTGCCTTTTAATTTAATACTGTCTTTTGTACCTGCACCTCTTTCTTCCTCTCCCCATATTCCAGATGCAGGTTCAGTGATTCGACTTGCCAAATCCAGGCATCCCTCTCTCCTCTAGGACAAAGGGGAATGGAAAGGATGAGTTTCTAGCTCTTTGGGCTTTTTTGACTGTGTGGTTACCTCTGCAAGCCACAAAGATTGGGTGGTAGAAAAAGGGATCAGAATTGGCCATCTAATACATGCTGTGCATTTTCTTTGTAATCTCTTTCCTATACCTTCAAGTTTTTTTCTATTCCCTCCCTCTCGTTCTGCACACATTCCAATGGACAGTCCTATTTCAGTCTCCTCCATGACTCCAGATATTATTTCTATTAAGATCTAGTAGACTCATGCTACTAATCTCATCTTGCCTGGATGTTCAGAAGCCACTCTCCACAACAGCTCTGCCGCTGAATTCTTGATTCAACTTTGATGAACATCAGTTCAATCACCAGGTGAGTCTTCTCTGCTTCACTGACATGCCCTGCATGTCTAACGTCCTGAGTCCTCATGCCTCTACTGTCTAAAACCCTTTGCCTCTATTTGTCTTCCTTGTCACGCCCAAGGTCCTATCACCCAAGTGCTAGGAATGTTATCTCAACTTGAATCACTTCACATTTTAATCATGTGGAGAGGATTTTTAAAATCTATTAGTTCCTGTATATTTTTAAGCTGAACATATTGTACTTATACTGATTGCTTGAAATCCCCAAAGTAGCTACCTCCTATATAGTAGTATTATTTGAAACTGAAAGGGCATTCTGAGAGGAGTATCATTCATTTTAAAATTTCTCTGTCAGTTTATAATTTACCAATCTACTATGAATGTGCTTCTGATATTTATTGCATTTCATTTTAGGGAACATCCAATGAGACATGGAAAAGGAAAATGCATCCTTGCTGTCAGAGTTTGTTCTCACAGATTTACATATAGACAGGAGTGGGAAATCCCCTTGTTCCTGGTGTTCTTGGTGATATACCTCTTCACCATGGTGGGGAACCTTGGTCTTATTGCTCTCATCTGGAATGACTCTCAACTTCACATCCCCATGTACTTGCTCCTTGGAAGTTTAGCCTTTGTGGATGCTTCAATATCATCCACAGTGACACCCAACATGTTGGTCAAATTCTTTGCCAGGAGAAATGTAATGCATCTTTCGGAATGCATGATGCAATTCTTTTCTTTTGCATTCAGTGCGACCACAGAATGTTTTCTCTTGGCAGCTATGGCATATGATCGCTATGTAGCCATATGCAACCCTTTATGTTATCCAGTGATTATGACCAACAGACTATGCACCCAGCTAATAGTCTTCTCATTTGTAGTTGGCATCATTCATTCCATGATTCATACTGTTTTAGTACTCAGATTAACCTTCTCTAATTACAACATAATACATCAATTTTTCTGTGATATTGAACCTTTGTTTATGATTTCCTGTACTGACCCTTCCATTAATATTCTAATAATGTATATTTTCTCTGGATTTGTTCAGGTATTCACTATCACAACAGTTCTTGTTTCTTATACACTGGTTCTCTTTACAATCTTAAAAAAGAAGTCTCTAGAGGGCATAAAGAAGGCCTTCTCCACCTGCGGAGCCCACCTTTTATCCGTGTCTTTATACTATGGCCCTCTTCTCTTTATGTATGTGCGCCCTAGATCTGTACAGTCAGATGATCAAGATATGAAAGACTCACTATTTTACACTATCATAATTCCTTTCTTAAATCCAATTATCTACAGCCTGAGAAATAGGAAAGTCATAGATTCACTGACAAAATTGATAAAGAGAACTGTTTAGACTTCATACTAATAGCTGTTCTCCAGTAAAGCAGTCACAAAATTGTGCATATTAGGTATTGTTTGTTATGTGCTGATTAGAGTTCAAAGCTTATTGCTATGATAATTTTCCTGTTAGTTTAATGACTTAATGCATGAATACCTATTGAACTCCTTAAGGCTTGTTAGGTTATTCAAAAACATACAAGCAATTTTAATCAAGTGCTCATAACATACTAAAATAACTAAAGGAAGAAACAAATGGAACATTTTACATGCTTGTGGTGTTCTTCAACGTGACTTTATAAATATATTAATTAAGTGCTAAAATAGGCTGTGTCTCTGTGAAGCACTCGATTATGATGTCATTGATAATATAACTGGCAGCCGGAGACTCTTATCACATTGAAATGCACAGTGTTGGCAGGTTTGTGTTTGAGTACCTTGGGGCAAATCACAGGAAATCTGCTAGCAACAAAATGTCTTTAATTCTATTTTATGGAGACCTGGTGAATTTTACTTGTTGTGGTGAAATCAAGTCTTGTGTTACTCAAAATAAACAGCACCAGGGACATATGTGGCAAACAGGGCAAGGGAGTAAAGGAGTGAAGAGAGTGAAGGCAGGGCCCAAGTGTTGAGGGAACCCTCCTCAGAGTGCATCCATGACTAGCAGGAAATAGGGAGGGGCCTCACTCTCTTTATTACCTCCTAAGGCACTTTCTAGTTCTGCATGTTCTGTTTCTGGGTATTCTGAGAAGTTTTACAAATTTCAGAAACCTAAGTGAATACATTGAAAGATTAAATGAGGATGGCTTAGTGGAGAAAAAAGAGGCAGAATAGAAAGGAAATGGTCTCAAACTTCAGAATAAAGAGAAGATGCAGTAGATATAAATCATTGGTATGTAAAGCTTATTAGAATGTTTATTGAACTATGGGGTTTTAGATGCCAATTATCAAAGTTCAAATAATGTTAAGATGTTATGTAAGCATAGTGTCCAGGGGAAAGATATAAAAATGAGCAAGAATCTCAATGCTTTGGACTCTAAGAGTCCTTGCAGGGTATATTTTCTCACTCTAACTATTCAAATAGAATAAATGATCTAAGTTTAGTCCTTTTTCTGCCATTCCTTTCCGAATACTAAAAAATCCAGACACATTTTTACTGATACCACTGAGGATTCCCACCTTCAAACTACCTTGTATTACTTTTGAAAACTTTTTTATTAACTTCTCCTTTCTACTTACTGTTATTCTTTACTTTCCAAACATAGCTGCCAGATTATTCTCCTAAATAAGACATGATAAAATCATATCCCACTTTATTTATTTCCAATGACTGTATCTCTGCCATCTGATTGTACATGCACATGTTAAATTATCTACAGCCATATATCCACACAGGCATCTGATTATTCTTCTATGCATGTGTCTGGAATACACCTATTTACTATATATTTATTTATTCATTTGTTTATGTATTTATGCTTTGCCATGCATTTGTTCACCCTGGTACTATCTGAGGTCACTCAAATAAAACCTTGCTTTAACTTAGGTCTCATTCTCCACAATTCTCCTACTGGAGTCTACTTTTTTTCCCAAAAGAATTTCTGAATATCTTCTGGACAGTCATAATTTTTACAAGTTCTACCTGTTGCTTGTATATGGGTGCCTCTACAGAAAATCTTCCCCACTCGGCTGCCCCATGTGCATTTTGAGATAATTGGAAAAAGCTAGAAATAGCTGTTTCAAATGCTGGGCAGTATATTTATCCTTAAGTCCACAGATCCTTCTGCAATACTCATTTTTCACCTATAAACTCTTTTAATTACAAGTTAGAAGTTTTTCTACCCTTTGTAGTAGGTAGCAGAGTGATTTACACACAAAAGTTTATAAATAAATATTCATAGTACGTGTGTAAAATTAAAATAATCTGATAGCACAAATTGAGCAAGAGCATACAACCTTTTTTTTCTTCTTGTAATAAAACCTGGGATATTACTGGGTCTGGGATGGTTGCTGCATGCTACCTCATTTTCTTAAGTTTCTCTCACAACAATCAAAAATATTATACACTAAGTAATCAGTTTTACTCTTCTTATCACTAGAATTCACTCTTAGAATAGGATATAACATACTATCTAGAATTAGTGTCATAATTAAATGTTTCATTGAAAGATTAAACACAGGGGGCCTCCCTGGTGGTGCAAGAGGTTAAGTCTCAGTACTGTGAAGCTATCAGCAGCCACTGCAGCACAAGTTCCATCCCAGGCCAGGAAGCTAACCCACATGGCACAGCAGACCTCTCCTGTCTCGCCTGCTGCTCCACCACGCAGTGTATTTCAATCAATCGCCTGTTCTGCTCCCCACTCTGTCTCTGGTGAATCCTTTCACCTCCTCACCTCCTTCTACACCCCAGCTTTTGTATGCATAAATAAATCTTTTTTTTTAAAAAAGAAAAACACAAAATAACAGGAAAAATAAAATCACATGATCATATCAATAAATGCTGAGAAAGCCTTTAACAAAATTCAGTACTTATTTATGATTAATTAAAAAAAAAACCTCAATAAATTGGAAATAGAAGGAACCTACCTCACCATAATGAGGTCATATTTGACAAACCCATAGAACATGATACTCAATGGTAAAAATTGAAAACTTTCCTCCTAAGATCAGGAGAAACAGACTACGATGTCCACTCTCAGCACTACTCTTAACATAGTTGTGAAAGAACCAAAGAAATAAAGCCAGAAATAAATACATAAGGGGAATCTAAATTGGACAAGAAGCATTTTTTTTTTACTTCTTCAGTGATCACAATATATATAGAAATATAGAAAACCCTAAAGATTCCACAAAGAACTACTATAAATAATAAATGAATATAGGAAATGTCAGGATACAAAATCAATGTACAAAAGTCTGTTGCAATTCTACATGCAAATGTTAAATTAAAGCAAAGAGAAATTACAATCACATCAAAAAGAATATAATACATGAGAGTAAATTTAACAACAAAAAAAGGAATGCTATCCAAATACCAAAAAAAAAAAAAAACCTGATGAAAGAGTACTTTTTGGAACAATGGGTAGATCCTGAGATTATTATGCTAAAAAAAAAATCAAAAAGTGAAAGTTAGCTAATGGATTGCTTCACCATTTTGCAAATATAAATAAAAAAGGAAAAACAAAATTGTGGCAAATTCACAGCGAAAATAATTCTTAGACTCTGTGAAAAATATACCGATTACCAGGAGGAAGGAAGAAAAGGGACAGGGAAGATGATAGGCCATTGTCACTTGAACTTTGGTGGAGGGTGAATGAACCCGTACATATACAGACTTGTGACATCATACTCCCCAAATTATATAGCTACGTAAATGACTTGCAAGTCAATAAAGTTGGAGAGAAAAAAAAGGAGGTGAAAAATCTATACCATGAAAAAAATAAATCATTGTCATAAATAAAAGAAGACACAAGGAAATGGAAATATATCACATGTTCATGCACTAGAAGAATAAATATTGTTAAAACAGCCATCTTACCTAAAGCAATTTACAGATCGAGCACAACTGATATCAAAATCCCAATGACAGTTTTCAAAAAATAAAACAAAATTCTAAAATATATAGGAAACCATAAAAGATGCTTAATAGCCAAAGAAATGCTGAGAAAAAAAGAAGAAAAATAAGAGTATCATGCTTCATAAATACTACAATGCAATAGTAATCAACTAGACTACAATGTAATAGTAATCAAAACAGTTTGATATTGGAATTTAGACGGACACACAGATCAACAGAATTAAGTTGAGAGCCCAGAAATAAATCCACAAATATATGGACAACTACTTATGACAAAGAAGCTAAGACTATACAATGGAGAAAGGAAAACCCTTTCAATGAACGACATTGAAGGGACACATAAAAATAAAGGAAACTAGACATTTTCTCTCTTTTTAGGGGCACTATTTCCATCTTAAAGGGCCTACACTTATGACTAATCTAACCCTAATTACCTCCCAAAAGCACTCCAAAAATTAATTCCAAATGGATTAAAGACTTGGCTATAAGACCTGAAATCATAAAATACTATATGCTTTATAGTACAAAATATAACTGATACACTCTTGGAAATAAATCTCAGAGGTGTATTTGGAAACTCAGGTCCAATGGCAAGAGAAATAAAAGCAAAAATAAGTAAATGGCACTACATCAATCTAAAATGCTTTTGTACAGCAAAGGAGCACCACAAAAACAAAAAGGCAACCTACTGACTTGGAGAAGGAAAATATTTGCAAATGATATGCCCCCAAATGTAAAGAATTCATAAAACTCAATAACAAAAAACCCAATAACTCAATCTGAAGATATGAATAGACATTACTCCAAAGAAGATATACAGAAAATGGACAGAAACATGAAAAATGTTCAACATCACTTATTACAAGGGAAATGCAAAATCACAGAGATATCACCTTACCCTTTCAGAATGACCTATGTTAAAAAGATTGGTAACATGTGTTGGTCAGAGTCTGAAGGAAAAGGAACTCTGGACTCTGCAACACTATTTGGTGTGACTGTTGATTGTGTGGTGCCTCTATGGAAAATAGTGGAGATTTTTAAAATTAAAGTTGAAATACCCTATCATCCAGCACTATCAATCCTAGGCACTTACCCAATGATTATAAAACACTAATTCAGAACAATATATGCGTCTTCATGTTCACAGCAGCATTATTCACAATATATAAGACATGGAAATAATCTAACCATCTACCAACAGAAGACTGGATAAAGAATTTGTGGCATATATACTCAATGGAATATAACTCAGCTATTAAAACAGATGAAACCTTTTGTAACTACATGGAAAGAACTTGAGGTGATTATGATAAGTGAAGTAAGTGAAAGATAGTCACCAAATAGTTTCACTAATAAGTGGAATATAAATAAACAAAACCAATGAACTAACTGCATAGAAGAAAAATAACTCTTAGACTCCAAGGAAAATATGGTGGTTACCAAAGGGGACATGGGAGGTGGTTGGGAAGAATGGGTAAAGAGGATTGATTCAATAGTTTGAGTGGCATTAGGACTTTGGTGCTGGGTGTGCTGAAGTATATATACATGTTGAGTTGTGAAGTTGTACACCCAAAGCTTACAGAGTACTGTATGCCAATGATAAATCAATGGAATTTTGATTAAGAAAAACAAATAATTAAGAAAAACAAATAAAGATATCGAACATTTAACTATTTAAAACAAATTTCAGCTGGAAAGGGTTATGCTAGCCAAAATAACTAAGAAGCAAAAGATAACTACTGGGTGGTCTCACTTATATGTGGAATACACAGAAATCAAACAAAAGGTCAAGATGAAGTTCAAACTAAAGCTGACCATAGAACTGAGGTATACAGCAAAAGGGGAGAGTGTCAAATAAGGGAGGGAATAAAACAGAAATACGGTGATGGTTCATGGGTGATACAGTGGCAGGAGAACTATGGGGACTACAATGATGTAAATTAAAAAATTAATTAATTTTTAAAAACCTAACAAATTTCATGATACAATATTTCTGGGGGAGGGCCTCCCCTGGTGGCGCAGCGGTTGAGCGCCGGGCTGCAAAGCTGCCCGCAGCCTCTGCAGCGCCAGTTAGATCCCTGGCCACCAGCAAGGGTCCCATGTGGCGCGACAGACCTCTCCTGCCGCCTGCTGCTCCCCTCAGCAGTGTACTTCATCGGTCTGCCTGTACTGCTCTCCACTCTGGCTCTAGTGAATTCTCTCACTCTCCCACGCTTCTGACTGTACCCAGTGCTTGTATAAATAAATAAATAAATCTTTAAAAAAAATTTCTGGGGGACCATTCACAAGATCCTTCCAAGCCAGAGTAAAAGGAGTAAACTAATGATTATCCATTTGCTTTTGTTTCTCCCTAAAGAGAAACATATAGATTATTGTATAGGTCTGTAGATTTTTTTATTGCTACTGCCATACAATATTTCCATTGTTCTGATGGTTTTCTATCAATTACTTTGAGTTTTGCTTGTTCATATATTGATATAACCAAAGACCTGAAACATAAAATACATAAACACAGGCAAAGCATTCTGCAACATTGGCTTCAGGGATGTATCTGGAGACTTGTCTCTAAGGGCAAGAGAAACAAAACCAAAAATAAATGGGACTATGTAAATCAAAATTTTGATGTACAGCAAAGGGAACCATTAAAGCAAAAAGATATCCTACCAAAAGGGAGAAAAAATATTTTCATATCATACATCTGACATGGGGTTAATATCCAAGATCTAAACAGCACTCATACAACTCAACAATAAAACCTAATAAAAAATGGCAGGAGAGCTAAATAGA
This sequence comes from Talpa occidentalis, assembly GCF_014898055.3. NCBI lineage: Eukaryota > Metazoa > Chordata > Mammalia > Eulipotyphla > Talpidae > Talpa > Talpa occidentalis. Next base: position 62,983,979 of record NW_023604295.1, on the reverse strand, counting down.
CACTTTTCCAAAGAATACATACAGAAAGCCAATAGCCACATTTTAAAATGATCATCATCACTTATCAGGACAATAAATCAAAACCATAATGAGATACCACCTCAGACCTTGAAAATGGTCCATATCAAAAAGACCAGAAACAACAGATAAAAGAACCCTCACACATCTTTGATTAGAATGTAAATTGGTTCACATAAGGAAAACAATATGGAGGTTTCTCAAAACATTAAAAATATATCTGCCATATGATCCAGCAATCTCACTTTTAGTTATCAACTGGAAAAGTGCAAAAACACTAATTTGAAGGGATATATGTACTCCTGTTTATTGCAGCAGTATTTACAACGACCAAGCTATAGAAATAACTAAAGTGCCCAATGACAGAGGAGTGGATTGGGAAGTGGTACATATACACAATGTAATATCACTCCACTATGAAAAAAATGAACTCTTGCCATTTGTGACAGAACCACAGGGGATAATGCTAGGTGAAATTTGAGAAAGACAGGTACTGCATGGCTTCGCTTACATGTGGAATATAGAGAAACAAAACAAAGGTTCAGACATAATCAAACCAGTAGCAAACCCTAGAAATCTGACTGTAGCATTGAGGCTACCTGAGGGGGCGGAGGGAATTTAGAGAGCAAAGTAGAGTGTGAAACAATGGACTACAGTAGATGACTATGGGTGCTTTGATGTGGGTGTGGTGTGGCACATACATCTGAAGAGGTGTAAACCTATAACTCTAAATCATACACAGTGTTGTAAACCAGCATTTCCTAACAAAAAATACAACTACCAAAAAAAAAAAAAAGAAAGAAATGCCCAACATATATCCGTGTTTGAGACTCTAATTAGTGTTTGAGAAAGAATTCAACTCAATCATCAAGGACGGTACTCTGGCTAATACTTGGTTCATGATAATGAGGGACATACATACACAATTAACATTCTCTTTTGAAAATATTAAAGTAAATCTAAGAGTCTTCTCTAGAGACACTATTAAAAGTTTTATGCTTAGAGACTGGGAATAGGGAAACTTCTGTAATTGTAAATACGTTTCTGTAACTTTTCACGCAATGCTCAGTGGACATTATTAAGGTATCAGTAGGGATTTCTTAGGAAAGAACATTGTTGTCATCAAATGAGGATAGTGTTTACATAATACTGATAAAACCCAAAAGTCAACCCTGGCATGAACAGCAGAAGATTTTTTTCTCCACTTTGGCCCTAAACCAAACTAACAGCACATCCTCCCAACCCTCCCCTACCATCAAGCTGACACTGACCCTTAGAACAAGAGGAGAGTGGTAATAAATACTCTCTGAAATTCCTCATAACCATTTTATCTGTTCATTCTGATTTATTAGCACTTAATCTTTCCCCTCCAAAATATAATTGCATACTCTATCCCATACCTTCCTAGAGATTCCCCAAATTGGGTAGCCCTGAGTCCAAAGGAGTGGTTTCCTTTTCCTAATCTGAATTCAAAACTGGCTGCAGAGTTCATTAATAGATATCTGAATCCAGAATTCATTGGTAGCTCTAATACCACCTCCCCAATGTCCCAGGATTAATCATATATAAGAAATGGGATTCTGACTTAGTCCAAGGCAGAAGTATCCTCAATCATTGATGAAAGCAATGAAGTGCATAATTTTTAACTTTAGCACCCTGGGTGTTAAAGTTTGGTGCTGCTTCCTACTAGCCATATCATTTTTACATTTCCTAATTTTCAAATTGGGGGCGGGTGTGGGAAGGTAAGAATAATATTCTTGACTGCAGAGATTTACTGTCAAGGTTTCTAAGAGTAATTATTGTAAAAGATCTATGCATGGTTGCATTGGTAAAGGACACTCTATGGGGACTACACCTGAGGGCGTGGGGGGAAGCAAATATTGTTTGAAAATGAACAATGATGTAAAAATAAAAAAATTAATATTAAAAAAAGATCTAGTTGAGAACCTGATATAGAAAGACCAAAATGCTAACCAGAAAATTATAATATTTTTGGCAAAACTAAAATTTTAGAATTGTGTGTACACAGTGGAGATATGAAATATATGAAACCTTTTTATTATATTGAGATATTGAATATTCAGATTAATTTATAAATATGAATTAATAGGTTATTTTGTAACTGTATAGAATGTTATGTCATTATTTTTTACTTCCATGGCATTTTGTTAAATTACTAGAAAGATCCATTCTTTTTTCCAGCTTTATCGAGATAGAACTGAAATACACCATCATATAAGTTTAAAGTGTGAAACGTGATGATTTTATATATGTATTGCAAAATGATTACCACAATAAGGTAAGTTAACAGGTCCATAATCTTACAGAGTTACCATGGATTTTTTTATATAATAATATTCAAGATCTACTTTCTTGCATTTTCAAGAATATAATAGTATTGTTAACCAGAGTCACTATGCTATATATAGAGCTGAGAATTTATTCATCTTATAATTGGAAGTTTGTACCCTTTTAACCACTTTCACCTATTTCTTCCATCTCTATGCCCACCATGGAAATCACTACTCTCCTCTCTGTTTCTGTGAGTTCAGCTTTTTTAAGATTCCACATATGTGAGATTATATAGTATTTGTCTTTCTCTGACTTATTTCACTTAACATATTCCTCAAGGTCCAGTCATGTTGTCAAAAAAGGGATTTCCTTTTTAGGCTGAATAATATTCCATTGAGTATATTTTATTCCATTTTCCTTATCCATTAATCAGTCAGTGGACACCCAGGTTGTTTCCATGTGGCTTTTATAAATAACGAACTTTGGATGCAGTTAGCCCTTTGAGATAGTGAGTCATTTCCTCTGGATATGTACTAAGGAGTAAGATTCCTACATTATATGGAAGATACATGTTTCTAATTCAATGAACTGTTTTTTAATGGCTATACCACCTTACATACCCATAAACAGGACACAAGTGTTCCTAATACATCCTCCACAAACTTATTTCATGTCTTTTTGATACTACATTTCCTAACAGGTGGAAAATGACATCTCATTGTGGTTGTGCCTTGCATTTCCCTAATGCTTAGTGATGTTGAGCACCTTTTCACATACCTGTTGGCCATCTGTATCTCTACTTTGGAAAAGTATGTACTCAAGTCCTTTTCCCATTTTACATTGGATTATTTGTATTTTGCTCTTGAGTTGTATGTATCCTTATATTTTTTGGATATCAACTCCTTATCAGATAGATGGTTTACAAAATTTTCTGTAAATATAAGTTCTTTATTTTGTTGATTCTTATACTGTGTAGAAATTTTTCAGTTTTATGTAGTCTCATTTGCTTAATTTTTGCTTTTCTTGTTTGTGTTTTGTTATCATATCCAGGAAATCACTACCAGGACCAATAAGTTTTTCCCTATGTATTCGCTAGTATTTTTTATTACCTGACAAGAATTTTACATTTGCTTTTGCATTCTCTTCTCACTTTATAAAATTTTATTATTAGTTATTATTTTATTATGTTTTAATTGACATAACATTGACTTACATTATTGTTGGTATTTTAGAAGTATAGGGTGCTGCACCATATAGGTATTGCAACCATAGTGCACCCACCATCCAATCACTCACAGTCCACCACAATAGTCCATTGCACTTCCTTCCCTTATGGTCTCAGGTCTTTCATATAAAATTCTAATTGCTCTCAATCCCCCTCTTCCCCTCACTCTCTGGGTTCCTTACTTCTATAATCAATTTTCTAGGGTTATTTTTTAAGTTTGGTTTTATCTGTTCCTTTGTTTAGTTTCTCTGTATTCCCTTATAAATAACATCATCTGGTATTTTTCTTTCTCCTTCTGACTTATTTCACTTAGTATAATTCCTTCTAGCTACATCCATGTTGCCACAAATGGCATGAGTTGGTCTTTTTTGCTTGCTGAGTAATATTCCTTTGTGTATATATACCACATCTCCTTGATCCACTCATCCTTTGGGGGCATTTTCAAGGATTTTAAGGAAAGTATAATGATCTTGCCTGTGGGCAATGTAAAAATGTGTCATGACTTTTTCGACAACCCAATATTTAGCAATACAAGAAAAAGCCTGCTGATACATTCAACAATATGAAAGATTCTCAAAAGTACTGTGCTAAATAAAAATAACTGGGTTTAATAGCCTATAAACTGCATGTTTGCAGTTTATAAAAATCTAGAAAAAAAACCAAAATTACAGTGACAGACACCATATACTGGTATGCTTAGGTCCAGATCAGGAGCAGACTGACTGACTACAAAGAGGTACTTGAGAGCTTTTTAAGGTGACTGAAATTTCCTAAAACTTGACTGTGGTGGTGGTACAAGTTATACAGTTTATAAAACTTACCAAGTTACACTCTTAAAATGGATAAATTTTTTACATATAAATTATGTTTCAATAAAAGCTGTAAAAAAAAAAAAAAACCTAGTGCTTTTTGCTCTCCTTTCAGCTGCCATATTTATCTAAACTCTCCAAACATATTAATATCACTCTAAAAAAATTGTCATGGGATGTCAACTAGATAAATGAACAAGTCATCCTTCACTCATATACCCCATTCTACAACAATTAAACAACCCACAGACAAACGTATACTGGTATAGTCCAAGACCTAGGAAAGCTGTTTGGAGAAAGAAGTATCATACCCAGCCAGCTGACCCACTGACTGGTTCAGGTAATAGACAAAGAAACAATTTCATATTCCCAAGGACCCTCCCACAAACCTATTTGGCTTTGTTTATGTTACCAGCACCATGTACCAAAAGACCTGAGATAGAAAGACCAAAATGCTAACCAGAAATAAGCCTACACATATACAATGTCTCACAGCAAATTAATATTTGACAAGTGACTCAACAGTACTCAATGGAAAAAAGGACAGCCTTTTCAATAAATGACACAGAGAAAAACTGGATATTTGTAAGCAAAAGAATTAAATTATATTACTACGTTACACTACTCACAAGAATTAATTCAAGATGGATTAAGGATTTAAATATAAGACCTAAAACTGTAAAACCCCTGGAAAAAAAAAAAAAACATAGGAAAAAACGCTCCTTGACATTGATCTTGGTAACAATATTTTGGATGTAACACCATAAAATATAGCATCACAAATAAAACTAAACAAGTGGGACAACATCAGAACTAAAAACTTGTTCAGTGCAAAGAAAGTGATTAACACAATACAAAGGCAATCTATGGAATGGAAGAAAACACTTACCAAGCATATATCAAATATGGAGTAAATATCTAAAATCTATGAAGAACTCAACCCACTAACAAAAAGCCCAGTTATCTGATTAAATTATGGGCACTTGTAGATATAGAAAGATAAGAGGACCTGAACATACTTCCACCCAAAAAAAAAGACATACAAATATGGTCAACCAAACCCATGAAAAGGTGATTAGCATCACTAATCATCAAAATACACAGAAAATACACAGAAAAATTTAACAGAAAAATCAAAATACACAGAAAAATTTAACAAAATGCAAGGCAACAACACAATGAGATCTTACCTCATACTTATTAGAATGACTATTATTAAAAAGACAAGACAAAAACCCATATATTTCACAAAGTTCATAGTAGCATTCTTTATAATAACTAGGACGTGGAAAGAACCTAAATATCCATCAGCAGACAATTAAATCTAGAAGATATGGTATATCCATGTTATGGACTATTATATAGCAATAAGAAAGAATGAAAGGGAGACATTTTAAACAAAATGGAGGGAATTTAAGAAAATTACATGTGGCATAGTAAATTAGAGCAATAAAAACAAATACTAGACATTTACATAGCAGACACCTTGATAATATAAAGCACTTTCATAAACCAGTAGACATCAATAAACATCCACGAGCTCTGAGGTTAAGAGTGAGGAGGGAGGCAAAAGGACCAGGGTATATAAGGGATGGTGGTGAGGTAAAGTATGCTAGATACAAAAAAAAAAAAAAAAAAAAAAGATAAGTGATAACAAGTATTGCTGAGGATGCAGAGAAAAGGGAACCCTTGTGTGCTGTTGATGGAAGTGTAAATTGATAGAGCCACTATGGAAACAATACAGAGATTTCACAAAGAATTAAGTTAGAACGAACATGTGATCCAGCAATCTGTATATTTACCATGTCTGCATGATCCCATGTCTGTGTATATATCCTATGAAAACGAAATGATGAACTGGCAGATACATCTTTACCCCCATGTTCATTGCAGCACTATTATAATAGTAAAGAAATGGGAAAGCCATGAGTCCATCAATATATGTGTGTGTGTATATATATATAAAAAAATATATGGAAGTATATACATAATATATATAATATTGATGGAGATATATATGTATGTATATGCTTATATATGAATATTATTCAATCACAAACAAGAAGGAAAGCCTACCATTTTTAACAACATAGATGGATCTTGAGATTACGCTAAGTAGTGAAGAACAAATATTATATGATTGCACGAATATGTGGAATCTTGAAAAAAAACAAAACCCATATAAAGAGACTAAAATGATGGTTACCAGTGCTGGCGAGAGTGGTGGAAATGGGAAGATGAACAACTTCAAGGGATCTAATATATAACTTGATAACTATAGTTAACTTGAAACTTGAAAGTTACTACATAGTTGAAAGTGGTCAACAGAGTGAATCTTAAATGTTCTCACCACAAGCACACACAAATTTTAATTATGTGAGATGTTAGATGTGTTAATTCACCTTGTAATAATAATTTTATAATATATACAGGAATCAAATCATCACTTTAACTTACACAACGTTATATGTCAATTATACACAATAAGGCAGGTTAAACATTTCTATGATTGTAATTCTTTTAAGTTGTCATATTTATTTATCAATCCCTGAACTCTCAAATAAGGATTAACTCCAACACATCTTTATGCCTTAAAGAGCCGATTCATTGTTTTGTTGTTTTTGTTGATAAATATATATCATGAAATGTGCCTTGTGATACTGAAAACAACTCTTACTCTGTTATTTTTGGTGAAACATCTTTAAACTACACAGCCAGGGTATGAAGAACTCATGAAATTAAAAACATAATCTAGGGGCCTCCCTAGTGGTGCAGGGGTTAAATTCTCAGTACTATCAAGCTATAACCAGCTACTGCAGCATGAATTTGATCTCCTGCCAGGGAGCAACCCACATGGCACAGCAGACCTCTCCTGTCTTACACAGTGTTTCCCTCAGCAGTGTATTTCAGTAGATCCGTCTGTTCTGCCCCCACTCTGTTTCTGGTGAATTCACACACACATACACACACACACCCCTCTGGCCTATACCCCAGTTTTGTTTTTTATTAAAGACTTATTTATTTATTTATTTATACAAGAACCAGGATACAGGCCAGATTCGCAGGAGGGTGAGAGGATTCACCAGAGACAGGGCCGGGAACAAAACAGGCAGACTGATGAAATACACTGCTGAGGGGAGCAGCGGGTGGGACAAGAGAGGTCTGCCTCGCCATGTGGGACCCTCACCAGCCAACCGGGATCGAACCAGTGCTGCAGAGGCTGCTGACAGCTTCACAGCGCTGCGCTCAACCGCCTGCGCCACCAGGGGAGGCTCTGTCCCAGTTCTTGTATGCATAAATAAATAAAAGAAAATCTTTTAAAAATCTATGTCTAATATCATTTAACATAAAACAATGTATTATCATGAGTAAGAGCACAGATGGTGGAGTCCAAAGTCAAACTCTTCAGTTCAAGTACTTTGATTGTATGTTAAATCTCCAAGTAGTTACTTAACCTGTGTCTTAGCTTCCTCATCTACAGAAGTCAAAAAACAATATAGTTTATCTTATTGGAATGTTATGAAGATTAAATGAAGTAGTGTTAAATGAGTTAGAAGAGTACCTAGAGCAAAGCAGCTACTCAGTAACAGTAAACTATCATTACACATTACATCATTACTTAAAATTTTTAATTTTACATGATAAAAGTTAAAAGGACCCTATTGAAGTTACTTAGTTAAAAGTGAAAATAAAAAGCTGTATCACTAGGAAAATGCCAGTTCCTCCTTACTCAGTAAAAATATCTGCACTGTTTTAAAAACTGAAAGAAATAATACAGGAGCGCAATGTAGGTATTCCTTTATTATTAAAAACAATTGTGTGACAAATCCAAGAAGAGGTCAAGCACAGATACCACTTAATTTGAAAATAATTGTCTTAATCTTTCATAGGTAAGCTAATGCAGTAAGAAACTGAAACCAGAACAGCATGAAAAAAATATAGGCTGTCATTGATATTATTGATTTTTTTAATTAAAATGATCTTTAAAATACTAGAAACTTTATATCTTGAAATGAGATGAGGAGTGACCATACACAGTACAGAGGTTCACTGGGTATCATGTCAACACTTAAAAGAGTTGTTAAATTTAGGATGAATTATGTGTTTTTTTTTTAAGACAGGTTCTAAATCTGTTCACCCTGCTAAGTAGCCATTCAACAAATATTTTAAAATCAATTAACACCTTTTTTTGTCCTTTATTATAAATGTGATATTTAATTAAATGAAATCAAACAGCCTTTTGATTTGATTTGAAGGGAAGCCATCTTTAATTGATGCTCTTTGGCTTACTTATGTTTTAGGAATCATGTCTCACAGGATAGGAGTCTCTGCTGAACTATGCTAATGCCAATGCCAAGGAAATCCCTTTAGACCAAACAGAAAACTATAACTTTGCCCTGAAGCTATAATTATTGAGACTGACCTATTGGTAGAGAGTGCCCTAGATTTTCATTAATTTGTTCCCAAATGTTTTAAAAACGGATATTTTTTTTCTTTTTCTCTAAAAACAAATAAGATAGGTGGTCAATCAACTACTATAAAATGTTTGCCAGTGAACTAAAAATATGAAGACTGGTTTTAATTCATTTGTATTAAAGTATTAAAATGCAAAAATATACATTTTCTGAAAATCAGCATTTTTAGGATGCTGCATTTTATATACCTGATTATTTTCTTCGTTTGTCTCTAAATTAAAGATATTATGGAAAACCATAACAAGACACAAGTCAGTGGATCATCTAACATTTTCTGAGTTCCAAAGTACCACTGTTTTATCATCAAATATAAGGGTAAGTCCATAAAGGACTCTGTAAATAATACTTGGGAGGTAAACTAAAATAGATTTCTAATTCAGTTGAATATACTTTACATTGGGGAGAGAAAATTAGTTTTCATTCATTAATATTCTGATATGGTATCTTCTATAAAAAATATTTATTATTGAACACTAAACCAGAATTCATATAAAAAGTATTTTCAGTTGACTTACTACTAGGTATTTCTAACATAATGATAAAAAAAGCTGGTTTTGTTTTAATGTTACTATCTTTTATCCAATTATGAAATATTGTTAAAATTTTATGACTTAAAATATAAAGGACAAAGGTTTTTTATTCATTGTACTACAACCTTCTCCAGAAATCTTTACCATACTATGAGCAAATGAAAAAATAGCATATTAAAGACAGTGTAGAAAAGGATAAAAAATTGCAAAAAAAGCCCAAAAAGGGGCCTCCCCCTGTGGCACAGGCAGTTGAGAACAGCACTATGAAGCTGTCCCTAGCCTCTGCAGTGTGGGTTAGATCCCAGCCGTCAAGTCAGTTACCCACATGGTGTGGCAGACCCCTCCTGTCTCGCCTGCTGCTCTCCTTAGCAGTGTATTTTGGTCAGTCTGCCTGTTCTGTTCCCCGCTCTGTGTCTGGTGAATCCTCCCACACTCCCACAGATCTGGCTTGTACCCCAGTTCTTATATGCATGAATAAATAAATCTTTAAAAAAAAAAAAGCCCAAAATGTTTTCCAAAACAATGTATTCTGAATAACCCTGTGGGTTCACATGAACAATTGTATATATGAAAAATACTGATATCGAAGACTTAGCAATATCTGGAAGAAAAAAATACACTTTTTGGTATTCTTTAAAATTCATGTTTCTCACAGTAATGTAGCTACTAAACTATAATAAATATATAATCAGCATGCATGAATAGGTTTGAATTTCAATAAATATAAAGTATATTAGGAGCAAATGGTGAGTTTATAAATGTAAATAATCATATTATTAATACAGAACCTCAATGGGATTTACCAAAAATTAGGACATTAGTTTCTATAGAAGCTTAAAAGAGTGTAAGATAGGAATACATGAGTTTATCATGAGGGTTATAAGCACTGTAAATGGAGATTTGGTCACCAAACCTCATAAGGTTAGACATACATGCAGGACAATTAAAACTAGAAACAGAAGGCATTAGGATAAATGAAAAATTAACAGTAATATTCTTTGGGGAAATACATCAACATAAGAGTAAACTCTAAAGTGTGTTGAAGCAAATGTAAAAATTGGTATCAAAATTAACTTAATAAAAAAATCCTAAAGATATTTTATATCCTTACCTTGTAAAGGGTTAATAAGACTTTCTTTAAAATATTCCTCAGTGGGTGAAGGACTATGGGTGCTTTGGTGGTGGGAAAACTACAGTGACCACACCTGAGGTGAGAAATCATATATTGTCCAGAAATTAACAATGATATAAGAAAAAAGTACTATATTTAATTTTTTTTTTAAATAGCCTTTGGTAAACTTATCTTTGAAAGGGTACTAACGTAGAGAAACCATTTTAAAAAACCACTGTGAATCTGTAGTTTTAAAGATTAGGTATTTAGATATTTTAATGTCTAAATGTCTAAAGAGCAATTTATTTTCAAACACCACATTATTCCCATATGATTGTACTTAAATTGTGGTTGTTTTTTTTTTTTTTTTCCTGGAGAAAAGGACACCTAAAGAAAGGTCTTCTAATTTTGGAAATGCCAAATTGTATATACTGATCAGGAATGTGTACATAATTGTTGGGTAATTCACGCAGAGAAAAGCTTTTCTGGGAATTCACAAAAGCATTCCAGATAATCCTTGTGTGCAAATCTGTGTGATTTTTGTTCTCACAGACTTGACCTATCTACTACGTAAGAGGTGGTTTTCATGAGACAGCATAGGATGCGTGATGACACATTTCTTTTTGTAGCTTAGACACACTCTAATTTAGACTCTCATTTCTCTACATTTTCTGTCACAGCCAAGAAACCAGGAATGACTATGGAAAATCATTCCCTGACAACTGAATTTATCCTCATAGGATTTACAGATCAACCAGTGCTGAAGATCCTTCTTTTTTTGTTTTTCCTTGTCATTTATGTGATCACAATGGTGGGGAATTTTGGTCTGGTGGTATTGATTTTTATGGAGCATCGTCTTCATACACCAATGTACATCTTCCTGGGCAATCTTGCTCTGATGGATTCCTGTTGTTCCTGTGCCATCACACCCAAGATGTTAGAGAACTTCTTCTCTAAGGACAGAATGATATCCCTTTATGAATGCATGGCCCAATTTTATTTTCTCTGTGTTGCTGAAACTGCGGATTGTTTTCTCCTGGCAGCAATGGCCTATGATCGCTATGTGGCCATATGTAGTCCACTGCAGTATCACACCATGATGTCAAAGAAACTCTGCATTCAGATGACTATAGGGACCTTCATAGCTAGTAACCTACACTCCATGATCCATGTAGGGTTTCTATTAAGGTTAACTTTCTGCAGGTCTAATCAAATTGACCACTTTTTTTGTGATATTCTTCCATTATACAGACTTTCCTGTACTGACCCTTATATCAATGAACTAATGATATACATTTTTTCAATGCCAATTCAAATCTTTACCATTGCCACTGTATTGATCTCTTATTTTTGCATCCTCTTGACAATTTTCAGAATGAAATCCAAAGAAGGGAGAGGTAAAGCATTTTCAACTTGTGCATCCCACTTTCTATCTGTCTCAATATTCTACATTTGTTTGCTCATGTACATTCGACCATTTGAAGAAGGGGATAAAGATATACCAGTGGCAATTTTTTATACAATTATAATACCTTTATTAAATCCTTTTATTTATAGCCTGAGGAATAAGGAGGTGATAAATGTCCTGAAAAAAATTATAAGGAATTATAATATTCTAAAACAAGCTTCATCCTCTGTGGAAAACTAATTTGTTAAAATGTTTTCATAGATAAAGGACACAAAAATAGAAAAATACATTTTAATATTAATCTCTAAGTCATTACCTTGTGTTTGTTAAATGATGTGTGAACAGAATTTCAAAATTGTCTCTCAAATTTTAATAGAAATCCCACAATTACCAGAATAAATCAGAAGGAAACTTAGCGTAACTTCCATTACCAACTCTGATGGAATTGTGTCAGACTATCAGTTTGAATATCAATATAACAATATAGCATCAAAGTTAAATGTGCAAAAGGTTCTGTCTTGCTTAAACTTGCCTAGTTAATGGACATTATAACTGATACTATTCAGGATATTTGAAATATTTAAAATTTCTTAGCAGGAATATCAGATGATAATTTTCATTCAGAAACCTGATCTGGCAGACACATGTAGATTAGTTTTGGAAGGGAAAGATTATAAACAAACTAATTGCATTAATCTATATTTAATGAAGTTTGACCTACATAAGACTCCAGAGTAGGGAAAAATAGAATTGCACACAGTAGATTAAGATCTACATTAACCTGAAATGTGATTTTTTTTATCTTTTTGAAGACTATGGAATATATAACTGCAATATATAGTAAATATTCTATGAGCATTCAAAATATTGTGTGGCGCTGTTCTATTTTTTCATATTTTTGAGTAATATTGAGATATATTAATACTTCATGTGTTTATTAGTCACTTTTACTTTTACAAAATCTGTTCATTTTCCTTTAAATCTAACTGCTTTTTCCTCCTTTATTACTATCACTGTTAAAAAGTAAAGATTGGGGTTCCCTGGTGGTACAAAGGGGTTGTCTTAGCACTATGAATCTATAAGCAGCCACTGCAGCACAAGTTCCCGTTCCTGGCCAGGGAGTTAATTCACATGGAGAAGCAGACCTCTCCTATCTCGCCTTCTCCCTTTAGAGTAGAAGCAGTTTGTAGTAGGCAAATTGTCTCCAGGTGATTTCCTTGAGGGTTGTGGCCATACTGTGGACTCTATAATGGTCTCTCTTTGGGGCAAAATGAACACTTGCAGGAAAAGTAGCTTTGTCAGCCTTGAAAAACTGGAATATGCTTTTAGCACATATATGCCTCTCCCATTCACTACAATTCATATGCACATTGTTCCATTATTGGGGTAACAAAGCTGGATCACTTCAACTAGCTGAGACATTTTACCTAGTTGGTTGTTTACTATCTCTTCCATGGCAGATTCTGCTGATAGATGTTTATAAGTAATACGATCTACATACTTCATATCCACTTCATATATATAAGCCTTTCCCTCAATTTTTCTGGTTCCTGACATTTTATTCCATCTCTCTCCAAGCTATTGACCAACATCCAAGTCATTCACACTTCACCCTGGACTGCTTATCTTTCTACACAACAGAAATGGATCATTATGCCACTGTTCTAAGGGAGGATTCTTTCAAAGTCTCCCAGAATTAAGCAATAATTCAGCAGTTATACATTCTGGCTTGCATCTATATTACCAACTGACCATCTAAGAGCCAACTTGGTCTGTTGAGGCCAGATGTGTGAGTTGAAGGGGATATGTCAGTGCAATGATGGTGAATGACATAGAAGTGTGGATTACCAGCTTGTGTGGATTCTATTCTTTGGTACTGTTCATGCCAGATACTTGGATGTGGCACCTTTGTCTTCTAATGAATTGCTCCTGGATTTTATTAACCTTATACTTATTAGGCTGAGAAATCCCACCCTATCAAGCCTATTGGTCACTTGATGTCCTAAAGGTGGAACAATTCCGGTAGCAGTGTTCATAGCCCACCAGGAATTAATTTTGCAATAGTTTATAATTCTCTGCTGAAAGTACAAGACCTTGCTCCAAAACCATAAAAGTATATGTCATTTATATTAGCATTTTCCATAAACTTTCCTTTAAGCCCACATCTCTTCCTACTTCAGATATCTCTAATGCCACTAGCATTCTGAATTATAAGGTCCCACTATCAGGGAGATAGCTTACCCCACAGGTTTTTTTTTCTTAAATGTTACTAGTTTGCCAATCATTTACATAACTATACAATTTGGGGAATATAGCATCACACCTCCATATGTGCACATTCTTGACTCACCTTCCACCAAAATTTCAGACAATACCTTATCACCTACCCTCCCCAATTCCCTCCTCTCCTTTCCCTTATGGTAACCAGTATATTTTTCAGAGAATCCAAGAATTATATTTGTGTATTTTGCCAATTTGTTTTATTTGGTTATTTATATGTGCAAATGAGTGAAACCATCTGGTAACCATCACTTTTTGATTTATTTCACCTAGCATAATCACCTCGAGATGCATCCAATTTGTTCCAAAAGGTACCATTTCATTTTTTTAATAGCTGAGTAGTATTCCACTGAGTATGTATTTTACAATTTCTTTATTCAGTCATCTGTCAATGGGTAGATGACTTGATTCCATGAAATGGCTACTGTTAATAAAGCTGCTATGACTATAGGAGTATCTAAATCATTTCATGTTATGTTTTCATACTCTTTGTTTCCCACTGTTTGGATCTATGAAGAGCTCTTTTCTGTTCTTGGGCCTATTAAAATTTATATTTTTCTCCCACTTGGACATGGCGTATCTGTGTGAAGGATCTTTAAACTATGTCTGATGTTAAGAAATGTTGAGAAATAATTCAAACAAGTCCTTAAATTGCTGTATCATAGTACTTACCTTGGACTTAAATAATAAGCCATATATCATCACATTTTTTCTGAATACAAGGTAATTATTATTTAATGAATAATAGCATCAGTGGAAATGAACAATTTCATGGCACTAATACATAAAATAAAAAAAAAAAGAATACCATTACTTTCATTTAGTCATTCTTTTAAAATTTCTATTTTCATGATTTTAAATATATTTAATATATTAGTGGTACTGATAATGGTACATCTATGTAAGGTATAGGTAAAAATGTAACAAAGTTAATTATTACTAAGAATTACAAAGTAAGATCCATCAAATGGGCCGAGTTTCAAGTCACAAATCTAAAAAAATTTAAAAAAATCAGTCTGCCCTTTAGGAAACACCTGTGAAGGAAATCTAACATATACTAACCCCAATTCTCTGAGTAAGATTTTAGCTAGCTAGGAAAAAAAGTAGAAAACGTGAGTGTTAATCACAGAAACCAATATGAACACTTTCAATTGCACCGAACATTATAACTTAGTTAAGAAGACAACTAGATGGATTTTGGAGTTGGTATTTACAGTTGGTTGTGACATTATGAAAGAGAGAGCTCTGTGAGTTGTCAGGGAACAAAAAAAGGGAAAAGAAAAAAATCTGATTATTTCCAATCTAACTTCCTGTTCACCTTATATTACTCGTAAGCATCTCCTTATATGGTATACAAGTAAGTAACACTAACCCTATACTACTCTCCATTTTTTCATTAGATCTTATTCTTTGAAGGTTCCAGGTTTTTATCATGTGGTTCCTTCAGGCTACTTTTTTTCATCACACTCTTTAATTATTGCAATCTTACTTATCCTGCAAGATTCATGAGAAATAGCACTAGCACTGGGAAAGCTTTCTTTTTCTGGCATATCACCACTCATTTTCTTCACTGTATTTTTGTATAACATGTTTAAATTTTTTTATTTCATAGCATAAATTGCATATAGTTAGCAAAACTAGTTAGCTCATAGATTATGAGCTTACCAGTAAGTATTTCTAAAATCTGAAGTTTCTTAATCTCACTATGGTCATATTCTGTACCTACTCAGCGTCTTTTCCAATACCCTGTAGAGTGTTAGTACTTGATAATGCTAAAACAGACTGAAATTTTGGCAATCAATATAGCATGTATTGAGGCCTCAGTTTATTGTCAGGAATCCAAAAGTTGTGTGACATGGTTGGTAAATTAGTCAAGACTTTTATCATTAAAACACATTAAGTATTACACTTGATAAAAGGGCAAATATAGTAGAGAATTAGATAAGTAACATACAGATCAAAAAGAGGAAAAAAGTCACTTCTATTTGAAGGTCCCAGAAAAGTTCCCATGAAGATCAGATTTAAGGCTCAAGGATTAATAGGACTGGGGATGGGAAAAGAAAGAGATGTTAGTGTTTCAGTAAAGAAAACATAAGCAAATTAATAGAATCAACTACACAGAGGAACAGTGCAGGGATACACATGACCAAATGCCCTGCAGTGAGAAGAAGGACACAGGGTGATAAGGAGATACTGACAGACTGTGGATCATCTGGAACACCAAAAGAGTTTAATTAAAAAAATAAATAAAAAGGTTTGAAAACTGCTAAGGGAACATTTCCAATTCTTTTTTTTTTTTAAAGATTTATTTTTATTTATGCATTTAAGAGCTGGGGTACAGGCCAAAGGTGCAGAGGGTGAGAGAATTCACCAGAGACAGAGTGGGGAACAGAACAGGCAGATTGACCAAAATACACTGCTGAGGGGAGCAGCGGGCAAGTCAGGAGAGGCCTGCTGCTCCATGTGGGCTGTTCCCTGGCCGGGGATGGAACTCATGCATCATGTGGAACTCATGTGGTGGAGGCAGACAGCCTCGTAGGTTGTGTCTTAACCCCTTGTGCCCCTAGGGAGTGCCCCATTTCCAATTCTTGTGTAAGGCATATCTTTTATTCATTCATTCTGCAAATATTTGCTGAGTACAACAAAGTACCACCCATTTTTCAAGATGTTGGAAATTCAGGAATGAATATAACTGAAGTACCTTCCTTCTTAAACTTAAAGGTTGAATATGGTGGGGGATTGGGGTTAACTAATTCTAGACATATGAATAAAAATATGCAAATAAGTATATAGTGTTATTAATTAGTGGAATGAGGGTAAAAAACAACATAAACAATATAAAGACAGTTGTGGTAAACAATAAAAAGAACAGTCTCAGTAATGCATACATTGGACTAATAATAGCAAAGTTCCCAATAAGAGTTTATAGGACCTGCAAACAAATTCAACTCAGAATGAAACTGATGATGTCATCATGTGGATTGACCCTGCCACACTTTTAGTCTCCTTTCCAAATGCTAGTCATTTTTCATAAACTATACTAATTTCATAAACCCTGTTAATTTCCTCCAGTAAGAGGTCAAACAAACCTGACTCTCTATTATGTTCATTTCACATTTTATACAAAATAATGAGCAGAGTTTAAAAATGACATAAATTATATAAGAATCAGGAAAATAATCAAATGATCTTAGTGAAGGTCATTGGCACTAACCTCATTTTCTCAGAGTATCTTTAATTAATGTCATGTGGTTTATATATTTTAGGTTCTGAATCTCCCAACTGAAATACAATGATGATATTGCAGGGAAATCCCTTTTGGATGTGATGGAAAATTTTAACTTTGTGTCGTAAGGAACATAATTACTGACACTGACTTATTAGTAGTCTCTCAGATTTTCATTCTTTTAATCCCAGACGTTTTAGAGACCAAAGGTTTATATTCTGAAATTATGAGACCTAACACCATATTGCAAATATCGCACAACTCTTTTAAGTGAAATCTAGGTAAGGGAAGTATCCTAATTCATACTTACTTTTAATACTGGCATCCATAAATATTTATCTGAATAATAATTATTTTTTATTGATCTTAGATATCAACATTTTGGTTATCTTCCCAGGTCATCTCAAAATTAAAGTCTATTGGAAAATAGAACAAGATACTACAATTAATGCTGACATCTGACTATAAGGTAGGATTTCAAAATATAGAAGTCTGGGGGCACAAATTAGTAAAATTTTCAGCCAATGCCTTTATTTTGATGTTTTGAATATAGAAAACTAAACCAGTTTGATCATCAAATGTATATGATTAGACACAATAGTCAAATGTCCTAATGGATCACTAAATGATTATGAAAGACAGTCATTTAAAGGAAAACAAAATTTGTTCTCAAAAACCATATAAGATTTAAAGAATTTTCTGTGTTCTATATGTTAGAAAACTAAACTATGAAGGCAAGCTTACTTTATTTATTGACTTTAATCAAATGTGATAAACTTCAGAAAATTTTACATAATTTTCTTAGGAAATAGGAAAATATTACATGAGTAACAGATAAAAGATACCTACTTTTTTGATAAAATGTATTTTTATGGGCCTCCCCGGTGGCGCAGCGGTTGAGCGCTGGGTTGCGAAGCTGCCCGCGGCCTCTGCAGTGCCAGTTCGATCCCCGGCTGCTCCCCGGCCACCGGAGGAGGGTCCCACATGGCCCGCAGACCTCTCCTGCTGCCCGCTGCTCCCCTCAGCAGTGTACTTCGGTCCTTCTGCCTGCTCTGCTCCCCGCTCTGGCTCTGGTGAATTCTCTCACCCTCCCGTGCTTCTGACTGTACCCAGTGCATGTATAAACAAAACAAACAAACAAACAAACAAATAAATAAATAAATAAATAACATGCCTCTATTTAAAAAAATGTATTTTTATTGAAAATTATTTGATATATAATATTGTACAAGTTTATGTACGCAACATACTGACTGTATGCACTAACATATTACAGTATGATTACTACTTTGGTGTTAGCACTCCATGATAACACATAATTATCATCTCTTTTGTTTTGTGTGTGAATAATTAAGATCTAGTTTCTCAGCAAGTTTGATTATTACAATATTGTTTATATTAATTATAGTATGCATTACATCTCCAGGATTTATCTATCTAATAGCTGCAAGCTGAACCTTTAAATAATAGCTCTTGTTCTCTCCACCCTAGTAAACCCAGGCCCCAGTAACCACCATTTTACTGTTTTTAAAGTATGGACTTTAGAGTCCCCATTCATGTGATATCATAAAGCATTTGTCTTTCTCCATTTGAGTTATCTCAGCATAATTTCCTAAAGGTCCATTCATGTCACAAAAGACAGGATTTCCTTCTTTCTCATGGCTGAACAATTTCCCATTTTATACACACACGTACGTATGTGTGCATACATTATATATATATATACATATATATATATATACACACACACACATACACACACACATATCACATCACCTAATATCACATCATCTTTTACCCATCTGCCCACTGACATTCACTTAGGTTGTTTCCCTAACTTGGCTATTGTGAATAGTGCTGCAGTAAATATGGTAGCGCATATATCTCTTTAATATCTTTCTCAGAAGTAGAATTGAGGATCAAAAAGTCCCACCTAAAACGTGCAGGGCTCCCCTATATGCATATTCTCTCCATAATTATCTCTTCTCAATGATAGTCATTCCAAAAGGTGTGAGGTGAAATCTCTCTGTGATTTTGATTTTATTTCCCTGATGATTAGTGATACTGGCATGTTCTCATGAATTTGCCATTTGGATGTCTACTTTGGAAAAATGTCTATTCATTTCCTCTGCCACTTTTTAATGGGATTGTTTGTACTTTCACCATTGTTTTATGAGTTCCTTATGTTTGTAATAATTTTTTAAAAGATGAGTTTTAAATAATTTCCTTTATAGACTCTTCTTCAGATTTAGTAGTCTTTATTTATATAAGATCTAATGCAAAAATGGACACAAATTGTTTTGATTTTGTATCTATAGATTTTGTATCTCTGTCCCAGAAATAAGAGAGTAACCCTAAAGAAGCAGCTCCTCTCCCTGTTGTAAAAAGACCAATTTGAAGGGAAATTATATGCTCTAACTTAGAATCTCTTATCTTTACAATTCCTATCTCAACAGATGACTAAAGATAACTACTCCTTGACAACTGAATTTATCCTCATAGGATTTACAGATCACCCAGAGCTGAAGACCCTTCTGTTTTTGCTGTTCTTTGTCATCTATGTGATCACCATGGTGGGGAATCTTGGTCTGGTGGTATTGATTTTTATGGAGCGTCGTCTTCATACACCAATGTACTTCTTCCTGGGCAATCTTGCTCTGATGGATTCCTGTTGTTCCTGTGCCATCACACCCAAGATGTTAGAGAACTTCTTCTCTAAGGATAGGCTGATATCCCTCTATGAATGCATGGCCCAATTTTATTTTCTCTGTCTTGCTGAAACTGCGGACTGCTTTCTCCTGGCAGCAATGGCCTATGATCGCTATGTGGCTATATGCAACCCACTGCAGTACCACACCATGATGTCAAAGAAACTCTGCATTCAGATGACCACAGGAGCCTACATAGCAGGAAACATACATTCTATTATTCATGTAGCATTTCTGTTTAGGTTGACATTCTGTCGATCTAATCAAATCAATCATTTTTTTTGTGATGTTCTTCCACTGTATAGACTTTCCTGTGCTGATCCTTATATCAATGAATTGATGATTTTTATCTTTTCAGGGTCAGTTCAAGTCTTCTCTATTACCATTGTCATACTCTCTTATCTAAGCATTCTTTTTACAATTTTCAAAATGAAATCCAAAGAGGGAAGAGGGAAAGCCTTATCTACTTGTGCATCTCACTTTCTCTCTGTCTCAATGTTCTATGGTTCCCTTCTGTCCATGTACATTCGACCAAGTTCAGTTGAAAAGGGGGAAAATGATATACCCATTGCTATTTTTTATACTCTAGTGATTCCTTTATTAAATCCTTTTATTTATAGTCTAAGAAATAAGGAAGTAATAAATGTTATAAAAAATGTTATGAAGAAAATTTAATATTCTGAAACAAATATTCCCAACAGAAAAATTAAATTTAATTTGACAGAACTTTTTCAAATCAAGAATACTGAGAAAGTAGAAAATGATCACTTTATAGATAAAATGTTAAAACCTTAAAATATAATGGTGTGTGAGTAAAAATATAAGTCCAGAAGGCAGGGATTTCACTAAAATAAAAAATAAAATCCATTAGGAGTGAAATAAATACTCTTGAGGTCACAAATTGTATCAAGGTGTAATTAAATAGTAACTGTTTTGACATGTAATGAATTATAAACAAATAATAGTAATAGGATTCTATATACATTAAGTTCACCTTAAATGAATAATGTAGGCAAATTCCTAGAATTCCAAAAATCTTACAAACTCCAGTACATTCTAAATTCTCAAATACAATCCTTTCTTAAGCTACATCATGTGTCAGAAGTAAATTATATATTTAAATTTGATTCATAACTTTTTAGTGTCAAAGAGATTATATTTAAAATTAAATTCATGTATGTTTTAAATAAAAAAAATTCTCTTCTTTCGTGTTAGTCAAATTTACTCTCATAACCTGTGAAATGGAGCGTAATACAATGGTGAATTATCAATCTGTAATTGAAATTATGCTATTTATATTGAAATTTGTATGTATTTGAATTTTTTTGCAGTTTGATGAATTATCTATATTATAGAATAATTCAATACTGAATATACTAACTAAAGAGTTTCTCTCTTTGCTATTATGACTTGTTTATTATTAGGAATACCATCAATCTGTACCAATTCATCTGTACCAATTCTGACATAAATTATTGACTAAGTACAACATTTACAAAATTCTTTCCCGTTTCATTGATCTAAATGTTGTTCTATAGGGATCAACATTTGCCAATAACAAATTGTTTGAATTTTTATAATAGTTTAGTAGGTTTGAAAACATGAAGTGTGAGTTCCCATGCTTTATTCTTCTTATTCAAGATTATTTTGACTATTATGAGCTCCTATGAATTTAGGGACAGTTTGTTAGTTTCTGCAAGATGGGATTTTGATAGGGATTACCTTGAATTTATAGATCAATTTGGTATGTATTGCTACTTTGGTAATATTTAGTCTTCTGATTCATTAACACAAGGTATCTTTTCATTTACTTAAATCTTAATAAATTTCTTTCAACAACTGTATTGTTTTCAGTATAAGTTTTATACTCATTTTGTTAAATTTGTTCTATTTTTTTTTCTTTTTGATGCTACTGAAAATGGGACTGTTTCCATTATTTCATTTTGGGTTTCTCGTTGCAAAGGTATAAAATACAATAGATTTATGTATATTGGTCTTGTATCCTATCACTTTGTCAAACTTGATTATTTGTTCCAATATATTTTTGAGCTTCCTCCTTAGAATTTTCTATATACAAGCTTATATATGTTTCACTTGCAAAAAGAATGTATTTCACTTCTACTGTTCCAATGTGAATGCCTTTTACTCCAAGTTCTTTCCCGTTTCCCTGACTAGAAACTTCAGTACAATGTTGAATAGATGTGGCAAGAGTAGACACTGCTGTCTTATTGCTGTTCTTGGGAGGAAAGCTTTCATTCTTTCACCATGTAGTATGTTGTTACCTGAGGGTTTTTTAAGCCCTTTGTCATACTGAGTAAGGCCCTTTATAGTTCTAGTTTTGCCACTATTTTAACATGAAATGGCATTGAATTTTATCAAATGCCTTTTCTCTTTTGAGATGTGACATGATTTTTGTCCTTTAGTCAACTGATGTGTTATATTGCTTTTCAAATAGTAAACCAAACGAACTCCTAGAATAATCCACTTGGTTATCATGTGCAATCTTTTTTTTTTTTTTATGTTGCTGGATTAAGTTTGCTAGTATTATTGGAGAGTTCTGCATGTATAGTCATAACACATATTGGTTTATAGTTTTATTTTGATGTTTTTATGGTTCTGTTATCAGAATGACTTTGACCTCCTAAAATAAACTTGGAAGTGTTTTTCCTTTGTAATTTTTGAGTGTTTGCAAAGAGTTGGTATTATTTTTAAATCTTGGTAGAATTAGGGCCTCCCCTGGTGGCCAGGGGGTTGAGCGCAGCGCTGTGAAACTGTCCGCAACCTCTGCAGTGCCGGTTCAATCCCTGCTGGCCGGCGAGGTTCCCACATGGCGCTGCAGACCTCTCCTGTCTTGCCCGCTGCTCCTCTCAGCAATGTATTTCATCAGTCTGCCTATTCTGTTCCCCACTCTGTCTCTGGTGAATCCTCTCACCCTCCTGTGCATCTGGCCTGTACCCCAGTTCTTGTATAAAATTAAATAAATCTTTAAAAAAAAAATCTTGGTAGAATTAAACAGTGTAGCACTCTTAGCCAGAGAATTTCTGTATGGGTTGTTTTATTATTAATACAAATTCAATCTCTTTACTTGTCATGGATATATTAATATTTTCCACTTCTTGAATTAATTTGACAGTTTGTGTCTTTTAGGAAGGTGTTCATTTTATCTACATTTTTGTCATACAATTGTTCACAATATTTATTGTAATTCATTTTATTTCTCTAAATTTGACATCCCTCTTTCAACCTTGAATTTCATGATTTAAGTCTTTGCAGGGGGTTTTGTTTGTTTGTTCTTTGGCATTGAATCCTGGCTTCATTTAGTTCTGTGAACATATTTATCATGTCTATTTTTGTCTTATTCTGTTAAACTCAGTATCCAGTACAACAGACTGGTGTGCCTGCTTGTTTTCTGGTATAAGGGTCAAATCTTTTTGGCCGTCACATGATATTTTGTGTTTCTGAGAACTGGGCATTTAGGATAATCTAATGTAGCAAGACTGGGTACTCATCCATGGGTCCTGTTAAATCCTTGTTTGTTGTTTAGTGACTGGGTGGACTGTTTTCATGGTATCTTATTTTCCTTTAAGTTTAAAGCCTCTGATGACACCCTCTGGGAGTTACAGTATGCACACTGTCTCTGAGATGACCATGGCTTTATCAGAAGTCCTCTTACCTCTTTCATTGATCATATCCAGCTGTTAAGCTCCACTAATTGCCAGCTAATTGGTCTACTGTTTTCAACAATGTGCTGAGAAACAAGGTGTCCACATTCATAACCAATTAAATTTGGCTCCATTTAGAGCAATGGTTTTTGAGGACAATGTTAGAGGTTTCTTTTAACCACAGGTATGGCCTTCCCAGATTTCTCCATCCCTGGATCTCTTGGGGTCAAATAGCTGGCCTAAAGTTTAACCAATGTTTCCACCAATACCTTTATAGCTGAAAAACACCCATATGTTTGAAATAATCCTGTTTCGAATAAAATCACTTCCTTTGGGAGACCTTTGAAGTCTTTGTTCATAAGACATTTCTTTTCTCCTGAGAAGAATCTCTTCAGATTCAGCTCTCACACCTGAAAATAGTGATAGTGGACCATTTGTCTCTATGTGATGCAATTGCTGTAGATACAAGTCACTTGTTAGGTTTAGTAGCATGTGATCTTGGGCTGTTACAGGGCAACCTTTCTCCCTAACAATCTCAGCTTGCCCTTCCCACTGTGGAGCCACTTCCTTATAAATAAGCTGGAAGCAAGGGTGATTAGGGTTTCATATTCTTAATGTGCCATATCTAAGGTAGAACCTCTATTCTATGAGTGGAGCTGGGTAGAAGGGATCCCCAAACTCTTGACCATACTCATCTAGAAATTAGCTTCTCAAGGCTTTCCTGAGATAGTAACCAGCCCTCTAGTGGAAAAGGGACAGGGAGGTGGGAATTTTGTGTTCTTGGCTGTATTTGCCTAGGTGGAACTTTGTTCACACAAGGCTGAAAAGGCAAAGGGATTCAAGTAGTGTACATTCAAAAACTGTAGATTTTCATTGTCCTTGCCAAGTTTTTGTATATTTTCTTGAATTAATGTTTCATTTGCTACATACATGTAATTAGCATAATCATGAGAGATTTTTAAATGGTTTGTCTTCTTAATGTAAAATATTTTCACCATTTATGGTTGTTCTTTTGGGGAATTGATCCATGGAAATTCTCATGCTGCCAGTATAAAAGCTGGCCTTAGCTGCAGGATTTTCATAAATGTTCTTTATCAAATTCAAGAAGTTGCTCTCTAGTTTGAGTTCATTATATGTTTTTTTTTAATCATGAATGAGTGTTGGATTTTGTCAAGTGTTGTGATTTGATATGAACAATTGATATGATCATAAGATTCTCCTTCTTTAGCCTATTGCTATGAAAGATTACATTTTAATATTAAACCAGTCTTACATACCATAATTTCCACTACACATGGTATATATAAAGCCTGATATTATGAAAAATAATAGAGCATGTTTAAGGGCTGATGGGATGGCACAGGACTATATACTAATCATATGGAGATAACAGGAATAACACAGCCTGAATATTATTAAAAATGGATAGCTACATGCTCACCTCATTGAAGCTGTGATACTATCAGAACTTGGTCTGTATTTCCCCCTCCCAAATATCATGGCCATTTAATCCCACCAAACCTTGTATTTCTGTCATCCCAAAACCAAAATGCAAGCACCTTTCAGTTGCTATCATTTCCACATAAACTTTTCCATCTACTCTAGTTCTCCTCTGAACTTTTCCCCTGTGTTTGAATGCAGGTACTGTCATTAATTGTGTCATATGGGGCAAGTTGTCCTTTCCTCTTAATTCTCTCTTCTAAGAATTATTTTATTTTTTAAAGATTTATTTATTTATGCATACAAGAGCTGGGGTACAGGCCAGAGATGTGGGGGGTGAGAGGATTCACCGAGACAGAGTGGGGAACAGAACAGGCAGATCGACCGAAGTACACTGCTAAGGGGAGCAGCGGGCAAGTCAGGAGAGGTCTGCTGCGCCATGTGGGTTCTCCCTGGCCAGCTGGGGATTGAACTCGTGCTGCAGAGGCTGCAAATTGCTTCATAGTGCGGTTCTTAACCCCTTGCGCCACCAGGGAGGCCCCTCTAAGAATTGTTTTATATTCACTAAATCATGTATTTGTTCAAGATCCTTTAGCCCCCAAGACCTCCAAGTTTATAATGAATAAATATTGATCCCACAACCACTTTCATCTTTTTATCTGTTCTTTTTGTTATACACATCCATATTTTTTAATAATATATTGCTATTTCTTGATTTTTTAATATTAAAAACTATAGAATCATATGGAAATAGAATTTCTGCACTTAATCCTTCATCCCCTCACCTTTTTAATACAGCTATATTACACAAAAATTTTGCTAATATTCATTGTTAACAATATTATAACTGCACAGTATTCATCGCAAAACAAGATACCATGATGTTATTTTCTTTCATCCTCAAAATTTTCCTTTATTGTGATTTCTAATCACCTTGTATTTTTCTTTGATTATTTTCTATTAATCATTCAGATGCAAACTTTTCTACAAGTTAATTAACTACCAGTTCTAGGTTTTCTTGATAATATTTCACCTGGGAACCCTAACTTCTATAGTCTGCTCCCTATGACTGTGATCAGTGATCATGAAGCCTGAGTGAGAGGTAGTAACATGTTATCTTCCTATCCATGTCCTTAAATTATGAGATGCTTTTCTGTGGCCACGTCAAGTGGTATAAATAGAAAATAAAATTTCTGTTGGGTAACAACCTAACAGCTACACCTAAAGCATTTCCAATTCTTTCAATTCTCACATTTTCCCTAGTTGACAAAATTATCCTAGACTAATGTGGGAAAATAAATGATTGCCATATTGTAGAATGAGTGAAAACAAAGCTATCTATGATAGGTTGAAAATAGATTGAAAATAGGTTGAATATTTACAAAAGTAGAACAAAACATTTGAAAATTAAGGATATGATGAAAAGTGTAATTTCAACTCAATGGATAAATAATGGTGTTGAGAAATCTAGCCTGTCATTTAGAAATATAAGGCTGAATCTCTACTTACATCTTATATGAAAATATATTTTATATGAACTAAAAATGTAAGAATCAAAACTGAATTCAAAAAGTAAGCTTGAGAAAGGAAAGGACTTTATTACCAAAACACCAAATCCAGAAATCATAAACAGGTATTTCATATATCTGCTTGTCCTGATCATTGCCTGTTTGCTCTCAAACTACTTCTCAACTTCCTCTCCCATGTTTTGTTTCAAATCAAGTGGTTTCTATAAAATTGATTATTCTTACTGAGCACTTTTGTAGTTGAAAGTTCTCACAACATTTTACAAGAAAAAGAAGCGAGAATACTGTTGACTGAATTACTATAGCTGGACAGCGGTTGAAGATATTGACCTGTAGCATTTCAAGGTTCTTCACTAGAGAAGCCATACCATTCAAAGTTGAGAACCTTTATAAAATAAACCTTTGACATAGACTGTATGGGACAGGGCACTTGGGTGACTAAAATACTGTCATTTCTTTAATAAATGGGTTGGTTATTAGTCTTCTGTAGAGATTTTTTCTAGGGTACTTTCTTTCATGTGAGTGTGATCCCTGAAGGATAAACTCAGTCCTTCTTACCAATGATGAACTCTAAGGTCCAATGGGATGTATCGATATAAAATCTCTTCTCAATCTGTCACATTAGGGTACCTTTACCAGGAATCCCTATTTCCTAATAATGTCCACTGTGCATTGTTTGCAAACAAAGAAACAAAAAATTACACATATCCTACACACCAGACAAATTAGGGACTAATTTTTTAAATATATTTTTATATCATTTTTCATTTCTGCATAATATATGCATTTTCTTCTTGGTTATAATCCCCATACACTCTTCTCCACCCCCCCATTTTGACCCTACTGCCTTCTCCCCCATCTGTAGTATGTCTCTGGTTTACAGTTGCTTGTTGATTTTGATTTTGATTTTATTATAATGACCTTTTCCTTGTCTCTTATTTAGGTTTTCTAAATTCCTGCTATGAGTGAGACCATCTGGTATTTTTCTTTTTCTTTCTGGCTTTTTTCGCTGAGCATGATCTCTTCATGTTGCTACAAACAGCATGAGTTTATCTTTTTTTTGATTGATGAGTAATATTCCATTGGGTATATGTGCCACATCTTCTTGATCCAGTCATCTATTTTTGGGCATTTGGATTGTTTTTATAGCTTACCTATTGTAAATAGTGCTGCTATAAACATAGCGGTGTAGGTACCCTTTTGAATTAATGTTTCTGCATCCTTTGGGGAAATACCTAGGAGTGGAATTGCTAGATCATCTGCTAAAGCTCCATCTTTAGCAGATTGAGGAATCTTCACACAGCTCTCCATAACGGCTGGACAAGTTTGCACTCCCACCAGCAGTGCAGAAGAGTTCCTTTTTCTCCACATCCTCACCAACATTTGTTGTTGCTAGTTTTTTTAATATGTTCCATTCTCACTAGTGTACAATGGTAACTCCTTGTAGTTTTGATTTGCATTTCCCTGACTGCAAGTGATGTTGAACATTTTTTTATATGCCTGTTGGCCATTTGCATTTCCTCTTCTGAGAAGTTTCTTCTTAGTTCTTCTGCCCATTTTTTGACTGGGTTATTCACTTTGTTTTTGTTGAGTCTTATCAGCTCTTTGTAGATTTTTGTGATCAGTCCTTTAGCATTAGTGTTGTGTGCAAAAATTTTCTCCCAATCAATGGGGTGTCTCTTTGTTTTGGTTACTGTTTCTTTTGCTGTACAGAGGCTCTTTAATTTGATGTAGAAATTGGGGACTACTTTTCACTCCAACACTTCCTAAGAATTCATCACTCTAATAATTAACTTGGCATTCCTTTTTTTTAAAAAAAATAAATTTTATTTTTATATTCCCTATACAATAACAATCCCCTTATTTTGACCCCAATCCCTCCCCTCCCCGTCCCCCACTCCCCATAGAGTGTCTCTGGTTCATAGTTTTTTGTTGATTTTGATTTTCACTTTCTTATAGTTATTCATTTTCCTGGTCCCTTATTTAAGTTTTCTAGATCCCTGCTATGAGTGAGACCATCCGGTATTTTTCTTTTTCTTTCTGGCTTATTTCGCTGAGGATGATCCCTTCCAGCCCCATCCATGTTGCTGCAAATTGCATGTGTTCATCTTTTTTGAAACTTGGCATTCCTTTTCCAATCCTTCACTACTAAGAAAAATCCATATATCTTTCAAGATATGGGTCAAATGTCTTCTTCAGGGCAATCTATAATAAAATACACCCTATTGCCTTTTGATTGTGTATTTGTGTTTCTTTTATAGCTGTTAGGCTAATTGTGTATTTTATTTTATTTTATTTTTAAGATTTGTTTATTTATTTATTTATTTATACAAGCACTGGATACAGTCAGAAGTGCGGGAGGGTGAGAGGATTCACCAGAGCCAGAGCGGGGAGCAGAGCAGGCAGAAAGACCAAAGTACACTGCTGAGGGGAGCAGCGGGCGGCAGGAGAGGTCTGCACGCCATGTGGGACCCTCCTCCTGTGGCCAGGGAGCAGCCGGGGATCGAACCGGCGTTGCAGAGTCCGCGGGCAGCGTCGCAACCCAGCGCTCAACCGCTGCGCCATCGGGGAGGCCCTAATTGTGTATTTTAATATGACTGTTCTGTTGAGTTATGGTTATATACTTGTGTAAATGACCAAACCAGTTCTTTTGCTCAATCCCAGAAAGCCAAACTCTGAATCATGAAAACTGTCTTTATATGAGGTATATCTGAAATGCCCATCAAGGGAGTTGGTGGGATAGGTACCCCAAAACCATTTCCCTGAATAGCAGGAGTGCTGGGATTTTAAAATGAGCAAGTGTTTGTGAGGAAGTGCAGGGCTTCACATTCCCAGACCCAAGGAGGTGCCAGGTAGTGTAGGTGACAGGAGGCAAGGTGTTTGACAGTCTCAGCTAGGTGTTTTCTCAGCAATCAGCAAATGTTTTTTCTGATGCCACTACTAACTCAAGAGGCACAGAGAAATTTTTTAGGTATATAACACTACCAATTTTCCAAGTTCCCAGGAATGCAGGTAAGGCCAGTTAATGGTTAATCATAAGAAGGGAACAGGGGGTGCAATTCATTGCATTGACAGTTAATTCTAGAGAAGGAATGCAATCTAGTGATAAACAGTCCTGAAGACAGAATGCAAAAGGGTGCTTAGAGTCTAATTCCACTTATTACTAATTTTAAGTTTCAGAATGTTTTCTGCTGCAAGATGGAAGGAGTTTGGCTATACTTGTAAGGTTGGAAAATCCCCTAAAGGATTATTCATTCCTACTGTCAATCACATGGGGAAGAGTTAACCCCTAGAGAGAAGAGAGAGAAGGCAAAAGTCAGTCTCCTACCCACTCTTTCTCTCTCACATTCTGGGAAATAATTCCCCAGGGTTGGGCCATGCCTGAACTTCCAGATGACTGGGAAAAGATACCATCTCCCTCTGAGAGGGAGGTCTCATGATATGGAACCATACATATAAAATGAGTGACTCACTAATATAACCCGATTGTCAAGATCAGCAGACCTCAGACCATTTCAACACCCTGAACTTCAAGATTATTTATGATATAGATCACAATTAATGTGTTTCTTTATAATATAGTGCCATCCTTCCAATATGATTTACATTTTTATGTAAGTGGTTGCAGATTCCAGATTATCTCAATAATACCTTCCTCACTCCTTTACATTATGATATACTATCTTGAATGGGTGAAATTGGAGAAGAATCACAGCTAGCCAATGGACAATTGCTGATTATGGGGGAAGCGCATGGGAGTGTGTTACACAGTCAGTGTCATCTTCAGACTTGCTTTCTCAGTGGGGAAAAAGGGTTGACAATTATTCTCTCAGCTGCAAATTACACTAAGCTTCCAGTAGTTATCTCCAAGGTTAGAAAGTACATACAAATGATCTTCCTTAATCGTTAATAATCATAGGGGTAGGAATCATTAGGACTGTAGTGAATGGGATTAGCAGTGCTTTCTTGTGGTCACCATGATATTGGCACCAATTGTGACTACTTTCCCAGGAAGGAAACTTATTTTCTTGGATTAGGTTGGGGGCTGTGGAAATTTGCTCCTCTCTCATGGAAATTTGTCCTTTACTTTTAATAGAACTGCTGCTTTGTATATAAAAGACAGTTTTCTTACAGAAAGCTTGTTACACTCCCATGAAAATTAAGTCACTCCAATCTGTTCTCCATAGTTCTGTGTATGATTATACTATAGATTCTATTACTTTGCTCTCTAATTATTTATTTACATGACTGTTTCCCCAATATATTGAGAAGTCACAGCAAACAACTGCTTTGAATAACCACTATTTACTAGCCCTGTGCTTGACATTGTAATAAGCACTGTCAACTCTTTTTTTTTTAAGATTTACTTATTTTTATACAAGAGCTGGGGTACAGGCCAGAGGTGTGGGGGGTGAGAGGTTTCACCAGGGACAGAGCGGGGAGCAGAACAGGCAGACGACCAAAATACACTGCTGAGGTGAGCAGCAGACACAACAGGAGAGGTCTGCCGCACCATGTGGGAATCTCTCTAGTCGACTGGGAATCAACCTGTGCTGCAGACGGTGAAGACAGCTTCCCAGCACTGCGCTCAACCCTCTGAGCCACCAGGGAGGCCTGCACTGTCAACTCTTGATCACTGAGCCAAACATGACCAGAAAAAGGAAACAAACTTTCACCACATTAAATTTGAGGTCTGTAAGTCTGCTGAATGTAGCATACTAGACCCTACACTAGGCTCCTTTCAAGTTAAACAAGAGCAGGATTCTGGATTGTCCCGAGACAATGGGTATACATCAGCAGGTATGATCAGGAACTTCATGGGGGCTGATGACTGATGTACTTGGCATCCAGAGACTGATCAGTGGAACACATTGTTAATAACATTGGAACCATGGGTGGGGGTCAGGATTAGGATTTGCCTGATCAGAGGACTCGCTCTCCCTAAAATCCGAAATAACATAATGGTATTTCCAGTTTGACCTACCCTTTTCTTTTTGTTCTCCTATCAATAAAAAGGCCAGGATCTTGCTCTTCAGCTGCATCCTGCATCCTACAGCCTGTTCCACCACTCCCATTTCTTTTCTATATCAGTGTGGTGTTGCTCTTGCAACAGAGGTCTTTTTATTTTCTTGGATAATATTTTATAAAAATCTTAGTATAAAGTCATCTTTACTCCATAGCTTTTAATCTTACATGGTACTTCAGACACATGCAAACATTTGTTGCTAATTTATCATTTAAGCATATAAACAAGAAAAATTTTAAATAGGGAATAAAATCAATGAGTCATATACAGCGTTGTTTTTCTAAAAATCATATTTGATAAGGTATCCCTTGACAAATTTATTCAGTACTAACTACAAAGTAAAATTCAAGTTCTTGTCTGACATTTTGATATCATCTTTTGTATGATATGCCTATAGTTTATTAACTCTTGCATTCTACCGCCCCTAGGCATTTTGTATGCTAGATAACCTGGTCGAGTCTAAAACCAAGTGTCTCAGAGGGCTCATTCTCACTTTAGCCAGATGACACCACAGTTCCTAGATTTTAAATCTATATGCTGATAGCTCAAAATCACAGTGTTGTCTTTTATTTTCAAAAGTCTGTCTGACTTCTCCACTTAGATAACTGATGAGCAATGCAAGCATAATATGAATAAAATACAATTCAAATTTTTATTTCACATCACCCCAAGGAAAGTACCCCTACTCCAGTACCTTTCAACTCAATAAATACTACTATTTTCTCCTCAGATGTTCCAGGCAAAAATTTTAGGCAATTTTTCTTATTAGTTCCTTTACCTATCACACTTACCTCTCAAAATCAAACTATCAGCAAATCCTATTGACTTGTCCTCCAAAACATAACCCAAATCATCTACATTTCTTCATGTAAACAGCTATAATCTTAATTCTGAACTATAGCAATAGCCTTCAAGCTGGTCTTCCCATTGCCACCCTTACTCTTCATGATACATTTTCTGAAAGCCCGATAATTTCATTTTAAAATGTAAATAGATAATGCCATCTAGCCAACTAAAAAAAAAAAAACACCTCTGCTTTGAGAGACAGAAGAACAGTCCCCCAAAGATGTCCTCATCCAAATCCTCAGAAGTTTTGGCTATATTATGTTTCATAACAAAGGGAAATTAAGTCGTCCTGAATTATCCAGATGGGTCCAATGCATTTTTTTTAAATGTTGAAACAGAAGCACAAGTATCAGAATTAGAGTGATCTAATGTAAGAAAGATTTAACTGCCATTTCTGGCTTTGAAGATGGAAGATGGTAGAAGCCAAGAATTTTCAGCAGATTCTAAAAGATGGGAAACATGAGGAAGCACATTATCCCCTTAACCTCCAAAACTGTGGGAGAATAAATCTGTATTATTTGAAGCTGCTGAATTTGTGGCAATTTGTTACAGAAGCGCCAAGAAACTAATACATCCTTCCCAAGTCTTCTCATTGCAATGAAAATAAAATGTAACTCCAGGGCCTTTCTGGTGGCACAAGGGGTTGATATGCAACCTATGAAGCAATCCGCAGCCACTGCAGCACAAGTTCAATACCCGGCCAGGGAGCTACCCACATGGTACAGCAGACCTCTCCTGACTTGCCCACTGCTCCCTCAGCAGTGTATTTCGTTCAATCTGCCTGTTCTGTTCCCCACTCTGTCTCTAGTGAATCCTCTCACCCCCCACACCTCTGGCCTGTATACCAGTTTTTGTATGCATAAATAAATAAAATCTTTAAAAAAAATAAAAATAAAAAAATAAAATGTAACTCCACAGTATGTGTTACTAGACCAACTTCAATCTATCACCAGTCACTTGTATGCCAATGCGTTCCTCAACATGCAATGGCCATTTCTGCCTTGCGAAATTTTCAACAGCTCCTTTCTGTACCAAACATGCTTTTCCCAAGACTACCATGGCTGACTTCTGACTACTTATGTTTCAGTTGACAACTTACTTTTCACTATAGACCTTTTCCAAGCATCTGATCTATAGTATCTATCTTCTAGTCATTACTAAATCATTCCATTTTATTCTCACAGCACACTTATTAAATTTTGCTATTTTTCTTATTTGTGTATATATTTATTTCTATCTGCTTCCCCATCACCTTAACTAAAATAGTTCCATGAGAATGGACTCATCACTGTGATGGCACAAAAGAGGCATTATAAGATATTTATTGCACATATAAGTAGATATGAATGGCAGGAGTTCATGGTACTGAAAATAAAGATTTCAAAATTTTAAAGTAAGCATACAATATTTCTTATGTTTATAAGAAGATCAGAATAACAATAAATGAGCTATCTCATCCTTTTCACTGACTGTGAACCTTTCACCAACCCCACGACTTGGGGAAGAAGTGAGCTAGTCATAATATTCATTATTCTTTTGCAGTTCCTTTGTTAGAATCTTTTCTCCAACACATATTAACAAGGTCTCATTACAGCAGAAAATTTCCATATCAGAAATTTTGTGCCAATCAGAACACACTTGGTCCTGTATCATCATAGAAATGGGTCCTCACTTGAAATAATCATATCGCTCTAGAATTGAAATATGAGGGCAGGGATATTTTTCTGCTATGTTCTTTTTTGGATCCTCAGGGTACATTTCTGAAATATGCATAATCCTGACATTTAGGGGGGATGTAATCATATTGCAGGAAATAAGATTGATAAGAATAAATGATTTAAAATCAAGTGAATAAAAAAATCAAAACAAGGCTCTTAAAATTTGTTTTTAAATAGGCATTTGTTTTACTCTTTAGGTCTCAAAGGATACATTTAATTATTCCAATTTAGTATGTTTGTAATGTCTAGGAGATGAGGTCTCACAGGCTATACTTTGATGCCAACGCCAAGGAAATCCCCTTAGAATTATTTAAAGTATTGGAACCATTCTCTACCAATGGCATAAATATTATCATTGATCTGATGGTAGACATATTCTCCTACACAATCAAGAGGGCAGAGTATTATTGGTGGATCTACTTTGGAAGTCATCACAAGGTAACAAAGTAACCTTTATAAAACTCTTATCAGAAAATGGAGATGAGAAAGTATCTAAAGCTATTCTTTTTTCAAGGAATATCAATCTCCAGAAACATTTTTTTTTTAAATTCTTTAAAGTTTTCTTTTTAAAATTATTTTTTTCAATAGTTTAGATCCTTGAAGTCTTTCTTTTAACCTAAGGTTCACTGTGCAAGATCCTGACAAATGACTACAATTCATTTATATCTTTTCTGAATTCAAGAAAAGACTAAATTAAAATCAGTAACAAAAGGGACAGATTTAAAGTAACAACAAAAACCATTATTAAGGTTTTTCAACTTCTTTGATTAATGTGGTTTGTCATACAACTTGAAATTTAAAAGATGAAATGGACTACTGCCTCTATAATGAAACAATACTTGAAATGTTCATGTTGGAAATTCTTTATGTTTTAAACAAATTACATGAGGAAAGAATATACTTTAAAGCCATTCTACACCCCTGATATAATTTTAGGGAACTTTCTAGTCTCAGTTTTGATGATCAAAATTACAGAATGTCAATGTAAAATATATTTCTGTCTCTCAATTATGATCAACTAGGAAAACTAAAGGAAAGCTTACTATGTTATATGACTTCAAGTTGGCAAAGTAAAGCATAAAATGAAATATATAACCAAATTATGCTCACATAGATCTCAAAGTTCTATTTTTTAGACTTCAGTTTCCCAAGAGTAAGACATGTAATGAAAAACTAATAATTAAAATTGAATGGATTTCAAAAGTTCATTTAAAAATATTGTTCCTAAAGGTATCAGCCCCAAATACTCTGAGATCTAAACTCAGTAACAGTTTCAAGAAAACACCTTCCTACATCTCTCCAAAGTATTTTCTTTTTGTCCCTAGAATAATAATAACAGTTATAATAATATAATATAATAACAGTTATAATCAATGGATATCCAGCAAACTATCAATCTAGAAATGACTAGGAGGGTCAAATGATCTTTCACAAAAAATATGTAACACAGAGAAGGCATTTGGTAAATACCTGGTCAATGAATAAAAGACTCTTGAATTAACTAAAATAAATAAAGGGACATTGAAATAAACATTGCCCAACAATTTAGAACTCTTTGTCTATACAGCTTTTGATTTTAAATACATTTATTATGTGTAAACATCGTTACCATCCATCCCCAGAATGTTTTCATCATCTCAAACTTAACTCCTCATCCCCTAACTCTCCCTGAAAGCTACAATTCTATTTTCTTTTCTTTTTCTTTTTTTTTTTTTTAAAGATTTACTTATTTATTTATACAAGCACTGGGTACAGTCAGAAGCGCGGGAGGGTGAGAGAATTCACCAGAGCCAGAGTGGGGAGCAGAGCAGGCAGAAGGACCAAAGTACACTGCTGAGGGGAGCAGTGGGCACAGCAGGAGAGGTCTGCGCGCCATGCGGGACCCTCCTCCGGTGGCTGGGGAGCAGCCAGGGATCGAACCAGCGCCGCAGAAGCTGCAGGCAGCTTCGCAACCCAGCGCTCAGCCGCTGTGCCACTGGGGAAGCCCTACAATTCTATTTTCTATCTCTATGAAATGAAAACATACATTATTTGTCTGTTGCACATAATGTATTCACTTAGCATAATGCGTTTAAGGTTCATCTATGGTTTAACATGTCTCAAAATTTCATTCCTTTTTCAGGCTGAATAATGTTACATTGTGTGTTTGCATATACCATATTTTTTAAATCCCTTCCACTACTGATAGACATTTGGGTTGTTTCCCCCTCTGAATAATACTGCTATGAATATGAATATACAAAAATAGTCTTTTAAACAACACTGTTAATCAATGCATAAAGTCATTAAAATTGTGTGGGACAACTGATACCAGGTTGTAGACAAATTAAGTAATCCATAAAGAGAGCTTTATGGCTATTCCTCTCAGGGTGTCAAAAATTATCTTTGTACATCCAATCTGATGTTTTCTTGAAATTATGAAGGGAAAGTGTTGAACTACGAGGTGAAAAAGGCAATAGCTTTAGGAGATGATACCTCCAAAACTCCATCCCCAGACCTGTGCCTGGACCACCATGCAGGGACATGTGGAAGCATTATGGACAAAAGTAATCCTCCTGCTAGGCAGAGAAGAGCACAATAGTTGAACTGGACATATTATGTAATAGCTTGTTTCTCCATAATTGTTTTCTCAACAGAGATGCCAGGAATGGATGAAGAAAATCAGACCATGAAAACTGAGTTTATCCTCGAAGGATTTACAGATCACCCAGAAATGAAGACCCTTCTGTTTGTGGCGTTCCTTATCATCTATTTGATCACCATGGTGGGGAATGTTGGTCTGGTGATACTGATTTCAAAAGAGCATCGTCTCCACACACCAATGTACATCTTTCTGGGCAACCTTGCTCTTGTGGATTCTTGCTGTGCCTGTGCCATTACCCCTAAGATGTTAGAGAACTTCTTTTCTGAGAACAGAATGATATCCTTCTATGAATGCATGGCCCAATTTTATTTTCTTTGCACCGTTGAAACTGCTGATTGCTTTCTCCTGGCAGCAATGGCCTATGATCGCTATGTGGCCATATGCAGTCCACTGCAGTACCACACCATGATGTCAAAGAAACTCTGTGTTCAGATGACCATAGGGGCCTACACAGCTGGAAACCTGCATTCCATGATCCATGTAGGGCTTCTACTTAGATTAGCTTTCTGTAGATCTAATCACATCAATCACTTTTATTGTGATATTCTTCCTTTATACAGGCTCTCCTGTGTTGATCCTTATATTAATGAACTGGTACTATTTATCTTCTCAGGCTCAATTCAAGTCTTCACCATAGGTAGTGTCTTAATATCTTATATCTACATTCTCTTTACTATTTTCAAGATGAAGTCTAAAGAAGGAAGGGCCAAAGCCTTTTCTACATGTGCATCCCACTTTTTGTCTGTTTCGTTATTCTATGGTTCTCTATTTTTTATGTATATTAGACCAAATCTGCTTGAGGAAGGGGACAGAGACATACCAGCTGCTATTTTGTTTACAATAGTAGTTCCCTTACTAAATCCTTTTATTTATAGCCTAAGAAATAAGGAAGTAATAGCTGTCTTGAGAAAAATTCTGAAGATTAAAGCATCTCAAGAAAATATGAAACAAATGACATCTACTGTAGCTTAATGATTTCAATGCAGAAAAAAAACTTACATATGAAAATACGCAAAGAAAAATGCACAAATGTATGCAAAATGTTAAAATACATCATAATATGAGTAGCAATATATAAGAGAGAAAAAATATAGGAAGGGATATGCTTTATCCTAACTCAATAAAACATAACTCAAAACCAATTTGAATGCTTTCAAGAAACACAGTTAAGTTGCCAAGTTCAGAGGCAGTGTCACCACCAAGAATAGATAGTACTGAAAAGCATAACAACAAAGCTAGCATTCATGTATGTAAGAATAGTCTATTAACTATTTTCACTAACACACTTTAATAGCTTGGAGTCTAAGTACTTGGGTTAAGCTAAAAGAGTTGAAGGGCATGTGAACCTTCAACCAATGAAATCTCTTTACAACCATTAACAACAAAATTGTGGCTAGTAAAATTTAAGGAAAAAGTTTTGATTGTCGGGTCTCCCCTGGTGGCACAGCGGTTGAGCACTGGGCTGTGAGGCTCCCCGCAGCCTCTGCAGCACCGGTTGGTTCCCTGGCCACAGGCGAGGGTCCCCCCCCCGACACACACACACACAAAAAAAGTTTTGATTGTCTTTGTGGGGATATTATTTGTAGGTAGGATAGAGTTAGTGAGGAAATGAAGGTATCAAATGATAAAAGTGAATTTTACAAATCCAAGTTGAAGTTTCCATGGAGTTGACAAATTTACCATGGAATATCAACATTCAAAAAATAGCTGTCTTTATAGAGTTTTATTTGCATATGCATAAAAATGTCATAACATAAAGTTCTAGGCAAATAATCAGACTTCATATAGGATTTGAAGATTCTTCTTTGTCAATGTGCTAAGCTAAAATTCTCTATCTCCATTCCTGGCAGAAATGAGGAATTGGTTCAACAATAGGGACACCAGTACATTGTAGACTAACATGAAGAAAAGTATGATTATTGAAGTTGGTGCTTATCTAACATATTTTTTTTTCAAAGTCAGATGTTGTGGTATCTGAGTAGATCTGAATGATCTTATTTTCTAAGTGTTCATTCAACATACATTTCTTTTTTTTTTTAGAGGCATGTTTTATTTATTTATTTTATTTGTTTGTTTTGTTTTTGTTTATACAAGCACTGGGTACAGTCAGAAGCGCGGGAGGGTGAGAGAATTCACCAGAGCCAGAGCGGGGAGCAGAGCAGGCAGAAGGACCGAAGTACACTGCTGAGGGGAGCAGCGGGCGGCAGGAGAGGTCTGCGCGCCATGTGGGACCCTCCTCCGGTGGCCGGGGAGCAGCCGGGGATCGAACCGGCGCCGCGGAGGCTGCGGGCAGCCTCGCAACCCAGCGCTCAACCGCTGTGCCACCGGGGAGGCCCTCAACATACATTTCTTGAGAGCCTGTATGTGGAAATGGTGTTCTAGATGCTGGGAGACATCAGTTACCAAAATACCAGTTTTCCCCATATTCTTAAATAATAGAACATTGCTATGATTTTAATGACTCTGTACCTAGGAGGATCCTGATCAAGTAAAAGAAACACCCCCCCGCCCCTCCACCTCTTCTCTTGATGTTCTAACATCACATCTAAGTTCCTAGAAGGCAAATGCCATGTTGCAGCTACCAGATTTCATTTTCTTCAAGCAGCTCACCAACACCACTTCCAAGTCTTTTTTTTGCTTCTTTCTCAAGATGATTTTGCATTGGAATGAAATAATGTTTACTATATCAGAAAATCAGTGAATGCATATGATATTGGCAAAATGTATAAAGATAGTGGTGTTGAGCAGAGAAGGATGTTTATGGGGCAATTAATTTTATTAGTGGTTATTTTATTTAGGAATTTGTGAGTTATGACAATTCTTACTTCCCTAAGAAAGCACTGTTACTTCAGGGACTTGCAAATTGATACTATGATAAGAAGAACCTTGGTGTGTTCATCAGTTAATATCAGTTACCTCATTACATATAAAGATTAACAGTTGAGGAAATTTGTAGTTTTTAAATGCTGGTAATGACATCTTTTTTACATCTTAATGATTGGGGCTTTACCTGAATCCTAATATGCTATTTTCTAATTACCAGATTGAACTGTCTACTACCTGAGTGTGCAGGATTTGGTCAATGAAAGATATTTATTCTATACATACACCTCTATGCATGCCATTTACCTCCCCACTATGGACCCTTCTTCTTTAGGATCTTATCTGTCTCTATTTTATGTACAATTCCAGTCCAGAAAAATTGCTCATATTTGGGGCTGCTGCTGTGTGCAGGTCAGCTTAATCAACAAGCCAATCTAACTACAGAGATTTAAAAATAGATTTATAAGTGATGCCAATGAAGCATCAGAGAAGCAAAATATAATATCTATAACCCACTCAACTCTAGATATGATACTAAATATTAAATCTTTAATTCTTGGGTTTATTATGATAATGCTAGAGGTTTTTTTTTTAATTCCATCAAGATGGGGCTATATTAGGACTTTGTGCAAGAAAGAAAAAAACTGTTTTATTACATAATTGTTACATCAGAGCAAATAAAAAAACTTCATTGCCTCCTTTGATGTGCCTAAATCATATATGTCTTTCTGAAATTTAAAATTGATTATCATTAGAATTTCTATCTATTTGAAGTTTTCATTAGTTTATTAAAAGATAATTTAAATTAAAAACATGATTTTTCCATTTAGTTTTCAAAGAAAGCAAACTTGCTAGTGAATTGGGATTGGGTTCATTCATTTATTCAAAAAATATTTATTAAGATGTCTGTGGCACAGGGATATATGTAGTAGGAAAGGAAGTATGCCATGATATAAAGTACTAATTTAGTTTTTTCTTCTGTAACTCAAAAGTCATAAGTACTCATAAGTAGCAGCAATATTTTGATATATACATTCTATCATCAAAAATTTACTAATACTCAAAAAAAATTTACTAATACACTATGGATCTTGAAATTAATTAATAAAAAACTTTTAAAACCTTACATATTGAATTTTAAAGATAATTTTAAATGTAGCAATTTTTTTTATTCTAATGGCAAAAACAATAAATGTAAAAATCTTTCTTTAAAATTACAGGTTAAATATTCAAATTCTTGAAAATCAAACCCATCTCATGGACATTAAAGAATAATAAAGAAATAAGTATTATGAACAACTGTATGCCCATGACTTTGATAACCAGATGAAATGGACCAATTCCTTAAGGACAGTCTGCTAAATCATACAAAAAGATGTAGACATTCTGTAGACATCTATTAAAGAAATTGGATCAATAATTAAACAAAATCAAATTATTATTTATTCAATTGAACAATTATTAAACAAATTAAATTATTTGGGGCATACAAGGTATGTTCCTCAACACAATCAAGATGTATATGACAAACCTACAGCTCCCATTATACAGAACAGTGAAATACTGAACATTTTTCCACTAAGATTAAGAATAAGACAAGAGTACACACTCTTATCACTGCTAGTCAACACGATATGGGAGTCTTAGAGCAATTGGCTACAAAAAAAGGAAATAAAAAGCATCTAAACAGGAAAGGAGGAAGTAAAATTCTCTCTGCTTGCATATGGCACAATTTTATATATATGAAACCCTAAACACTCTACCAAAAAAGCTGTTAAAATTAAGGGATTCAGGAAAGTTGCAGGATACAAAATCAACATACAGAAATCAATGGCATTTCTATACACTTACAACAAAACATGAAGGATAAGAAAATAATACTGTGTGTAATAATATCAAAGCAACAAAATACTTAAGGATAAGTTTAACCAAGGAAGTAAAAGACTGTACACTGAAAGCCTTAAGATATTGATGAAATAAACTAAAGACAGAAATGAATGAAACAATACCCCAAGTTCATTGATTGGAAGAATTTATATAGGTAAAATATCCACACCTCTCAGTCATTAATAGAGTCAATGTAATAGCTATAAAAATTCTGAAGTTATTGTTCACAGAATTAAGAAAAAAAATCCTAAAGTTCATAAGGAACCACAAAGAACCCCAAACTGGCAAAGCAATTCTGAGAGAACACAGCTCGAAGGATCACACTTCCTGATTTCAAACTTTATTACACAGTTAATATAATCAAACTTTTTGATACTGGCACAAAAACAGACATAAGGACTCATGGAACAGAACTGAGAGCCCAGAAATAAACCGGGAATATAAAGGCAGCTAACCTTTGACAAGAACTGCAAGAATAGTGAATGGGAAATGACACTTTCTCAATAAATGGTGCTGTGAAAACTAGATGTTCACATACAAAGCTTTTCTGAACCCCTACCTTACACTACTCACAAAAAAATTAACTCAAGATTAAAAACTTAAACTTAAGAATTGAATCATAGGGAAATCATAAGGAAAATCTCCTTGATAATGGCTTTGGCAACATTTTTTTTGGATTTGACACCAAAGTTAGGCATTAGAAACAAAAATAAACAAATGGGACTACATCAAACTAAAAACTTTTTAGGTTTTCTGCACAGTAAAGAAACCCATCAACAAAATGAAAAGGCAACCAATGGAATGGGAGGAAAATATTTACAATCTTTATAGCTGATATAACTTCATATGTTATGAAGAACTCATACAAGAACTCATACAAAGCAATAGACAAAAAAAAATTGTAATATAAAAATGGGCAGAGGATGAGTGGAACATATGCACATTTAGAGGAATGAAAATGTAACCCCAAATTTACAGGCTTGGACTTATTCCAGAGATTTGGGCGCCATGGAGAGAGACAGTTGAGAGACCCAGACCTGGATGAGTGTCTGTGGGGAAGCTGACAGTGGCAGCCTTTACCTTTTTTTTTTTTTAATCTGTTTTAAAAATTATTTTATTTTATATAATTCTTACATCTTTTTTCATTTTTGCACAATGTATGCATTTTCATTTTGGTTACATTCCCCATACAATTCCCACCCCCCTTATTCTGACCCTAATCCCTCTTCTCTCCCCCCGCCCCCACCTGCCAGCATACTGGTCTCTGGTCTATAGTTGCTTGTTGGTTTTGATTTTTACTTTATCACAATTAGTCTTTTTCCTGGTCCCTTATTTAGGTTTTCTAAATTCCTGCTATGAGTGAGACCATCTGGTATTTTTCTTTTTCTTTCTGGCTTATTTCGCTGACTGGCCCCTTTTGCCCCTATGATAAGAACCACCTTGGTGTGGGTTAGGCTTGTGGCCAGCTGTCGGGTCTCAGCGGCCCTACCTTAGGCCCTCCTTGTTTGAGCATTTACCCATGAGGTGGTGGGTAACTTCGGGTGTTTAATTGGAAACTATTTTAACTATATTCATTCTCTTTATTTTCTCTGTTGCAAACTAATTCACTATTGCACACTAATTTATTCTTTTCTATTGAAGCGTCTTGTCTTATGCACTAGAAACACATTGTGTCTTTACACAGGAAATGGCAGAACCCATTCAGAGCAGGCAGGTTTCCGGGCCCTGGGGTGCCCTCATTCTGTCCGCTAACATGTGAGTCAGAACTTCATATTCTATAGCATAAACTTACACACTCTAAATATTTTACAAATAACATGTTATGCCAATTATATCTCAATAAAGGTGTGTGTTTTGGGGGTGGGTAACATACTACATACCTTTAAGGAAGTAGGAGGCTATTTTTCAGGGAAAGGCTCTGAGGAACAGTCCGCTGCTGTCAGGAAGGACTGGCCCCGAGGACACACGGTGGAACAGTGCTT
Source organism: Talpa occidentalis (assembly GCF_014898055.3). NCBI lineage: Eukaryota > Metazoa > Chordata > Mammalia > Eulipotyphla > Talpidae > Talpa > Talpa occidentalis. Next base: position 62,940,343 of record NW_023604295.1, on the reverse strand, counting down.
CAGGGCTGCTGTGGCCTTGGACCTTGTAGCACTCAGCATGAGGCCCCAGGGTTCAGAGCCAGAAGGATGGCGGCCCCCAGGCTTCCCACCTCCCGGAAGGGGCTGCGGGTGGGAACCTGCGCATGCGCAGTTCATTCCCCAGGGTGGCCGGCACCTGTCCAGTTCCTGTGCAGCCTTTAAGGCTGAGGGGGCCACACACCTGGTGGGAGCCCCTGGGTTGATGGGTTGATGCAACTCTGGGGCATTAGGAGAGGCTTCATTAAGAATTGAAGTTTGGGGCCTCCCCGGTGGCGCAGCGGTTGAGCGCTGGGTTGCGAAGCTGCCCGCAGCCTCTGCAGCGCCGGTTCGATCCCCGGCTGCTCCCCGGCCACCGGAGGAGGGTCCCACATGGTGCGCAGACCTCTCCTGCCGCCCACTGCTCCCCTCAGCAGTGTACTTCGGTCCTTCTGCCTGCTCTGCTCCCTGCTCTGGCTCTGGTGAATTCTCTCACCCTCCTGCACTTCTGACTATACCCAGTGCTTGTATAAATAAATAAAAATAAATCTTTAAAAAAAAAAAAAAAGAATTGGGGTTTGTTTGGTAGGTGAGCCTTGACCGAGACTTGAGCCGTAGGGCTGGCCAGGACAGTGTGGGAGGTGGGACCACCAGCACCTGGGGACCGAGGGGTTTCTCATTCCAGGCACCTAATTATGATGAGATTTTTGCTTGTCGATAGCGGCAGATTTGTGTTTAATATTGCTAAAATGTTCTTTCCAATATGATTGCACTTTTTCTAAAGGAATAGGAGAATTAATTGTGAAAGAATGCACACAGAAATAAGTTATTTTAGGTAGCCCGCAATTGTGTATAATTTCTAAAATTTCCTTTTACACATTTCTAATCTTTTTTCCTGTTTCATTTTTTTCTATGAACATATAAATAAAAGAAATCATCATAAAAACATTTTATTTTCAGAAATGTCAGTTCATGAAGAAATCATGGACATTAGTGTTATTTTCTGCCCTTTACTTCCTGTTGTTTTTTTTTAAAGATTTATTTATTTATGCATATAAGAACTGGAGTATAGGCCAGAGGTGTGGGGGGTGAGAAGATTCTCCAGAGACAGAGTGGGGAACAGAACAGGCAGACTGACTGAAATACACTGCTGAGGGGAGCATCAGGCGAGACATAGCCACCAGGGAGGCCCCCTACTTCCTGTTTTTATGCAGGATCACATTGACACCCAGAGTCAGATCAACTTGTTTCAGCACCTGATCCTCAGATTTTAAAGCCAGCTTGAGCGAAAAGTGGAGTCAGTACATTGTTCATTCATTAAAAGAGGATTCAGCCTCCTGCCTCAAACAGCAATCTGGAAGTGTTTTGATCTCAGGTCTGTTTAGAACTCTAGTGGTATCCAAAAGCAGTGAGTGATAAAGGTGAACTGTCACCTATAATGAGCCCAGTAAACACTAGAGGCCTTTAGTTTAGATAGTTTAGAGAATAGACCAGAGAAAGCTCCTCAAAGTAGAGAGAGATGTGAAGCAGGGAAATGGGCAGCAATACAGGTGGGAGCAGAGATACAGTAAAATAGAAGAGGATACAAAATGAGGAAAAGTGCTATAGCAGATATTCCAGATTGCATTTCACTCACTTAAGAGAAATGAAATAACACTAAGGTTGACCTCAGTGGTGATTATATCACACAGGTATGTGAATAAGCAAAAATTCATTGCACTGTACACATAAGATACGTGTGCTGCATTACATATATCTTAGGTCCACATGTGCATGCTTCCCACATACATGGAGAGAACCAGAATCTGTTACCACCCAAAAGACACCACAGTGATTCTTTGGCATCCGTGGGTATGGAAGAAAGGGTAGGCAGGCACCAAAAGGAGGCTCCAATGGACTCTCCCTTCCCTTTTCTCTAGATCTCGCAGCACAGCAAGACCGCCTCCTGGAGAAAGAATAATGCCCCCCACCCCCACCCCCAGCCCTTCAGGAAAGCAGACAGAGTTGCCAGCCCTGTAAGTACACCAGAATGTATCTGCCAAGGAGAGAGACCTGCCTTCCTCCAGGAGGGTCCTCCAGCACATGGATTGGGCTCCCCACAGTGGGGCCACCTTCCTGGGAAGCCCAAAATGCTTTCCTCTCTCCAGTGCTGTCTTGCCCACTTTGAGGGCCTCAGTGAAAGATGCACACACCCTCTGCCCCAGGACCATCCCCCCGCAAAAAGGAATGGAGTGGCTCAAGAAAGGATATCTTATTCTAGCACAAGTATTGTGAAATTGACCAGGATTTGCTTCTCATTTGTCATTTATTTAATGTCTTCCTCCCCACCCCAACACCATCATTCCATCTATCCATTAATCCATCCATCTACTTCAACTGGCTAGCTGCCTGCTTGCCTGCTTGCCTGCCTGCCTGCCTGCCTGGGTCAAATTATAAAAGTAATTATCCCATGAACAAAATAAAATATATAAACAGGAGAGAGTTGAGATCCTTTATAAAATAAACCTTTGCTACAGACAATGTGGGGGCAGGGTACTGGGGTGGATTTGGAATATTCCCATTTCTTTAATAAAAGGATTGGTTATTAGTCTTCTGTAGAGATTTTTCTAGGATACTTTCTATAATCTGAGTACGATCCTTGAAGGATAAACTCAGCCCTTCTTACTAATGAACTCCAAAGTCCAAAGGGCTGTCTCAATAGAAAATCTCTTCTCAGTCTGTCACACTACTGTATCTTTACCAGGAATCCCTTTTTCCTAATAATGTCCATTGTGGATTGTTTGCAAACAAAACACATAAGCAGTTATGGAACTTATCCAATTCCCAGTCTCTAGGGGCCAAACTTTTAATAAAGTCTCCAGTGAGGACATTCAAGTGCACCAGAAATTTCATTAATTCATGCTTATATCCCGAACTAACCAGTTAAGCTATAATTAACGTAGTCATGCACAGACATTAATGGTTTTAGCAATATGCTTCAAAAAATGAAAAGATTAAAAAAAACTTTAAATAAGACAGCAATAAGTACAACAGAATTACTACAGTAGAATCAAGTTTCATAATGTCTATAAAAGTATCTACTACTAATGAAATCTTTTCTTGATTAACCTTTATATAATGTTTCTATTTTGAAAAAATTATTCATCGGTTTGACCAAACTCTCTTATATGTTCATGAGACAAAATGTCAACATTTTCCCATGGTAACAGATCAGTGTTAAATACACTCTGAATACCTCTTTGTTGCATACAATGCCCTACATTGCCTCCTCAACACTCCTTCTGATAGTGCCATCTCATCTAGTTGTAGGAAAAAAGTAAATTTTACACACACTCACTGAGACCAGGACAATTTAAACATGCCAATGAACCTCACACCCACATCCTTGAGAAGCAGAAAGAAACCAGAATACTTGGAGAAAATGCACACAAACAGGGGATGACACGCATGTACCATACATAGTGGCCCCCCAGGGAATATTTTTTTTCTCATCCATATTTCAGTGAGATAATGTTGAACTAAAAGACATTAGTTGAGGTCCTGACAAATACGTTATCCTTGTATTCACTAGGAATTTTCTATTCCCCTTAATTTAAATTATCATTATCTCTTTGTGTTATAATTTTATGTTTTATTTTTGTTGGTGAATAAGGATCAGTCCCAGGAAACAGGAACAATAAAAAAGCGTTATTCCTGTTTAATTCACCAACAAGATAGGCAATTTTTTCTCATAAAGGAAGTCAAAAGTAATGTGGGAAAGAGTATATTATCAAACTAGTTTGATTTTAGAAAAATGAGTCATTATATACTGATATTACTTACAAGTATGTTTTCTTTGAAATTCCCTTTAAAGACATGGATGAAATAAAGGAAAACTGAGGTGAAAATGCAACAATTTCTACTAAGAGGAAAACTACTAGCAATTTTTTAAAAAAATATGATTTCACGCAGAGATACACATTTGTGCAGAAGTAGGTCACCATAAAATCAGAGTGGAACACAGGGAAAGAACCCCTTTTGGCTGTGAAACTAATAGGCAGGATAGGGCATGTAAATATAGGCCTGGAGCTTATTGGTACGTCATCTACACAAGGGTTGGGGAAGAGATTTTCAGTATGTTTGCCTTAAGTCTGGAAAGTAAGAGTTACTTGAAGTTACCACAACTGGGGACAACAGGACAGGAAAAGTATTCATCCTGGAAGACAATTATTTTGAACAGCTCTATGGAAAAGCAAAGTTATGTATTTTGAGAAGTTTCAAGCTATTCTCATCAAAATATTTATCCATTTCTATAGCAACATCATAGTACACCATTAGAATGTTGAGTTAAACATGCTGAAAGAAACATGTTGAGTTAAACATGCTGAAATGGGCAAGTAAGAACATGGTTGATGATTAGGCATATTGTTCATGGATGCAAATATATAATGTGTTATGCTTCCATATTAAAGAATATGATTTGTGTGGTTGTGTTTTTAGAATCAGTCATGTTCCACAGGACTTTCATGAGGGCAGGGATGAAGTTTGCATCCTCAGCACTTATTGAAACACCTGGCACCAGCTGAGGTACTCAGAAACTATATATGGAAAGACAGGCAGACAGGGAGGAGAACAACAACACATGTTAGGATTAAAGTTCTTTGGACGTCCCAGTTAAAATGAAAATAACTTACCTAGAAGCTATAACTCATTATATCAGCAGCAAAAAATAATAGCTATTTTGTAAGTTGTGTCCAAGGCAACTGACAAACACCAAGATCCACGAAGAGGAGAAAGACCCTGAAATGAGTTATCTTCTCAGTTTTATGTTGGCTGACCTCAGGAGAGTACTAGGTCATCACCTGAGTACTGATCACTTGAGTGTTCCACTCTATGTCACCAGAAACAGAGGTAAGACTGAAATTTATGATGACAAGAGTTCTTGAAGAGGCAAGCTGTGAGCACCAAAGAGATGAAAACTTTGACATGATTTCCTCATCAACCTCCTTTGTAACTTCTCCAAGTTGTCCTCTTCCCCCTCTCCCATAATCACCCTCTTTCCATCATCACCAGTAAAGTAATACAGTTTAGGTCCCCTTAGTTTGGGGTATGACATAGGGCCACATGCAGAAAAAAAGAATTACATAGACATAACCCCACATCTTAGAAATATATACAATGCAGGCTATAATAGAAAGAGAGAAAATAGTAGATTTATAGTGCATTCAATATAATTCAGTAAACTGAATGGAACTTCACTGTCCACAGTGCTTCCCTCTCAATGTTTTTCTATTTCATTAAATTCATTTAAATATGTAACCCATACATAGGTGGAAATTTTGGAGATAGGTTTGTCTCCATTCGCGAGGTCATTTAAATCAGAAAATAATTGTTTCTAATTTGACCTATCCATTTACTTATATCAGAAAAATGAGTATTGTGGGTAAGCCAGATTTAAAAGATTTATCATAGAGGATGTTGTCAGTTTATTGTCTGCTGTTTATTTATTCATGCATGATTCAGTAAAATAATTACTGAGCATTCATTACCCAGTAGACATTGTGCTAAGCTTTGGGTACTATGAGTGAAATCATACAAGATTTCTGCTCCTATGGGTTTTAAGTAGTCCAAAGGGCTAATTAAAATTTATTGTTATTTAATAATGTTTAACAGAATTTAAATGCAATTTATCCTGTTATCTTAGTTTAGTTCTACCAGCAGCTGCACATTCTGGGTTGAGATGTTATACCCCTGTGCAGGATGTGCAGAGTGGGCTAAAAAGGATCATGTGCTTTTTCCATCTCACTCCCCTTGAGAATCTATAAATAATTTGGGGATTATCAGAGTTTGAAGACTTAGGAAACAATATGCTGAAGGCTTATGGGTTTCCCCCCTAGTCATACCTGTTGCATTGAGGAGGTAACTTGCCTTCCCTTCATTCTATTAACCCATGTGAGAGGGACTTAATTTGGAGAGTGTGTCACGTGTCTCCTGGAGTTTGGGAAACCTATAGAAGAATGTCTGACTCTTTCTTAAAAAGTCAAAAAATGAAGGAGTTGGGCTACGTGGGCCTGAAGCAGTGAAGAATGATATCCCCAGAATGAGTTGCAAGGTAACCTCACCACCCAGGTAGGTATTAGCTGTTCTTATTTCTTGGGGGTCAGATGTACTCCCCACAAAAGGAGATGAACTGGGGTTCTAGGAACAGAGAACTCCTGAGCAACCTGAGAATACAATGGCCCTAACAGAGATGAAGTAGTCTCTCAGGAACCCGGAGATGAGTGGTCAGCAGGCAGCTGGAGAGATGACATTGATTTCACTTGTTAAAAGAACTACAGTTTGAAGGTCTGCAGAGAGACCGTCTCTGAGAAACTTCCCAAAGTGACCCTTGGAAGACAGCAAGCCAGTAACTGTGCATGGACCCTCCACAGTCCCCCGGTGAGATGACAACTATACTAGTCACAGAAAACTACTCTTCACTATTCTACACTTCCCAGGGTTTGACTCATAGAGGGGTCAGAGACAGTTACTGTCAGTATAGGAGAAAGTCTGAGGACAGAGCAAAGAAACTGATCAAGTCTCCTCTCTTCTTGTAGCTTTTTTTTTTTTTTTTGAGGCATGTATTTTTATTTATTTATTTATTTTTATTTGTTTGTGTGTTTATACATGCACTGGGTACAGTCAGAAGCACGGGAGGGTGAGAGAATTCACCAGAGCCAGAGTGGGGAGCAGAGCAGGCAGAAGGACCGAAGTACACTGCTGAGGGGAGCAGCACAGGAGAGGTCTGCGCGCCATGTGGGACCCTCCTCTGGTGGCCGGGGAGCAGCCGGGGATGGAACTGGCGCTGCAGAGGCCGCAGGCAGCTTCACAACCCAGCGCTCAACCGCTGAGCCACTGGGGAGGCCCTCTTCTTGTAGCTTTCTAACCAGAGGCATACCTAAGCTGAAAGAGGAGGCAGTTTTAACTGAATAGCATTTTAGTTTGAATATTTAACTGATAGATCCAAGTGCAGTTAGAAAAACTTTTTTCATGTTCCTCTCAAAAAGAACTGCTACTTTAATTAAGTGACCCAAAACCTATTTTAGATTTTAAGGTATGGGAAGAACAGATCTATGGAACTGAAAAGGAACAATGACAGAGTCACTCTCAAATTTGGGCTTTCTTGCCTAGCACATTCAAGAACATTGGAGTGCTCTGTAGAATTACTGAAGAATTAGGAGAAGTAACCCAAGACAGACGGCCAAGGAAAACTTTGCTGAAGAAGTAAATATTTATTTACTTAGTAAGTATTGATTAGAAAAATAAACAAGAGTTGACCAGGTAAAATAGTGGGAGATAGATTGGGATAGGGGCCAGAGAAGGTCATTTAGTAAGGAAAAAAAAAAAATCTTTTGGAAGCCTGTGGTGGACAGGAGTATTATTTTAAATACTGTGACTACATAACAAATTAACCCAAAATGTAGTGGCATGAAACAATTTATTATTATCTCTTATGGTTCCACGAGGTTAACTGGGATTAGCAGGGTGATTCTTGATTGGCGTCTCACAGGGTTATAGTAGTTGGGACTAGACTTCTCTGAAATCTGACCCAGTCCAGACATCCAAGATGACTGCCATGCATGTTGGGAGCTCACCTTAGAATATCAATGAGAGCACCTAGACAGGATCTCTCCATGTGCCTTGAGCTTTGCAGCACGGCAGCCAGGTTCTGAGAGGGAGCATCCCACAAGTGAGTATTCTAAGAGCCACAAAGTCTTTTATGAACTCTTAGTATCATACTATTTCAACCCCAAAATCACATACTTGTACAGTTCTGTTGGAGAAAAAATTTTTAAACTCTTCCATCATAAAATACAAGGATGACAAAAAAGCCCTTATAATAAAGTTATGTTTGTTTTGAAAGGAGGGACTAGAAACTAGACTCCCCCAGAAAATGTAGCCCCAGTCGCAGACCTAATCCCTGCTGGAGTGCAGCCATGGACAAGCAAAAACAGCCCCAGCTCTTGCATACTAGAGCTTTACCATGTGGGCCAGGCAAAGACCACCTCCTTTCCCTTGGCCAACATTTACTGAGCTCTTATGTTTCAGGATCTGTGTAGCTTCTTATTTAACCCTTAACAATATTCTACAGAGGCAGATACTCTGTTACTCTCATTTCACATGTCCATTCTCAAGCATTTCTGGCTTGTGTACAGGTTAATGTCAATTGCTCATGCTTCTCCTTCCTGATTATAACCAAAATTATAGGAATACAGTGAACTGGTAAGTAGGCAACAATCAAAGTATTCACTTTCTTTATGGAAGTCTAATCATCCCAAACTGTAGGGTCCCTAAAATTACTGGATTAGAGAAAGTAATCTGGAATTAAAGCTGGAAGAAATGAAGCTTATTATCTCCAGTCAAATCTGAACCTTAGGACCAACTACTAGAAAGTATTGGATCTGCTATAGATTCTTCAAAGAAACTTCCAGCCCGCAGTGGAATGAGATGAGGCTGTCTCAAAGCATCAGTCAGCTTTTGCAAGTGAGTGCTGCAAAGTACAGGAGAGAAACAGTTTCTAGAAGCAGGCACTTTGCCAGGTCTGTTTACTTGATAGAGCCCACTGTCTCTTTCTAACAATCTGCCAAGCAGAGAATCTCATTTCTTGCTGTTAAGCATAGCTTTCAAACAGTTTTCACACATAGTTAACATAGCTGCAATCACTTGGGAAGGTTAAAAAATACAGTGACCAAGTCACCCCAGACTAACTAAATCAGAATCTCTAGGGCCCAAGTATTTCTTCAAGTTTTCCAGGCAATTCCAACACGTAGCTGGGGCTGAGACCCACCATGTTATAGGTTTAGAAACCCCATTCCCTCTTAATGCAGTCAGTTATAACTAACAATTTTTTGTGATTGCTTTATGCTGAGCACTTTACATAATGCTCATTGCAACTTGTAAGGCAGGTATGATAATCATAGCATTTCACAAATGGAAAAAGTGGAGCACAGAAGGGCTATGTGACAGTACTGGGATTTTAAATTTGGGGCCACTGGTGGTAAAGCGTGGTGTGAAAACATAAATTTGTAGATTAAACCTTTAACCCTCAGAGCAGATATGACAATGTAAATCAAATTTACCTCAAAAAACAAAATTTGGAGGGCCTCCCCGTTGGCGCAGCAGTTGAGCGCTGGGCTGCGAAGCTGCCCGCAGCCTCTGCAGCGCCGGTTCCATCGGTTCCATCTGGATGAGGGTCCCACATGGCGCGCAGACCTCTCCTGCCGCCCGCTGCTCCCCTCAGCAGTGTACTTCGTCACACTGCCTGTTCTACTCTCTGCTCTGGCTCTGGTGAATTCTCTCATCCTCCCGCGCCTCTGGCTGTACCCAGTGCTTGTATAAATAAATAAATAAATCTTTAAAAAAACAAATACACAATTTGGAAAAAATAAAAACATAGTATTACTTCTCCCAAGATGGACACTTACCAACATCCATCCACTAGGCTGCTGCTTGTGCCATCACCCCAGCAATCCTCCAGTCAGATAATAGTCTTTCTCTTACAGTGAAGAGTTCATTACAATATTCCCTTCTTAAAGAGAACAAAAACTCATTCTGTGGAATTTGAGGAGTCAGCATAAGGTTTTCCAACAACTGACTTTAGTAGATTTGGAAAATGAGCGATAGAAAGTAATAAATCAATAGTCATGGTGATAATGATTAAGAAGCTAAAGTCAAAGAGCATTTGTTTTTTACAGGATAAGCTTTATAGTTTTGAAAACAGTCATCCTTGGTATCTTGAGACTAAAAAACTGTATAGCACAGTCTGTGCACATAAGGCTAAGGGTAGTAAAAGAAACTACCATAGGATATTGTGGGAACAAGAGACAAAGTTACTTGTAAACATACCAGGGACAACACAAGCTGAGTAGGGAAAAACAAGAACAGAAGGCTAGAAGACTGCGAGGAACTTGCAAGGTTGCAGGAGAGGTGAGATGAAGTTCACATCCTGAGCCAGTGAGTCAGAAAATGAAAGATTATGCATTACCCAGTAATTCTGGTATTTCAAAAGATGAAAACAAAACAGAAAGAGAATTATCTTTTCTTATATCTTATTTTTAAATGTCTGCAAAGTTAGAATATAAATTGAATATTGTTTTTTCACGTTTGCCTGAAGTGTATAAATGTTAATATTAAATAATGTATTAATTTTGCTAATAGAAATTTTAGCTCTGAAGAGAATTCAAATGACTCTTAGGGCAACTTCTAAAGAGGAAATGATCATTCTAACTTATTCTCTTGCAATTCAGCATTTTCACATAATGAATTCACAAAACACTGGCATTAATCATAATTGATCCAAGGGAAAAATTTGTATCTCTTTACAAATGTGTGTAAGAGCACCTGCTAAGCAACATAAAGAATCCCTATACAAAGATGTGCCTTTGTGTTTTATTCCTCTTTTAAGGTATGAATCATTCTTCTCTTAGGACTGAAAGGAGGACAAAAGACCACCCAACTGCCAGGAGAGTTGTGTAGAGTCTGTGAAGTAATTTGCATCTGAAGAACTGCACCCATTACTGGCTCTAGGAAACATCCGGATGTGTCACAACTGGCAAAATCCTCATTGCAACTCCATGAGGCAAGCACAACAATCATAGTATTAGACAGACGGAAAAAGTGGGGAGGAACAGACGTGGGATTACAAACCTTAACATTCAACAGGTTGTTTTCATTTCTGGGGAAAGTTTACCAGGGGATCAAAATTTTTTTGCTTCTTCATGGGGGTTAAACTTGAACACTATATATTTTATAGTTAATTGAAGATTTAATGGACTTAAAAGTTTTAAGAGTACTGCTTTACAGTTTGGCAGTCCCTGCAATGCAATGGGCAAACAAACTCTAAACTGACTTGTGACTAAATTAGTTCACTTGTAGGTTACTAACCAACTCTATTCTTCCCCTAAAACAAACACGCTAATACTTAGAAATTTTAACACATTATTGACTCATTCAATTCTTGATGCCCTACTGTATGAAGATAGTGAGCACGGTGTTAATTGAACAAATGAATTCTAGAATTATCTTGCTTTTATTATATCAACTTTTACTGCTATCCCAAGAAATTCTGGTATTTTGCTAAAAAAAAAACAAAACAAAACAGTGATATTCCCATTATTTAGTTCATGAGATTAGGGACTATAAATTTAAGATTTGAAAACACATATTTTAAGTTGCTGTAAAACTCACGTTATAAAAAAGTCTCAAAATTAAATTTTTACTTTGGGAGGGCTGCTTCGAAATATTTGGTGAAAAAGAGATAAATGGGACTTGTCACTAATTTTAATTAAAAATGGTCAAATTGGTAATTTCATATGGGTAAATTCAAATGTGATGAAAATCACAAGACAGCCAAAAATCCATAATTTCCACAACAAATAAGGCTTTACATAGTCCACAGAAGTCTTCACAAAAGAGGGTGGCCTCATCTATTTTGTAATATGCTTAAACTATCAACTACAACACATATTCAGCACCAAGATTTATGGTGCTGCTAGCTTTCAATACTTAAGGATGCTAATGTAACCTGATAAACCCAATCCTGGCTTTCTACAATATACTTGGTAACAATAGGCAGGAACACTGTTTCGAAAGAATTAATTCCCCAGGCCTCCTCTGGTGGCGCAGCAGTTGAGCGCTGGGTTGCGAGGCTGCCCGTAGCCTCTGCAGCGCAGGTTTGGTCCCATATGGCACGCAGACCTCTCCTGCCCTAGGCTGCTCCCCTCAGCAGTGTATTTAGTCACTCTGCCTGTTCTGTTCCCTGCTCTGGCTCTGGAGAATACTCTCACCTTCCCGCGCTTCTGACTGTACCCAGTACTTGTATAAATAAATAAATCTTTAAAAAAAAAAAAGTTAATTCCCAACACAAAAATGTCATAATTTTAATATCCTATCCCCAAAAGTGTTTTGTGTTGCTTGTTCGCTTGCTTTTCAACCATTTTTAGAAAATGCTAAAGAACATTGTAATTTCATTAGGAAAAGTTAAAAAAACTTTTGAGTTTTTTAACTCCGAATGAGTAACCAGTCATTTCCTAGGCAGTAAAGCCTGCAGAGTAATACTGGCTTTACTGAAAGTCAGAAGCTGACTTGATTACTTCTTTAATATCGAGCACATTCACAGCCACTAGGTAAATTTATGAAAAATGTAGCTACACTAAGTATGGTACATATAAATTACAAAAGTGCTTTGAAAATATATCCTTAATTTCTGAGATTAAAAAGTCTCAAATTATTTAATGGAGTGAAAAGGTCCCCACATTTTCTGGGAGAGGAAAAAAAGAAACTCAAGTGGTGGAAATAAAAAGAGGCCTGTAGAGCCACAGTGCATTTTCCACTGAGATCCTCATTCAGAATCTTGTACTTCTTTATCAAGGTATTAAAATACAAATCAACTCAGTCACTAAAGACATAATTCTGAATCTCTTCTCATTTTTTATTTTTTTAAAAAAGACAGATTTAGGATAGTGTAAGAAATTACTAAGTTACATTTTTTAAAATCTGCCCAGTGCTACAGTAATGGAATAAATAAATAAGATTTTCTTAGAGTTCAATGTTTATAGATGTTTTTGTAAAAATAAAAAGACTGAATTGGAGGACATTAAATAATGTTGATACACACCAGGAAAGGGTTCAGGCAAGGAAAGGCACATCATTTCACCACAAGAAATAAAGACCATAGTTGGAAGTTAATGACCAGCCAAGTTTTAGATCTTGCGGCAGTTTTCCTAGCACTGGAGGGTCATTATGGTGAAACCTTCCTTATGGTACTTAGCTGGAATAAATAGCTGTTGGGGAATTTTACTCTGCAACCCCAAAGTGGTGTTAAAAAGAAAGCACTCTTTAGTAAGCCTGGCGTATGAAGAGGGAAGGAGCAAAACTCTAAAACAGTTTGGTGGTACTGAAAATTCTATTGACATATTAAGAGTTTTGGTTTTTTTTTTTTTTTTTTTAAAAAAGTAAAATAAAGTTAAATCTTCTTATCTGGCTGAACTGGAATTCTTGCAGTTACAAATTAGGAATTTCAAGTAAATACAATATATTTTTCACTTCCTTTCTTGTAGATAGACACAATGTAAACAGCTGTCATATTTCATCTCAGATGAAGTTCTATGCCAGTATTTAGAGAAAAAGAACTTAAATAATTTCCCTCTTTTATGTAGCTTAAATCTTTGAAAATAGTACTAATACCTCTGACTGAATGGCCATCTACAATAGCAAAGGAACATAAAGTTTGGACAATGGCTTTAAGGGGGTTTCCCAAAGAAACTGTGTTTCCAGTTGAACAGATATAGTTATATAGTGAAAAGTCTAACAGACTTTGGGTTTTGGGTCAATTTCTAATTGCTTTGGGTCAATTTCCCATTATCAATCTTCTTTCATCAACTCATGCCAACTATTAATAACCCATTTCTTTCTGTCTGAACTCTAAATCAGTATTAATTTGTTGAAAGGTAAAATCCTAGTAATCCATGTAAATCTTAGTGGTAAGAAAACTGTGTGTATAAATAAAATGGATGGATTTTCACCATAAAATAGTATATTCACACACAAAAAAGTTAAATTAAAAACAACTGGGAGATGAGGGAAAATATTAATATTAAAAAATAATAAAAATGGCAATTGTAAAGTAGGAAGCTTCCTGCTCATGCCACACGATAAGCCTTCATTAAGGTGTCCTCTTTCCGGTTGGTATGAGCGGCCCAGATGAAGAGAGCAGAAGCCATGAACTGTAAGGGAGCTGAGACACAAGCTAGGCAGAAGGACCATCCAAATTCTCCAGACACATTCTCAGGCAGCTCTAGTTTCTGGTGTAGTAGTTCAATTCCAGCAACGTAGCAACTCACTGAGCCCAAAGTAGAAAGACCTTAGAGGAAAAATTAGAAAACAGAACATAACACAGCTAAGTAAGAGCTTTTTAGGCAACATGACAGGGCAGTAATATGTGACTGTTTAAATAATAGAACTCTTTGGTTCCTAAGGCGCTGGGAAGAAGAGAAATGCAAGTATGACAAGACCCACCTGCAAGGAGATGTAGAATGCCTGTGGCAATGGTGGGATACAAACTTCGGCAGATACAAGCACAAAGTCCAATCAAAGCCCCAAAGCACATCAAACCTAGACTAACAAAAGGTAAAAGGAACTGGCAACGCCAAAGATCTGATTTTAAAAAGAAAGAAAAAGAGAAATGTCACCAGGGTTCTGACAGTTTTTTCACATGGCAATTTTGTTTATATTTTAATGAGATCTTTTCTCAAAAAGTGAGAAAGGAGTTCTTTAATATGGAGGTTTCATTTCTAAAGCATTCATCAAAAGGATGTTGTCTTGATACAAGTAAATGGATACTAACAGTAAATAATTACGGAAGGTTTACTATGTGTTAGGCACTGTTCTTTCTATACATACTTTGTGCATTAGTTTTCTCAAGAGCCTATGAAGTAGGTACTATTATTGTTGTATCCATTTCATAAATGAAGGAATTGAGGCAAGAGGTATAAATAACTTGTACAAGGTTACAAAGTATGTGTTAGAGCCAGAATTGGAAACAAAACAGCATAGTGCTACATACAGACTAATCTGTTTTTGGAGGGTCTCAAAATAAAGCTAACAAGTAAATGAATAGAGATTACAATGCCCTATTGAAAGAATATACACACAGCACAAAGCAGAGGATCTGATATATACTGGCAACTCAATAAATGGCAGTTTTAATGATCATAAATTCCCTCAACAACATAGAAAGAGCTAAAAGTTTTATGAAGCATTCCATTTTTTAATTATTTTAATTAGCAATGTATTAATAGTAACCAATCAAAATTCTAACTTTTAGTTCTGGTTTTATTCTCTGGAACTATGTAATTCCTTTCTCTAACATTCCTTTTCAAGCTCTATTAATAATAAATTCCTTATGTATTCTCAATTCAAAAAAATTAAATACTTGCAATTTACTCATGACATGGCCATTCTTCTAGGTAAGCCTCAGTGAGCCTCTAAAAATCTAGAGACTAGGTCCAAATATCGTGCTGGTATTTCCTGGACAGCCTTAGCATGAAGGAATGCAATACTCCTAATAAATATTTTCATTTGTTTTTGACATCTCCACTTTTGTTATGATCACCTAAGACTGTACTACCACTTTTGGCAGGCCTGACACAGATGATTCATATAGAGATTGCAGTCAACTTTTTTCACATATCCCTTTCTGAACTCAGGTAGCTGAAGCGTTTAATTCAAATATCAGAATTTATTACATTCCGATTAAATTTACTCTTAATTATATGGACTCATATAATATCATTTGGGATCTGGAGTCTGTCACCCAAGGTACTAGCTGCCTCTCTCAACTTTATATTCACAAATTTGCTAAGCATGAATCTACCTTCTAAAACAAGTTATCAACAAAGCTGAGTTCATATTAGAGATCTTAATTCAAGAGGCACTAAATCACCTTGCTCCAACAACAGACTTCCATAAAAAGCAAATAAAATTATTTCCTCTTTTCCTCCAATTGTTCTGCTAGGATCAAAGTACTCACAGGTCCGAAGCAGATCGATTCCACTATTGTGGTTTCCAGGATCAACAAATTTCACCATGAACTGCTCATTTAGTGTAAAACTTGTGCATTTTGTGATCACATCAAATGACTCTGAAACAAGAATAACAATAACAGCTTGTTGTTTTAATAAACATTTAGTAATCATCTCTTTCAATAATTATTCTCTAAATAAAAAGTGATACAGAAAGATATTCCCAGAGAAGTCAGAATTCTTTTTGGCCATGAGTGACAGGCAGGATTCAATGTCCAATGGATGCCAGCACAGTGGCAGTCTTAAAGACATGGGCTCAAGGAAGGAATAAAAAAAAAAATTAGGAGCAATAAAATGAGTGAGAATAGAAATGTAATGTAAGAAGACTATGTAAGAAGGAAGGGACAAAGACTGAAACAACTGATCTTCTCCCTAAAACCTTCTGCACCAGCCATCATCCCCACCTTAGGTAATGTCAAACTATCCTCTTAGTTCCTCACTCATTCTTGTCCACATGTATCCCATCAGGAAATCCCAGAGGCTCTACCTTCAAAACATACCTGGAATTCAGTCACTGCTCAGTGCTACCAGTATGATCTGATTCACAATCCTCTCTCACCTGAATTAATGCAATCAAGTGCTCCTCTACCTTCTAACTAGTCTCTTGGCTTCCTTTTTTGCCTGGTATTTGTCAGTTTTCAACACATCAGCCTAGATGAACAGATTATCTATTTCTCTTGTGTTCAAATCAGACAGTCCCCCCACTGGTTCCATCAGTTTAGAGTAAAAACCAAGATCCTCTTCATGAGTAGAGAATCTGACATGATCGGCCTTATTCCCACTCTCAAAGTACTTCTCTGACCACATAACCAACTCTCTCCCTTTGTTCCTCCATTCCAGCCCAGTGTTCCTTGTATATTTCAGGCAAGTTCCCATCATAGGGCCTTTGCTGTAATTGTTTCCTCCAACATAAATTGATGCCCTATGCTTCCACAATTAACCCACATGGTCAACTCCCTCAACTATAACAAGTCTTTACTCAAAGGGTATCTTCTTGTTGAAGCCTATCTTGACTATACTATTGAAAATCCTAATTCACGCCCACCAACCCCTTTCCCTACATATTTTTAAATCCCCTTTATTTAGCTGTATTTCTCATAGAATGTGTCATCTTTTAACATACTATATAAATTATTATTTTGTTTATACTTATTCTGTTTATTGCCTATTACTCTCCTTACTAGAATGTTAGCTCCCCAGGAATAAGGATTTTTGGTTTTTATCCTGATGTACTCCAAGCTACTAGGTTCTGGAACATGGAGGCATGCAATAAATGTCAGTTGAATGAGTGATAAATGATTGGTAAGATTCATATAGTTAGCGCGCCTATGCTCTCATACATAGAATTGAACGTTTTGCAATGAATTTTTCACTGTTTCCAAACTATTTTTTTCCATATAAAATCACAACTATCTTTTTTTTTTTTTTTCTGAAGTTAAACAGTTTATTATTCTTATGGTGTATGGTAACTCAAATTTGTCGTGCTGTCATCTGAATACAGTACTTTCCATTAATAAGCCAAAAAAAGTAGTTTTAACAGAAACAAATTGTAACAGTGTCCCCTACAAAGAGCTCTAAAGTTTCCATTTCAATAAATGAAAATTTTTAAATGTTAAAAAGTCTTGTAAAGTAAACCTAAAAACAATTTCTTAGGTTTATTTTTTTTTAAACTTCTACAATCCATATTTTTAACCTACAAACTGTCAAGCTTGTTGTAAAACAATCTCAAATATGCACAGATTTAAATATAGAGCTCACTAAATTATATCCACTGAGGTTAAGGCAGCAAATGTACTATCTACTAAAACAGCGCTAGCACACCAAGGACTGTCAATTCATATTTGTTCACTTGATTTTGGATACTTGTCCTTTTATGAGTTATCAAGTATTTAAAGTCGTCCAATGCACTTTTCCAATTATTTCCTCACAATATGTATAAGATTAAAAAAATTTAATGAGTGGGTAAATAAGTACAAAGATTTAAAATGGCTTTCTCAAGGTAAGTATAGTTACTCATCCAGCCAGTATTAATAAATTACCATGGTAATTGACGGAAGTTAGGGAGGGAAGGTGAGGGGATAGTAGAGATGCACAAGATATCTTATTGAGTAGCAAAAGGAGACAGAAATTAAAATAACAGAAATACCTGTTCTTTCTGGTGGACTATACCAATACACGTTTTGGGGTACAGTTATACACCGTCGCCACAATCCCATTGTGCCATTATATCGGAAAAGTGCATCATTGTAAGTCTTTTCATCTGCCTCATCGCTATCAAATTCGTTCCATATGCTTTTGTTCAATTCACTGGAATTTTCTTGAACTGGACTTCGATATTCATACCAGAAGTCTGTGCCAATTGAGGCTGCCATGTAGATGGTGGAAATGAGGCTAAGCACACAAGCAATTACAAATGCTGTAGCAAAACGGTTATCCATTCTGGCATTCAGACTGCTCTGTTTAAAGTTGAAGAAAGAAGAAAAGTTAGACTTCAAGGATAAATAGAGTTTGAAAAGTATTACCTCAAAATTACCCTTTATTCCCACCCCTTGTTTTTTTAAAGTAATATATATAATCATTAAGGAATTAAATAAAAAGCAAGCAGATTCTTAATTAAATTCAAAACAAAACTCATTATCAGGAAAAATGCTCACATACCCAGGATGCTACGGAGACAGAGGTCTTGTTCTCTAGTCTATCACCTGCACACTAAAACAGACAACACTGAAATGGACATACACATTACAGATACAAACAATAGACATGCCCAGAGTCAGGAATGAACTGGGCATGAATTGTTAATTGCAGATTGAATTTTTATACAAGCTGCAGAGTATTAAGCCTTCTGGGTTAGAATGTTAAAAGGGCATAGGAAAAGGAAGCAGAGGAAGTCGGCTCCTCCCAGATTTCTCTGAAGAGGTAAACCTTCTAAACAAGGCTAAGAGTCAGGATCTATTTGGAAGACACAGTTGAAGATGTTTGTTAATTCAGAAGGAAAGGTCGCTCCAGGTGCACAGACTAGCAAAGAGAACAACAATATATAATAATGCTAGATAGCAATCTGCCCTTAATCCATTAAAGCTAAGCCAAACTCCTTTACACTGCCCAAATTCTTCACTCTGTCTGCTCTCCCCATTCCTTATTCTTTTGAACTTCCTCACTGCAAACTAAATGCTCTCTCCTTAACCTGAATGAAAACTCTGGACTGGGCCGAAAGAAAAAAAAAAAAAAAAAAAAACCCACCACTCCCAGGCGTAAATAGGTGTCAACGACGGTAGTAAATGGCCGCAGTAAAATGACTCAAGGCGGATCAAGCTGAATCAAGCACTTCGAGTATATACTGTGACCACACAAAACACCTTACAAGAGCGCACGAAAACAGGCTCGCAACCGGTTGCTGAGTTTGGAAGAAGGGAAGTGACTCAGAGAGATCAGGGCAATTGCAATAATTAACGATAACTCCAGAAGTTGGGTTTGTATTTTTATTCCTATTAATCCTCTTTCATCCTGGAGCTTCTCAAATGACCTTAAAAGGTCCCGATGCCGGGAGCGGCGGGTCGCCCAGGCCGGACACCCGGCTCTGCCACCACGCAAGGCGCAGGACCTGGTCCAAGCGGACCCCGGCCCAGGCGGGGCGGTCCGGCGCGGCTCCCCGCCAGGGGCCCCCGGGGGGCCCACCAGGCCCCTCCCCAGAGCCCTGGGCCGCCCCGTCGCCCCAAAACCAGCCCGGCCCGTGGCGGCGCTGGGGGCGGGCACCCTCCGTCAAACCGCTGGAAATGTCGAACGGCTACGCGACCCCCGCCCGCCGACGCCGGCCCCGCTCACTCACCGCCCATCCTCCTGCTCCGCCTGCTTCACCCTCCAGCTCAGACCACAGCACCCTACTCTCCCCGCGCCTCCTCTGACGCACTTCCCTGCAGAGCCCGCCCCCTCCATAACTCCCGCGCCTCCGCCTCCGCCTCCAGCCCAGGCCAGGCTGAGGCCCGGGGCCGAGGGGGGTTGTGGGAGTTGTAGGAGGGACGGAGAGAAAGCTGCGGGAGGTGGCGGACGGCATGCCCGGAACCTCGCGCGGCGCCTTGTGGGAAATGTAGTTCAGCTCCGCGGGAAAGTCAGCGAGAGGGAACTCTAGGGTTGTGGCTCCGTGCAGTTTATGACGGAAGGGGGAAGGCCTGTTGAATAAAGGCTGCGTCCCGCCCTTCACCGCTAGCCGTATATTATTGTAACTCATATAACTCAGTCCTTACTTTTCTCAGTCCTGTGCTTTTCCAATCACGCCACCCCACCTCTACATATGTTAACAGCAATGAGGTTATACTTTTGAAATAATAATCCATTTATTTCCTCTCCCACAACTTCACTCTAATTGGAACAGATAGTCTTTCTGGTTTTTTTTGCTGAAGTTAAGGCCAAGAATAATGTGACTTGACAGACAGTGTCCATATAGAATGTAATGACATTGTGTTTCATATGATTTGTATCTGTGGTTGTATTCTCTTTTGATACTAACACTAGTTCTCTTTATTGTAGTAAAATTTTCTTTTAAAAGAAAATATTAAATTAATGATAATACTGAGGATACCAGCTATTTTAGAAAGCATAAATAAAAATAAATAACTCAAATATTAAATAAATAAATAGTCGTGAATAAAAAAATTGTTTATGTGGTATGAAAAAGATTCAATTTGAAGGAACATTACCTTAAGCAGATACAGTCATGGACAGCCTGGATTGCAGATGACTGTGTGGCATAAGGGCAAAAAAATCATTGCAAACCTTCAAGTTTGCATGGAAATTCATGGATAGGAAGCAGGATCATCTTAGCAATGAGGTGTGTGGACTCACAAATGTGTCCTGATACCAAGAAATGATGGATTTCTAGAAAGGTACCAAACAGACAGCTGACTCAAGGAACAGAAGGACTCTGGAATCCTACCTCATCCACCAATGCCTTGGAATTTAGCAGAGGTACAGGAGAAAGGTGGGAACTCCAAATTTACATAAAATTTCTATTACCCTGAAAGATAGAAGGTATATCTTTTTTCTATCTGTAATTATGTTTCTTTCACCTGAGTTGGCAAACTGATAGTCCTATCCAGTACATAAACAAAATAATAGCCAAATGTAATATACAAATCTAACTGAATTTTCATATAGAGTTCCTAAACATTAGAGAACTTTGTCAGCAGCACCACAGTCCCTTGTGCTCTTCCCTCCCCTGCTTTGACCCCTCTCCCCTGATGTATAACTCAGATCTACGGTCAGTTTATAAGACATATTTGACTCACCAGTTTAGTATGGACCTGGAAGTTCTGCTTGTTTGAGGTTGTGACCATTGTCACCCATCGAACACAGAGGACTTGAACCATATCAGCATATCCAGCACTACTATCACCAGATTGGGTTCACAGAATACATAAATCATGTCATAAAAGGTAGATTTTTCTGGGGAGACCTGTAAGGCAGGATGACTCTTTCAATGATGTCTGAAAAGAACCTACCACGCACACACAAGATACATTTATTATTTTTTTTAAGATTTATTTATTTATGCTTACAAGTGCTGGGGCACAGGCCAGAGATGTGGGGGAGGAAGGGCAGTGAGAGGATCCACCAGAGACAGAGTGGGGGACAGAGCAGGCAGACTGACTGAAATACACTGCCGAGGGGAGCAGCAGGCGAGACTGGAGAGGTCTGCCTCGCCATGTGGGTTTCTCCTGGCTGGGGATCGAACTCATGCTGCAGAGGCTGCGGATTGCTTCATAGTGTGGTATTTAACCCCTTGCGCCACGAGGGAGGCCCTATTATTATTTTTTTAAATGTATTTATTTTCTTACATCAGTGTTAACTTTTGGACAGTATTTGATTTCTCCCCTCAGGTGTAGTCTCCATAGTTCTCCCACCACCAGCCTAAGCAACATGCAAGAAGCTAGAAACAGTGGGAAATGCAGATGGACATGGAAAAAAGAGGAAAGCTATATGCATTCTGATTAGAAAAGATACAGCAGCACAGTCCTTTGCTTCAACAATAAACAGTAATCATGGAAAATGGAAGCTGTCCAAGAAGTTTGTGAAAAATCTCTATTCACTGGAAATGACTCAAAATTCAAACATGATGCAGCTCAGATTTACAAGCATTTATTGACCACTACTGAATGGCAGAGAGTGTTCTGGGTACCAAGGACTTAAATATAAACTGACTTTTTGTAATATACAACCTATATCCAGACTAAATCAACTATTGTGAAGAAGCCTAAAGTGTATGTGTCTAGAATAATAACATCATTGCTGTTTACGTAAACATGAGTTATGAAAGGAAATGATTCAGCAAGTGAAATGGGGGAAATCTGGTAATAGCAAAGAGATGCCATTTCATTTGTTATGATATATTATGTCACTTTGTGCTAGATTCTCCAAGTTTGTCTCAGAAAATAACAGTGAAATCTGTGAATGTAAGCATATCCTTTAAACTGAACTATTTAAATGATTATACCCTTTATGATACACAAATAAGAAATGGACAAGAGAATATTTATAACAAATGTACATGTAATCACTGTGATTGACAAGATTCACAAAAAGCAAATAGCTGGCTTCATAATTTTCTTTACTCTTGGGACTTATCAGCTAAGCATCTATGAATAGAGATTTCTTTGTACTCTACTATAAATTAACACAGCAGATTTGAGAATTCCTACCTAAGATGGGGGCCAGAATATGAAAAGGAAGAAGCTGAAGTAATATCTCATATTATTAGTTAGGATGACTGTATTCACACAAAACTATCTACTTGTGAAGAAGAAACCTCAAGTTACGCCTAGGAGAGATGATAATGAATTCACACAAGCACATGTCTCAATGGACAAAATCTTACTCTTCCACATTCTTCAATATCTGACCCAATTCTAAACATATCTCAAGAACTGGGATGCAGAATATGGAGGACACAGAACAGAGCTCTAAATTAATTCCTAAAATTTTGTGAGATCCAGGCTAGAAGATTTATACAAAGTTCAAATTTAGAGGTAACTCTTTAACTTTTTTAAAAGACAGCAAAAATAATGACAAAGCATAACATATAAAGTTGATTACCTTATGAATTAGAACAGTTTCTAAATGTTAGTGTGATTAAGAAACAACTTGGATGCTTGTAAGGAGTAAGGTCCTAGACTCACTCCTAATGACTCCTTTTCATTATACCTGAGAGAGTTCAGACAGCTACATAGTGTTTAGAGGGTGCTCCAGCTGGCTCTAATGTGGTTAATGTCATCTGGCATCCACTGTTTTAAAACAAAGACTTTGAAAGTCCAAAAAGGCATTAGTAGGGTAACTGCTATTTGCTAGAGTCCAGAGAGAGAGCAACAGAGAAACAAAGAAGAGGGAGTATAGCAGGCAAGGATAATTTTTTTTAACATATTAATTATGAAAAAAATAAAAATTCACCAGGTCAGATGACAAAAACAACTAGCCGCATGAAATAAGGTAGTAATTTATAAGCAATATCGTGAAAGTTCTTAGAAAATACAAGGGTAGAAGCTATTGATTCCTTCATATAGGGATATGGAAGGAAAGCTGGGTGTTTTTCTGAGAAAACAATTTTTAAGAGTGCCAGAATATGCTATATTTTAGTGACTGATATTTAGATCCTACTTTTTTTTTTGCCTTCACCCTGCTTATACTGCTTTTTAATATGACATCACTGCTGTTTTTGAGTTTTGATCTATGTGTAGGTGGTTATTGTTAGTAGGCTCATGTTTATCACAAAGATCATTCAAAGTCCTAAAAATGACCCTTGTCCTGAGTTTAGAATTATGACCTCCCCTAGTTTTCTAATAGCCTTATACTCTTTGCAATATTAAAAGCTTAATACTATGCTATTTGATCCATTTTTGGGTTCAAAATATTTGTTTTCTAGCTTGGGTCCCAAGATAGACTTGATTCTTGATGAATCTTCCTGTATTTCAGCATTTTACTGTGAATTACCATATCCCAAAATAACCATATATGAAAAAACAAATAATTTTGTCTACTGCTGTTTCAGAGTTTGCTAAGGAAATCAAATTTATTTGAGATAGCTTATATCAGCAACAACTTTTTTTAATTAATTTATTTTCCATTTTAACATATATCATTTAAAAAAAATTTTAAAGACTATTTGCTTCCCCCCACCCCCTCAGATTGAGTCCCCATAGAATTTCCTTCACCAAGGCACCTGGGCACCATCACCAGAGTCCCCTGTGCTCCTCCCTCCCTCTGATCCCTCTCCCTCCTCCTCCCCTGAAATATATCTCTGGTTTATAATTGTCTGTTTTTGCTTTGTTGTGTTTTGTACTGTTATTATTTTTTTTACACTGATGTCTTATCGGGTTCCCCTATATTCCTGTTATAAGTGAAACCATCTGATATTTTTCTTTTTCCTTCTGGCTTATTTCACTGAGCATAATTCCTTCTATCAGCAACAACTTTTGAATGTTAAAAGAAAACGAAGGTCTACAGAATAAATGTATGACCAAATTTTTTCTTTCAGAGTATGATCATGAACTCTTTTTCATTATTTTTGAGATATTCTAAACTTTTTTTTTCAAACATCTTAAGCCCAGAATAATTTTATCTTCTTAAATGCTAAAAGACCATCTAGTTGCTGAATGGAAAATCTAATATTACAATTAAAGAACAAATACAAATATATGTATATTTATACTTTACATTATACTTTATTTTTAATTGTACATATATACGTATATATGATTGGTAATTTAATACACACATGCACACATACACATATATAATGTTTAAATATTTATGTTTACCCCATCAATCATGTTCAAATAAATATTGTCCTACTTCAAACTACTTAACAAAATGACTTACTTTATTAAACATTTAAGATTTATCCAGTGGAAAGATTTCTACCCCAGAAATTTGAAAGGGTTAGTTAGTTTTTCTCATCTGCCTCCTATACTTAGTGGAGGATACATCCCCCATGAACAGCAAAGAGCTGTCAGGGTCCAGACCCATAAATCAAGTGACTGCCCCTCACTCTTCCTTGATTTAGACTCACATGCCTGGGACATGTGAGGTGATGTTAGTCCATATCAGGAAACAGAGCGGAGGGAGTACTGCAGGCAGGAACATTCTTTTCAACATATTAAACATGAAAAAAAAAATTCACCAGACAGGACTTCAAATATTTTGCCATTACATTTTCATCTACAGGCATATATTCTTCTAGCAATAGTAATATCAACCTGAAACTGTAATCTTGGAGATTAAGTGGGAAGGGGAGAAGAGTGTAAGAGAGCTTTGAGCCACTTCAGCCAGTAAAGAACTGAATAAATGGAATCAGTTTCAGATTCTGTTACATTTTATTATGGACTTCTTAATATGAAAAGGAACATATGACAGAAATATACAAAAAGATCCTTTTCACTCTAGCCTTCTTCTTAAGTATTTTGATTGAATGAAAAATCTCCCTTTCATAGTGTCCATACTGGTAACGTTATTATAATGTCATTTAATTTTTGTATGTCTCTTAGTCAGTTACTCCAAAAGTGAAGCTTACTGATGTGTGGAGGTACTAATGACAAACTATAGGGGAAAAGCTAACAACTCATTCTAAAAAGATGTGAAAAAGAGAAGATTAGAGGGAAGGTTGAATCTGATAAACAATTGTTATTTTAGAATTAATAGAGGAAAACTAGTCAAGGATGTTAGTTCTAACATCCTGGTTGAACTATAATAGCAAATAAGAGGGTGAAATAGCAACTTGTGATTTTTAAACCTATGTTTGTAAGTTAACATAAATAACAGCAATGCCTATAGTTAAGCCTCATTGAATTCACCCTTGCTTATTATACTGGATTATAGAAACAAGAATTTTCTTAATCAAAAAACAAGCAAACAAAAAACTAACATTGCCAAAGCAGCTACCATGTGCAAGGTGCTGTGTTAACTGTAGTGGAATTTTTTTTTAAATAATAATGAAAGCACAAGACATGGTTCCAGACTTCCAGGGACTTTTAAAAGCTTATGGAATGAGACAGAATAGATTATATACGAGCCGAAAGAGCCAGATAGGAAATAGGAGCAATTTCACATCCTGATTGGAATTGTGTTTGCCACAGATGTGGATTGATATGATTTGGAAAGGCTTCAATCACTTGTTATGCAATGGAATACTAATTTTCTCCACATTTCATCAATGATATATATAAAAAGAGTGTCTTCATCATGATCACCTTAAACGTCTCAAAGTAAAATGGTATTCTATTTGTAAAACAGCAGGCTAGAACTAAAGAAATCCTAGTGTCAGAAAAGCAATGAATGCCTTTCAAATAGCTGAGGGAAAAAACTATTTAATTTACTAATTTTTGGATTTAAAAAAAAAAAAAACAAATTGAATACCTTGAAGAAAGAAGGCAGAAAGCACCTCAGTTTCATGGGCAAATGCAAATAGAGTAAACCACAACCACAATAACCCAACACCAATCAGGGTGGTGCTCTTTGTGAGGACTGGTAGAAACTAAATTTTTTAATCTCCGTTTTGTGCTTGCTCTAAGTTCTTAAAAGGGGGTGGGGAAGGCAGGAACTGTATAAAAGAAGCTGTCTTGAGATTTCTAAAATTCATACAAAAGATTCATAGATAAAGCAGCTTGCCAGATTTGGCACCTGATCTTTAGTGATGGACCCAGAAGAAACCACACTTTATTTGGATTATCCCTATGCGACCAGCCCAAATCCTGATGTTGAGGAGACCCTCCTCTATGTTTATTATAAATCTGTCTTCCTCTCCATCTTTTACACAGCTGTGTTCCTGATCGGAGTGTCAGGGAACCTGATTCTCATGAGTGCGTTGCATTTCAAACAGGGCAATAGAAGACTGATCGACATCTTTATCATCAACCTGGCTGCCTCTGACTTCATTTTCCTCATCACTTTGCCTCTCTGGGTGGATAAAGAAGCATCTTTTGGCCAGTGGAGGACAGGCTCCTTCCTATGCAAAGGCAGCTCCTACATGATCTCCGTCAACATGCACTGCAGTGTCTTCTTGCTCGCCTGCATGAGTGTTGACCGCTACCTAGCCATCATGTGTCCAGGTCTATCCAAGAAATTCAGAAAGAGAGAATTTGCGTATAGAGTCTGTGCCAGCGTCTGGTTTATCTCCTGCCTCCTGGGATTGCCTACTCTTCTGTCCCGGGAGCTCACCTTTCTGGATGATAAGCCATATTGTGCAGAAAAGAGGGCTACGCCAACTAAACTGACTTGGGCCCTCGTGGCCTTAATTGTCACCTTTTTTGCCCCGTTGGTGAGCATTGTGACCAGCTACTGTTGCATCACAAAGAAGCTGTGCACCCATTACCAGCAGTCAGGAAAACAAAACAAAAAACTGAGAAAATCCATAAAGATCATCTTCATTGTTGTGGCAGCCTTTGTCTTCTCCTGGCTACCCTTCAATATTTTCAAGCTCCTGGCCATTGTCGCTGGGTTGCAGCAAGAGCTCAACTTGTCCCCAGCTTTTCTCCAGCTGGGCATGGAGGTGAGTGGGCCGTTAGCATTTTCCAACAGCTGTGTCAACCCTATTATTTACTATATCTTTGACAGCTACATCCGCAGGGCCATTGTGCACTACTTGTGCCCTTGTCTAAAGAACTCTGACTTTGGGATCAGTACCGAGACATCAGACAGTCACCTCATTAAGGTTCTCTCCAACTTTGTTCATGAGGAGGATTTTGTCAGAAGGAGGAAGAGGTCTGTGTCTCTCTAAAAGGCACAGTGACATTTCAAACTCTGCTGGTGTATTGGAGGGTTAATTTGAGTCAGTGACAAAGGAAAAAAGAAGTATTGCTGAAAGTATTCCTGTTTCATAAATATAAGGAAGAGTTATTTTGTAAACAGATGACTGAAAAGTCCCTGTGTTTATGGATATAATTAGGTCCCGTGATTTTTTTTTTTTTTCAGTTAAGTGGCCTTAACCAGTCAAGTTTACTGGCAAGTTGACCCTTGCCAGTCAAGTTTACTAGGTAAAATACCACTTCTATATATGTCCTGGAGCTCTACAATAAAGACTCTGCTTGGACTGATTCCTTTTTTAATTCATGATTGTGCATATACATTCAGCGCCTTTCCTCCCTCAGGAACTGTGGTACCTTGGCACATGCCATCCTTTGTATTGAGCTCCAAATAGGACTACATTTAAAGGATTCACTGCCTGCTTTCATCTGGTGAGAAATGTGGTGGCAATGCAGGTAGCAAAAAATATAATATAGCTGTGCTCTGCAATTAACTGTTCGTAAGTAACAAAGTAAGATTCTGGCCTTATGGTGATTCACCCTGTGCCTGATCTTTCACCCTGTGCCATTCATCATTACTTTGGACTGGCAAAAAACAAACAAATGGAACTTCATAATTTGGGATTTTATCAGCTAGTTTTCTAAAGTATTTTAACAAGTAAGCATAGGGCAAGGTTTGACCTTTATTTTACTTGTAAGATGTCTACGTAGATATGTAGCTCATTATAATGGTATAGTAACTACTTTGCAGTGGGATTTTACTGTGCTCTTTTGTTTTCATCAACTGTATAAATTACGATATGACTTTGCTTTAATTACATGTTTTTAATTACCCTGTTATCTTGTCATCAAATGAAAATGTTACTAATAATATAATTGGAGTCATCAATTATACATGAATTGCTACACCCTCATGTAAAACTATTAGTTTGCTTTTTAATTAAAATGTTAGTGCTACACAGTCTCTATAGCGTCATTTGCCTTGTGTATATAATTTTAAGATTTGATCCAGTGAAATAGGAAGACAAGATACAATGCATTCAGCTGAAGTGAGAAATCTATAATGAAGATGTTATTGCAGTTTCCTATACATTTTTCCAAACAGAGAGACCTTCCTAAATTCCTTTACCCAATAAATATTTATTGAACCAACTTGCACCTATATTCCTTTTAAAGACTTTGAAGTGCAAAACATGTATTTAGTGTCAACCACAAAAGGTTCTGCAGCAAATACAGTATTGTAAACATCTTTTGAAGTTTTAATGTCAATGTGACATTATTGAGCTATGATTTCCCTCCCACTGGTGACTCAAATGAATTACCATTTTACTTCTAAACATTGTTTGAAAATCAGAGAAAGCTTAGATACTTTTCAGAGGTAAGGTAATTCAAGCTCATCCTATGTCATGTATTTTTTACAATAAAAGAATCCTTGATCAAATATTAGGCATCTCTTATAATCTATTTAAAAGTTAGTGCAGCAGACCTCTCCTGGCTCGCCTGCTGCTCCCCTCAGCAGTGTATTACAGTCAATCCACCTGTTCTGTTCCCCACTCTGTCTCTGGTGAATCCTCTCACCCCTCCAACTCTGGCCTATACCCCAGTTCTTCCATGCATAAATAAATAAATAAATCTTTTAAAAAGTAAAAACACAATTACTAATTCTGAAAGTTATTTCCTTTGAGAATTGCTGTCTTTACAAAATAGTCCAATCAATCAGCTATGTATTTGTTAGGAAACAAGAAGATCTGGGTTAACAGATTTAGCTTCTTCTTAAATGCTGGGAAATTGAACAAATCATTTTAATACCTAAAAGTAGTTGGTAATATCTATCTCAATAGTATTCTCAAAGATATTGTAAGACTAATAAAAATAAATAAAAGATATTTTAAAATATGGGATAAAAAGTTACTATATGAAGCAATTAGTTTCTATTATAGTTGAATGTTTCTTAATTTCCAAATTAGAATAGGTGATAATTCGTAATCATTCTCATTTAACAAATATTGAGGCTGTCTTACTTCTGTGTCTTCCTTTTACTTTTTGCTGAGAATAGTTAAAATAATATCAAAGAAAAAAATTGTACTTTTTAATCTTTATATAGATATACTAATTTTATGCCTTAAGAGAATCTTAGTGTATTTTATATTCATAATGTACCAATGATAGAAGGAGAGAGGTATTATTTTACAGATTGTATAATTCTGACAGAAAAAAGTTCAAAACCTGACTCAGTTGGTATGCTACTATGCCATATATGGATTCCTCTAGTATAAAATGTAATTTTCATCTTATAGCACTGAAAAGTTTATTATAAATTATTTTTGTCAGGTCTAATTTTGCATATTATAAGACCATAATACTTCCCCATTTTTAATATGAATAAATTCTATTTCTGTATGTGTATAGATTCAGATATATGGGGAAACACCAACATAAACTTTTCAAGGTTTTTATTATCAAAGTTAAATTACCCTGAGGGTGACTTTGTGGTAATTCAGTGTCATTATAAAGAAATTGACACATTGCCACAAAATTACGGAAAACTGATTTGACATCTTAATGTAATCATACTTTTCCAGCTACATCCAAAGTTAGAAGCACAAAATAAAATTTAATAAGAGTAAATTTATAAGAAAATCACTGCTGGGTCTCCCTGGTGACGCAAGGGTTTAAACACAGCACTGTGAAGCTATCTGCAGCCATCCCTGCCAGCCAGGGAGCAACCCACATGGCATGGCAGACCTTTCCTCTCTCACCCACCTGCTGCTCCCCTCAGCAGTGTATTTCAGTCAATCAGCCTGGTCGGTTCCCCACTCTGTCTCTGGTGAATCCTCTCACCCCCCACCCCCTCTGGCCTATACCCCAGTTCTTGTATGCATAAATAAATAAATCTTTAAAAAAAGAATAAAGTCATTGCTGGTTAACATTTTTTTTTCTCATCTTTTCAAACAGTTCAAAGCTACTGCCAGGATCTTAATGACAAATATTAAAGGATAGAAATTTACCAAGCATTTCTGAAATAATTTGTCTTGAACTTAACATAGAAAAGCTCTCCATTAAAACCTGGTGAGGATGTTGTCTGGTAATTCATAATTAATTTTATAATACATATGCACATTGAAAGATTAAAACTAACCTGATATTCCTGGAGTCCCTGAATTTGTCCACTCTGTCAAGTCAAAAACATCTCTGGTGAATCTAAGTGAAAAGAATAGTTTTAAAGGAAAAGGATGTGCGTGACTGAGAATAGAGTATTACTTGGGGTCACAAGTTAATTTTTAAATAGGTACAGAAATGCACAGAATGATGGTAAGTTGAGTAAAACGAATCTTCCTCTATGATTCATCTTGACTCCTCAAATCATTCTCTATTCTCCCTCGAGATCTCAGAAGTCAGAAATGACTTGTCAAATGTGCATGCCACAGGGAAGTCTCAGTTTTCCTGCACAGCTCATTCACAAAAGTCAAACCATAGTAAAATAATTACAAATATACTTCTAAAAAAGTTACTGGTGGAGTCTGCTAGCAATATGATGGCCTCCTGCCCCAGGAGAGAAAGAAGTGCCATTCAGAGAGAAAGCAAGAGGATTTTTCTTACTACCAGAGTGTTTGTAAATGGTCGTTGGATTTTGCCTTCCACAGAGTTTGGTGTGCATTGGATTTTCCCTTGCAGATATCTGTTCTTATTTTAAGTTCTTTTCTTTGAATCAATTTTTTGTGTATTTTAGTTCTACAAGTAAATTTTACATGTAAGTGTGCAGGGAAAAATGTAGTGCCAGTAACTTGATTTTACATTGCAGATATAAAAATCCACCTTAAGGCCCTCCCTTGTGGTACAAGGGGTTAAGACAAAGCATTATGAAGCTAACCACAGCCACAGCCGTTGCAGCACAAGTTTGATCCCTGGCCAGAGAGGTGACCCACATGGCTCAGCAGACCTCTCCTAACTCGCCCGCTGCTCCCCTCAGCAGTGTATCTCAGTCAATCTGCTGTTCTGTTCCCCACTCTGGCTCTGGTGAATCCTTTCACCCCCCCATACCTCTGGCCCGTACCCCAGTTCTTGTATGCATAAATAAATAAATCTTTAAAAAAAAAATCCACCTTAGGGTGAGTTACTCTTAGTGAAAATTCTTTTGACAAGTTAAATCACAGAGAAATGTAAGCTCACTTCAAATGTCCATTTATTAATCTAAGAGTACAAAGAAGTATTCTGTTAGTTGCAGATATTATTAAACTAAAAAATTCTTGGCTTACATATATGAATACTAAATTTCTAAGCACCAAATGCAATCTAGAATTACAATGAAACTTTCTTGAGTTGGCAACATGGGTATAGTTGAATGTGCTTAATTTATACAAGTGGGCTATTGGAAGGATTTATGATACAATGTTCGTATTTTTTGTAATTAAATGCAAACTTAGTAAAGGATGTCATCAATCTGACAATATTCAGTGATTTTCTTATTTGCTAATTGAGAAAATTGAATAATCAGCTTGTTTCCATGTTGATAAGAGTGAGGTTTCGCCTATGAGTACTTCATGTTGATCAGCACTGATGGAAAAGTTAACATTTTTATTTGTCAGCTGCTATCAATTCTGATAAGAAAGATTTTATGTCCAGGTTACTATCAGTTCAAAATGAAATACTAAAGGTTTTTCTTGCTCAAATACTTCAATCTCTATAAATATGCTCTCCCATTTACTCTTAGCTATATACAAGACTGAAGATATGATATTCTTCTGATGTTCTTAGACCAAATAAAATTTTGTGCATCAAAAATGGTGCATCTAAAGACTTCTATTTTTTAAAAATTTTTCTGTATCAGTCTTTAGCAAGCAACTCTTTTCTTTTCCTTGCAGAACATAAACCTCTTGTTTTAAAACTTGTCTATTGCAAAACTCACAAATTTCAAGTTTGCAAATTCTAGCATAGCATATAACCTACTCCATTTAAATTTAGTAAATGTAAGTTCTTCAGAACTTACTTTATTTATTTTACTTTATTTTATTAAAAATAAAATAACATTGAGATGCCAGTCCCAAGTGATTGGCTTGAGTAGCTAGTTCTGTCACTTAGTCCTGCTTGCATTCTAGGTTAGTAGTTTAAATTTTTATGCCATAAGACCAGTGGAGTCCCTTGAAAATAGTCCATATCTCAGATATGTAAAGTGTCTTTTATACATGATGCACTACTACAGTCATAAATCTATTGCTATAAGCAATGTATTACAGATTCTAAAGCAAGGATATTGCAGTTGCTCAAAAACATCCTTTCTCTCTCATTTTTTTCTGTCACACACACAACACACACACGCAAACATAACATGCACAAATGCAGCTGGTGAGCATCTATTGACTCTTGTTGCTAATATTCAGACTGATGTCCTTGACAGAAGAAAGGAGAAAACAGAGAAAAGAAAAAAATAATACAGTATGTAGAAAACACAAACTAAATGGCATATATAAGCATAAACAAAGTTAGATTAAAAAATAAATGAATAAAAATTCCCTATTGAAAGATTGAACAAATAGCTTGTTGCACAAGCAAACATGTTTCTTCATGTGGCATATAATCCCCAGATTTACTTATTTATTTGAATCAAAGAACGAAGTGCTGATACTTAAGAAGAGCTTGATGTATTGGGGGTAAAACTTCAAGTCATATAACTTTCTTTGATCTTTATCAACTTTAGGGAGAAGCTTATACTTATTCTATTTTTAAGTCATTTCATGTAACTGCCATTTTTATATGGTTATCTCCTTAAAGAAATGTTCACATTGGCAGCCCCAAATGAAAATAATTTCATTACCCTTAAAGATTCTTAGGCATAAACAATTAAACAAGAGAACACATTTTGAACAGTATTAGCTTTAAATTTTCAAATAACATACCAAAAAAGATATGCCTAGGAGGTAATTCTACTTGCCTGAAGACAGTGATTTAATGAGATGCCCTCTCACTTACCCTCAATTTAGAACAAAAGCAAAACTAACAACTCTCTCGTGGAGAAGTGGTAAATGAGAAACGAAACCTGACCTGTGGTTTTGTGTTTAAAGCAAAAATACAGATACAGAGGAATTGAAGGTAAATGGAAACAGCTACTCTATGTCCATGTAATGTAGCCCTAACTTGTGTATAGTAATAAAAAGTTTAAAATCAGAAAATTAGTAAAAAGTTGATGCAAAACTGTACAACATTTAGTCTTTAGGATTTCAAATCACTATAATTGTATTTCTCTAATTCAAATAGAAAAGATATTGCCAAAAAACTTATGAAAACATTTCAAATACTGAAAAATTAAAGATGGTCAAGTTACAATAACAAAATACAATTTTTATCTATTAAATTGACAAGGTTTTAGACATTAAATACTCAGGTTGACCTGCACTGAAGGTGTAGCGTGTAGACAAGACTTCTTGGACTACTGGTAGAATATAATTTGATTAAATTTTCTAGAAGAAACACAGAAGCATACATAAAAAGCAATTCCACTTCTAGGATCTCACCCTAGAAGGCGATTATGGCCACATGCAAAGCCTGTGTACATGCACTTTATTGCAGCAGTGTTTGCAAAGGTACAAAAACAAAATATAAGAGGTACTCCTTGGTCAAACACTTTAGGATATAGGTTTTATAAATGCACTCCCCCGTTTGCTCCACACATCCATTAACAGATGTGTTAATGAATAAATACTGAATAATTAAACTTAACTGAATAAATTAAAGCTCCTATACATTCTTACACTGGAAGGCTATGTAGCCTTTAAGAAGACTGTGACTATTTCATCTATGTAAGAATACAAAAATACCAGAACCCTATGTAAGAAAATGTTAACTTTATTCATCACTAGGTATAGAGGTTATAGGTTTTAATTTTATTACCTATATTTTGAGGGGGGGGGGACATGTAGAGTATGTAGTTGGAAAAAATTTTAATTTAGTTTATTTTTAATACAATCTACAAGAAAAAAATATTAACCACATTAAATTTGTTGGAATATACCAGCTTTGAATCACAGATCCTCTGATTTCTCATTGCTCAGTGTTTCTGGTTTCTGAGTAAGTATAATGCCTACATTGGTCTTGAAACCTTACCTAATTATTTCAAATTTTTCCTAAAAGAGCCTTTTTATTACCTATACAAGTACCTTATTTCTTACGAGCACCAATTTCAGAAGTTATATATTTAAAATTTTGAAGTGGTAATGAGGGATTGACCATTCCAGCATTTAGGTAAGCCCTCCTACTTTCCCATGCTCTCTCATAGCACAGCAACTATTGCAACCTGCATATGGAGTACCTGGTCATCAGTCCCCCAGTTAGGGAGAGAGCTCCCCAGGGGTTGGGGGAGAGTCATGTCTTCATTTTTGTATATCAATATCCTTATTTCATTCCAGACATTCCTGCTGAATGAGATGGAATGTGCTAGAAATACCACACCATTGGTTAAATTAAAATACAATTTTTTTTACAAATGATATATATTCAAATTTTGTATCTTAACTTCTTTTACTTCTAATATCTTGTGGTGGTAGAGTACTAGAAGTCAACACCAGGCACATATCATTTAGAAACAGTAAACTTGTCACTCTCCTTTAACAGTTTTAGTCATTCTAGCTGCAATATGCTTAGAGAAATAAGTGGTGCATTAACTTTCAGTTGGTTCCCAGTCAGTTCTTCTTCTCTGTGATGTGACATCAATTTCCTATTTAAATGGGAGACTTCTCCTGATGTCAATCCAATACTAATTGTAATAAAAAGAAATAGTAATACCCAATTATAATCATGTCAGAGTCAAGAATATCTTGTACTTACCTTTAGAGTTTTAGATATTTTATTTAATTTAGATTTTTTTCTTATTTTTAAACAGCTACTCAGCAATTCAAAGATTTGCTAAATCTTTTCACATATTATGAGCCTATAGTTCATACTAGGCAATAAGTAATTTATATGCCTTTGTATATAAATTATAAATTTTGAGAGGGAATAAGAACATTATTATAGGTCAAATAATTGATAGGATGATAAACTCCATATCAAAGACTATGAAAAACACTACACCAGTTAATATTCTCATGCTGGCACTGACTTAAAAGAACAGTGTTAACTCAAATAACATGGTGTAAAACACTTAAATCATTAGTTTATAACACTTACGATACAGCTGCTACCACCTGTAGGGTAGGGTAGTATTATGACACACCTGAATTTGCCATATGTTACCTATTGGAAGATGTGCAAGTTTCTTAACCTTCTTAAGTCTATTTCTAATTAAAGCTGAGTGGAAGGAATTTGGTACATTATGTGGTACATACTAAAAGCTTGGTAAATTGTTGAGAAACATCTCCATTTTATAGGTGAAGGAAATAAGATTCAAAGAAATCAGATTTCACATAATTCTTAATGGATTGAATCAAAAAATGAAAACTTGATTTCAATTAGCTGTAGCCTATGTGATCTCAAAGTTCATGCATTTTCTACTTTGCCATGATTTTTCTCTAATTCCAAGATTCTTTTACAGATTCTGCTAATACTACTACTATCCCTGGGTTTAGTTTTCTTTCTCTGTCTGTCTCCATCATCTCTATCCCTCTCACCAGTAATTTTCCAAATTCAAATTATAATTTTTTTTCCTATGCAAATTATCTCAATCACAAAACCCTTTGTCTATCATGTCTATCCATGATTAACATAAAGATGTTGCTTGAGAGAGGAGGAAGTCCTTTTTATTACTAAAGCAACTTTTTTTTGGTCTTTTTTTTATTTATACTTCATAATTTATTTATTTTTATTATTTTATATATTTTTACATTATTTTTTGTTTTTGCACAATGTATGCATTTTCATCTTGGTTATATTCCCCATACAATTCCCACTCCCTTTATTTTGACCCTAATCCTTCCTCCCCTCTACACACCCTTCCACTGTGTTTCTGGTTTATAGTTGCTTGTTGATTTTGATTTTTACTTTTTTATAATAAGTCTTTTTCCTTGTCTCTTATTTAGGTTTTCTAAATTCCTGCTATGAGTGAGACCATTCAGTATTTTTCTTTTTCTTTCTGGCTTATTTCGGTGATCATGATCCCTTCCGGCTCCATCCATGTTGCTGCAAATTGCATGAGTTTATCTTGCAAAAGCAACTTTTTTGAAAGAAAAATGTTTTCTTGTAACATCTTTCCCTGAAACATGACTTCTTAATTGTGATCTATCAAAAATGGCATCTTCTATCTCTTCTCATGGTCCCTAGAAATCTTCATCTAAACAATTCAAATGTCTGTTGCATGCAAGAAAGAGACAGTTATCTATTTTACTCAGGATTAAGGCCCAAAACCACATAAAGGACAATAGCACCGAAAACAGTGACCCTCACAGGAAAACACTTTTTTTTTAAGATAGATACGTACTAAGAATTATAGTCTCATTTTCTTTAACATGCAAAAATTTTCTAGTCACAGATTCTTATAATATACCTTTGACAAGAAGAAAAAGTAAGTCTAATACCAAAGCTTAGAATATGGGCTATGGGTCTATAGACTATTCAGCCTAAACTGATAGCAGCAGTTTAAACGTTCACCATCTATTTTATTAAATACTATTTGTTATGACAAGGATCTGCACTGGGTTGTATGCAGAAAAGTTCAGCAGACAGTTCTCCTGTCTCAGGAACTTTGTTTGTACTTTTCAGAAGGCACATTTGTATAAATAATGATTTTAATAGAGATCCCAAATGTAGTTTTAGGAAGCATAGAGGTTTCTCAAATTAGGTTGAATATTACAAAATATCACAAACAAAAAGTGAAAACTTGATTTAAATTTACTCTAAATAAGAAATAATAATTCCCGGGCCTTCCTGCCACACTGCGCCACACTGAGAAGCTGTCTGCAGTCTCTGCAGTGCAGTTCCATCCCAACCTGCCAGCGAGGGTCCCGCTGCTTCCCTCAGCATTGTATTTTGTCAGTCTGCCTGTTCTGTTCCTAGCTCTGTCTCTGGTGAATCCTCTCACCCTCCCATGCATCTGGCCTGTACCCCGGTTCTTGTATAAATAAATAAATAAATAAATAAATAAATAAATAAATAAATAAATAAATCTTTTTAAAAAAAGATATAATAATTTCCAAGCAATATTTTTAGGAGGTAGAGTAAAAATGTTATAAAGTGATAATAAGTTAATGATTACTGACCATAATGAAAAAATGTAAAGTGAGCAAATAGTTTTTAAGGATAAGATAACGTGGTATTTGATGATTAAAGTGTTTTTTTTTTTAACATCCAGGAATGATTACCTTAGCTTGTTTTACTTGGAGTATATGAAAATGTTAACAATTTTGTTAACAATAGTTGTCTTGGACAGAACAAAGGTCAAATTCACTCTTAATTTTAATTTGTGTCTCTTCATATTTTCATGAATATTTTACACTTTTTCAAATTGAGGAAACACTGATTTATAACATTGCAAAAAAGTTTCAGCCATAGAGTTTTATATTTAGTCATCTTTATGTACTACATTTATATATTTCTTTTGAAACATTAAATCAAGAGCTTAAATAAATGTCACATGTGGCATGAACACATATTAATATTTCAATACAATTTGCTTCTTCTCTAAAGTCAAAAACCTCTCTGGAAATGTTCCTAACTTCAAAGATGTCTGAAGATCACTCGCTAAGCTCTCAAGCTCTGACCTGATGTGAATTTTCCACTGTAACAACACAGAGAAAAGCTCACAGGGCAGATGATTTATATTAACTGTCTACAAATCACATTGAAATAATTTTTAAACTAATACTAAGAATGAAACCCGTATATTGAGTGTTCTTATATTATCAAGGAACTGTTAAATGGTTGACGTATATTATCACAATTCAATCCATAAACCATGCTGTGAAAAAAACCTCTCCAATCCTTCTTCCTTCCCTCACTTTTCCCATAGGGATCAGAACTTCATCTCAGCTTGAGGGTCTCTGTCTGTGTTCACTAACAGTCTTTCCCAATACTATTCTTGCCTAATCCTGTCTTTTTTTTTTCTACAATTAATATATGTATTTATTATATCATAAGTAGAAAATGAATCACATTTCAGGGTTACAAGTAAGGGAGTCATGAAGCAAGTATAAACAACTTTCCAAGAACATGGTGCTGCAGGGATCCGAATTAGATGGTTTTAAAAGGCTATCTACAAAAGGAAAAACTGCTTTGTCAAAATTACCCCATGAACAGTACAAATCTACGGACTTGAAAAAGCACAGACAGATGCAATGCATTACAATGAACAAACATTTACCTTGAATTTTACTGGGTTATCAAAGCATATAGATATATGCTTTGATAATTAAATAAATTTTCTTTTTCTCCGGATTAGTCCCTATAATAAGATTACCCCGTCTGTTCAAGATTTTATTCCTTGAGAAAGCCAAAACCTCTGTCCTGATCTGAGTTCCAATTGGATGTTCATATCATTAGAATGGGTCTCAGTGGTTAGTCTAGGAGGCCCTTTTCAAGATCTCTTAGAAGGCAGACATTTTTATAAATGAAAGGGATAAAGAAATACATTTTTTCATTCAAGATTTCATATATAAACCTAATCCTGTTTTGAGGTCTGCTTCTCTGCAAACCTGAACTAACACCTGAAAAAAAAAATTCTTTGAGAAAATACAAATTTTCTGAGAGCTCAAAAATCATCTTGGGAAATGCTTTCTTTAAGACACGTCAAAGATGGAATATATCTATGATGGGACAAATATTTTGTGCATTTTCATTCTACTGAGGTCATCTAGTCAGCAAAGAATTGTAAAAATGAGGCTGAGAAGTAGCTTGATTACTTGACTTAAGAAATGGCCTCAATGACATCCTAACTAATAGACAATAACTCTAGGTATAATAATGATGACTGATAGCATAGCTATTATTAGAGTTTATATTTGCACTGTTGCATTATTTCCAACCTTCCTCTCATTTACCTGGAAAATTGAGGAATGCCTTAAAATAATGGTGCTTAAAACTGTAAGTATAATACAACACAAACATAAAGGCTTTACAGTCAGGAAGACTTGAACTGGAAGCAACAAACCACTAGTAAAATCTGTGTGGACTTGGACAAGTTATTGACATTCTCTGCCTCAGTTTTTTCACTTGTAAAATGAGGGTAACAGTATTTTCCAGGGGGTTGTTAAGGATTAAATAAATGAGCTAATCTGTGGAGGTTATGCACATAGTACTTGCCTTGCATTTGTAGTCTTTAATAACCACTATGCACAAACACAAATCTCTGTATGTATTCAAAATACAAAGTTTAAAATAATTTCATTGTGGACACACAATTTATCAAGTTGTTGTGGGGAAAATATATACAAACTATATGTAACATTATAAAATACTTGCTATTTATATCCAAATAGGCAGACCCATAGGAACCAGGGTCCTCACTGGTGACTAATAAATTTATTTTAACCTCTAGGCAACAAGCTTTATAAGTTACATATAAGAACTATTTTATTCAGAATGTTATACTACATTTATTATTTAGCTCTATCTAATGCCAAACAGAAAACATTTGTTAAAAGATGATCATTCCCTAAATTTCTTTCCTCAGAAGTTTTCTGTAAAGTCTTTCAACTGGGTTGTTTAACAGAGATGTGTGTATACATATAACTCTGTCAGCAATTACATATAAAAAGGGTAGGAGCTAAGCATTTAGTAAGCCATAGTTTGCTCTGAAGACAAGAGAAAATGCTAGCTGTCAGTAAGTCCTCTGAAAGTCAAATTCTTCCTTAGCGTTGACATTTTGAATGACTTAAACTGCAAAAACATATACAAATATAGACCTGCAAATGGTTGAAATGCTCCATCAGACAAACCAAAAATTCAAAATATCACAAACATTTTACACATGTTTCTCTGTAGAAATGAAAAAGGATATTCTTTCTTCTTGCCTATAATTCTGGTGCTTACAACACGGGTGGCGGTGGGGATGCAGCAACATCACAGTTGCTCATTTTCCATTTATTTTAGGAAAAATTTCTCCTCTGTGATTTTTTGTATCTAAAATGACTAGCAACTGAGAACCTGAGAGGTGAGAAGCCTACTCAGGAAGTGTTACTGGGAGATAAACTCGTGCCCTGCACTCTAGCTTGAACTTGTGAGGGAACTGACTCAGGAGGGAGGGGAATGACCTTTTGTCATTACCCACTCCCTCTGGCTGGCTCCACCCTTAGGTCATCCTGTCAACAGCAACTTCCATAAATAAATTACAACAGTCACTGAGCCATCTTCATGAGTGGTTTCCATTTTAACTCTAATTCTTTTGCCATATCTGTTTTTGTACCTCTCTGCTTTCCATTAAGGAGGAAACAGCACAACTGTTTTTAACATGTTAAAAGGTTACTTTCCCCCCTCATTTTACATGCAAATCACAGAAAATGAGAAACAACTAGAAACTCCTGGTTGTCTTAGAAATAATGAATTGGAAATTTTTAACACACAATCAAGTTAAAATTAAACTTAAATTGACTTAAATGTGCCAATTTCAAATGGACATTTGCATTTCTACATTTTAAAATTATAACAATTGATTACATTTTCTATATAATACAAACATCACAATGTACTTGATAGATAGAATTAAAGGCTTATTTATGAAAATTTTTATAGACTCTAATACAAACACTGTTACCTAAGGAACCATTAAAATCAACTAATTCAACCCACTCATTTTTAAATGTGGATATCACTCTTATTTTGAAGCAAACATCCTTTGTGTTTTTAAAATATCATCCAGCTGTATTAAGTGAGTACAATTATGAGCTTTGTTAAAATGATGATACATTTCAGTTCCAACTGGTGAATCATCACTTCCTGAATACCCTGAGTCCCCACCTACCATAACTCCCCACCTACTATAACCTCCAGTATAGCTCCTGGGGAGCTCCAGCATCCTTCAATATCAAGCAACTAAAGGGTTAACAGTAATGGAGATTAAGAGTAGAAAATTTAGGTGGGAGACATCACAAGACCACACACTGGAAGTGTGGGTAGAAATGAATACTATATCAATATTGTTAAACCACCTATAGAAATGAAAAATCCTTAGGGGCCAACTGCTATGGCAAATATCAAACTGCTATGGAAAATATCCTGAGGCACAGAAAGAGGAGGGGATACAGAGATAGAGGGCCATTAGAGAAAATCACCCATCCTTACAAATCAACCTAGTCACACCCTAGAAGTAATTGACTTAACAATTACTAACTATTCCACAGAGGAATGAACCCCTCCCCAAAAGAACACTGTATCTGTACAACTTCTGCACTAGCAAAACACAGCTCTCCTGCCTGCCCATGACTGACAATGCAGGCGTTTCTTTTCACAAACCTTTTTCCCTTTGCAAAGCAGCAGTGGCAGCTCTCTTGCCCACCTGTGACAATGCAGGTACCTCTCTTTGTCTTTCCTTTTTTCCTAATAAACCTGTCCTTTTAAAACATAACTTCACCTGCCGGTATCAGTACAAATGTGCAAATTTCTCTTAAGTAAACTCATTGTGTGTTGCTGAAAAGGGAATTCTGGTGAAACTTCTCAGAGGTAACCCAAGGACCCTGTTCTCTGAATCCAACATATCTCCAAAATGACATCAAACACTGCAAGCAAGAGACCTTTGGGAGGGCCTTCCCTGGTGGCGCAGGCGGTTGAGTGCCGCGTTGTGAAGCTGTTGGCAGCCTCTGCATTGCCGGTTCGATCCCGGCCAGCGAGGGTCCCACGTGGTGCAGCAGACCACTCCTGTCGCGCCCGCTGCTCCCCTCAGCAGTGTATTTCATCAGTCTGCCTGTTCTGTTCCCCACTCTGTCTCTGGTGAATCCTCTCACCCTCCCGCGCATCTGGCCTGTACCCGGGTTCTTGCATAATAAATTAAAAAAAAAAAAGAGAGACCTTTGGGAGACTGTCTCCTACATTGAGAGCAAGATTCTTTCCAATTGCCTATGAGGATGCAGGTTGTTAAATAGTTTTGAGTATCACACCTGCAAGCTGTCCATGTCAGAAATTTAAATTCCAGGTATATTGGACATTTGTTAGTTGATTTGACAATGATTCTCATACTCAGTCCCCACTAGCAATTACCTATGCACTCCTGTGTTTTGGTAAAAGTTGAACCCATTTTCAGTCCTGTGGAAAAGTCTTAATAAAGGTCAGTTCCTCAAAATATACCAACCCCTGGCCACAGTTACCACAGGATGAGCCTGTGTACAGCCAACACAGCTGTTTGAAAAGCTGAACAGCATTGCATTTACTCCTGCCAGGCCACTGGTACTTGCAACCACCTTATTTATTTTCAACAAGGGAGCAAGTCCAAGAATAAAGGTAATGTTTTTGATGATAAAGACAAAAAAACAAAGCAATACAAAACAAAGCCCTGCTCTGAAGTCTTTCCTACATCTAGACTTTGCAGCCAGCTATTTCTTGTGTTGTTTAAGCCCACTTGAGTTGGGTTTTCTTTCACATGAAGCTCAAGAGGTCTCATGCAGTCATAGAAAATTTTGTCAAAATCTTCCAGTATAGACCTTCGGTTAATTATATCACAAAGTAGGATGTTCCAAAATGTGGTCTGAGAGCACAAATTCCAAGAGTGAATAGTCCTTATGGTCCTACTAAAAAGCTTCTGTGCAGAAAAAGAGAGAGAGTGAGAGAGAGTGAGAGAGAGAGAGAGAGAGAGAGAGAGAGAGAGAAAAGACACACTATTGAGTGGCTGAGTGGGAAAAACTGTTTGCACATCATCCATCTAACAAGGGACTAACATCCAGGATCTAAAAGAACTTACACAGCTCAACAAGAAGAAAACAAACA
Source organism: Talpa occidentalis (assembly GCF_014898055.3). Classification (NCBI taxonomy): domain Eukaryota; kingdom Metazoa; phylum Chordata; class Mammalia; order Eulipotyphla; family Talpidae; genus Talpa; species Talpa occidentalis. The sequence continues at coordinate 62,897,130 of NW_023604295.1, read as the reverse complement.
ACCTAATTTTAAAAACTGGGCAATAGGGTCCTCCCTGGTGGCGCAAGGGGTTAAGACACAACCTATGAAGCTATCAGCAGCCTCCGGAGCATGAGTTAGATCCCCGGCCAGGCACTCACATGGCACAGCAGACCTCTCCTGTCTCGCCCGCTGCTCCCCTCAGCAGTGTATTTCAGTCACTCTGCATGTGCTGTTCCCCAATCTGTCTCTGGTGAATCCTCTCACCCTCTGCATCTCTGACCTGTACCCCAGGACTTGTATGCATTACTAAATAAATCTTTTTTAAAAATGGGGCAATAAAGCTAAATAGACACTTTTCCAAAGAAGACTTACAGATGGCCAATGGGTACATGAGAAAAGTTCATCATCACTTCTCATCAGGAAAATGCAAATCATAACCACAGTGATGTACCATCTCACACCTGTGAGAATGAGCCAGACAAGTATTAGCAGGAATGTGGTGAAAAAGACATCTTCATGCACTGTTGGTGGGAATGTAGATTGGTCCCAACCCCCATGGAAATATGAAAGATAGATCTAGCTTATGATCCAGCAATCCCATACCTAGGTAGCTACCCAAAGAAAGAAAAGCACTAATTCAAAGGGATAAGGTATACTCCTATGTTCACTGCAGTACTATTTACAATAGCCAAGTTATGGAAAAAAAACCTAAGTGCCCAACTACAGATGAATAGCTCGGCATACATATATAAATATATATACAAGGTATGGTATGTATACATAATGGAATACTATTCAACTAATAAAAAAAGAGAAATCTTGCCATTTGCAACAACATGGATAGAACTGGATGGTGTTGTACTAAGCAAAATAAGTCAGAAATAAAAAGACAAATACCAGATGATTTCACTAATCTGTGAAATATAGAGAAATAAGCAAACAAACAAAAAAAACCTAAACCAAAACCACCCTAGACATCTGACTGTAGAACTGAATCTACCAGAGGGGAAGGGTGGGGAGCGAGTGGGGGATGGGGCCCAATAGATTATGTTGGAGAATTATGGGTGTTTTGGTGGTGGGTGTGGTGCGGTAATATATACAGCGAAGGGTGTGATCTTATACCCCAAATTATATACACTGTTATAAACCATTGTGATCTCAATAAAAATAATACAATAAAAAGAAAGTCAATGTGGTCTTGGAGAGGAACAGCTCGATTTAAGATCTGGGTCATCTAGCAAGGATTCATGTTGTACTCAAAATTTTTATTTTTATTCTCATCCAATTCTTTTCAAATTTAATCATAGGGTAATCATTCCCTGTCCTTGCCTGAAGATCTTGTCAGGCCCATTGACTTTCCTATTTATTCTCTGAGAGGCTTTTTAAATCTCAAAACACTGTTAACTCAGAGAAAAAGAACACCTTCTGTTCTTTCCTTTCCCTTACCATTCCATTCACCTACTCACCAGTTGATTCAGGAAAAGTAGGGAGGCGGGTAAAGTTGCCAGATTTAGTAGATAAAAACTAGATTGCCTAGTTAGATTTGAATTTCAGATGAATAGCAAATGATTTTGGTCTAAGTATATCCCAAATATTGCATAGGATATACTTATCATAAAAAATGCTTATTGTTCATCTAAATTTCAAGTTTTACTAAGCATCTTATATGTTACCTGGTAATTCTAAGTGAGGACAGGGAAAGAGGTAATGGGATTTATAGTCCTTATTTTGCTTAATGATTTCTTGTTCTGTGGGCATGTTGGATAGTGAAGGTGATTCATATCTGCCAATTTTAGGACTTTGGTGAATATTCCATCAGAGAGAACATTTCTACCTTTGAATCTCAAAACTTGAGTGAACTTCTCATTCCCTCAGGATGTCCACCTTCCTTTAGGCCCCTGTCAGTTAGTGTGGGAGGCACCACACACCAAAGATATCAGAGAGACATCTTGATGCTGTTGCAGCAGCAAACTTCTACACTGGCCACCAAGTGTTAATGAGTCAATTTTTGCATCTGTGTTTCTAAGAAGGGAACCAACTTCAATCTGTAGCATCTTTGATATGCAGAAACACACATTAAGCTGTTTAAGTATCCCTAGCTTGCTGGGATTCATGTAGAAGGTAACTTTCTCAGATGGAAAAGGTTTGGGGCCCCGAGTACAAATTCTCACAAAACCCCACTATTCTGCTTAAGAGTTATGGACCAGGTTCCCAGATATTATGCTTGCACAATCTATGTATGGTGACTTAGCAACTCATTTGGCAATTTTGCACTTATTTTATCTTGATGCCTAGATGAAATTACAAGTTTAGCATTCTGCTATATAGGTTTCTTTTCTGGGAAATTTCTCACAAGTTTTAATATAGCATATATTGAGTTTACACAAAAGAGAGTTATATCAGTAGATTCCAAATGTATTTAGCTATATAAACTCTTTCCTTCTTTCTTTTCTTAAGGAGGTTTTGATAAAATTGGTATTCTACGGCACAGATTTGGAATGCATTGCTTTAGAAGATATTTTTGTGTGTGTGAGTGAGAGTGAGAGTGGTGAGTTCAGGTTTGAATTCTTGCTCTTCCACTTGCTATATAACTATTGCCTCTGTGCCTCAGTTTCTTTAATAATAAGCATGGACAGTAATGGCATCTACCTCAATGAGTTGTTGTGAAGTGACATTAGTCAGAACATGGCAAAGCACTTGGGATAGTACTTGCACAGACAAGATCTGTGCTCAATAAACATCAGTTATTATTACTAATAATAGTAATAGTATCAGCATCGGTAATAGTAAAAATAATAGTATTGGGTTTCTTGGGCAATAATCATAAAATGGTAAATAGTTTTAATTGCATTGCCACTCTTAGGAAATTTTGAAAATTCATGTGTTTCTGATGTTACAGATCTGAAAAAGCAAATATTTCCATACATTTGGATATAGCTTAGTGAATCAGAATGCCTCCAGAGTTCTTTAAATAATACTATAATATTTGTATGCTCTTGTATTTAACTATATAAAACTTTTTTTAAAATGTTGAACATTATTCTTACAGAATAAGAAGACATATAAGTAGGAATTATCTTTATTGTTATTGTTAGATCATTTTTAGAGAATGGGGGACACTTAATTCAAAACAAAAATATAATTAGCAATTTGAGGCAAGTTTACAATAACCACAAAACTTGTCTCTTTTAGGACCAAGTTCCCAAAAATGTGCAACATTTTTGTTTTATGATGTTTTTCACAGCTGTCTGAAACCATAGTCTTATCAGAACAGAAGGCAAGCACACCATTTACATGCATTTGGGGCAGTATCTTGTTTGCACATAAGCAGAGAGAAAACATCAAGCCCAACCAATAAACTTCAAGACAACTGGTTTCAAACACAGTTATGAAAAGTACACCAAGCAACTGTAGGATGAGCTGGTAAAAGGTCCCAATCAGATGTTTGGTTCTGAGTAGCCCTGAAACTGTGAGTAGCGACTCCATTCAATATTTCAGCAGCATGTATTGTTATGGGTTGAATTGTGTTGCCCAAGCAAAGGTATGTTGGGTCCTAACACCTAGTTCCTTAGGATTTGATCTTATTTCAAAACAGGGTCTACTTAGAGATAATCAATTTCAAATGAGGTTATTAGGCTGGGTTCTATTCCTAAATGGCTGATATCCTTCAAACGGGGAAATTTGGACACAGATATGCACAGAGGAATGCTGATGTGAAGAGACATGGTAGAAGGTGGCCATCTACAAGTCAGGCCATGCCTGAAACTACCAGAAACTAGGGGAGGCCAGGACAGATCCTTCCTTAGCATCTTCAGTGAGACTATGACCCTGCTGGTACCTTACTTTCAGACTTCTAGCCTCTAGAACTATTAGCCATGAATTTTTGTTGTTTTAAGCCAAACACAGTTCATAGTAATCTGTCACCACAGCCCAAGGAAACTAATGCACTGTATGAAAGAATCACTAAAAGCAGCTGTCCTATACATTTTTTTAACTCACTTTCTAATAACTTTTTAAAGCTTTGGAGTTCCCCTTTGAAATCAGTAGACATTTATACACAGAAGAACCCCGCAATCTGAAGATACCAAGGGGTATGAAATCAAACTGACAAGAATGCCATTTCAATATTCTCAATTTTTTTTTCAAATGGGTAATCTCTTTTACTGACACAATTATAGTCCCATGACATTTTAAAATAAAATGTTAGTGTGGAAAATATATTTTAATTACAATGAAAATCCTGGGATCCAAGAAATTATAGTATACATATAACATGTGCTGTCTCTAGCCAGAGAATTATTTCCAGTAACAGGTCTAAGCAGGAGCTCAGCTCAGCTCTGGAAACTTTGAGAGTGCATCACCAAAAAAAATTTTTGACCTCTGCCTTCTCAGTGAGTATACACTTTCAACAGTTTGGAGACATTAAGAGAATTACTTCAGGAAGTACTTCAATTTGCAACAACTGAGAACCCTATGGGTACCCTCATTTGGTGGGCATGACTAAAGCAAACTGGGGGTGGGAGGAGGTAAGCTGCTTTCCTTGGCTTCCTGCTTCATGCATGACCACTACTCCTATTTGCTGAATATATCTTCCCTAGAATAATAATTTTTTAAAAAGTAGGACTCTGACAATTGGATTATTTTCAGATTCCTATAAAACCACGGTCCTCAAACCACACCTCAGAAAATTCCCACACAAATTAGAAACATTTTCCCTATCTTCTCTTTTCATTCTTTCTGCAAAACTCCCCATATAGGCTTTTGCTCCAGGAGCCTCTAATCTGAGTAGTGCACAAGTCAAGTCCAAAGTCTCCAGACAGAAATATTAAACCAGAGAAAACCAGGGTTTCATGGATGCTGACAGTGGCAATGACCACTAGCTGTGGGATGGCCATGAAGACCTTTGTCATCTGCCTACCAAGACTTCAGTATCTTCTGTATGAAAGGAGGAATTTGTACTAAATAGGCTTCAAATGACTGTCCAATTCAAAAATCCTATGGCTGATTCTAAATTCACAGGAAGTAGGGTGCAGATGCTCTAGTCTTAACTTAGGTTAATTTTAGAAAGAAATAAAAGAAGAACCCTCATTGAAAGGATGTTATCATGAAAAAAGGATGTTATTATGAAAAAGAGGGTGTTTGTTGTAGCTTCCTAAGAAAAGCATTGCAATATTAAATGATCCCATATGGAAACAGAGAAATAAGACATCCAACTGCAGCAGAGCAAGCCATTTCCAGGCAGTGGACCCATGGGCAAGCAGACACAGAGGTGTCTCTCACTCTACCTGGCCCATTTTCTGCCCTCCATGTCCAACCAGGTTTGAGTCCAAAGACTTATCAACCTATTGGGTGATCCATTAGTGGAATCTTACCTTCTCACTTCTCACAGATTGTGCAAAATTCTTACTTCACATTGAAGATGCCCCTTATATTCTTTCTTGATATTAGGTAATGCATCAGGATCCCATGAAGAAAGAGTTTGTCAAGATTATGACAATTCGAGGGGTGCTTAATAAAGGAAGATCACAAAGAATAGTGCAGTAGCTTGGGGTTGCTAACAATGGAGTTTTGTTTTTTTTTTTCTTCCTACATCCAACATCTTTAGAGAGGGCTGCCAGCTTGAAGCAAACCTGCAAAGAGGAAACCAGGGAATAAATACTCTGGAAGCCAGTAGAAGGCATTTTGAAAACTTCTCAGTTGTTGCAAATTGAAGTACTTCCTGAAGTAATTCTCTTAATGTCTCCAAACTGTTGAAAGTGTATACTCACTGAGAAGGCAGAGGTCAAAAATTTTTTTTGGTGATGCACTCTCAAAGCAATCAGATTTTTTTGGTGTGGGGTAGGTGTGTGAATACGAATCTAAAATGATTCCTTACTCTCAGAATAAGCTCCTGAACTGGTGATAAAAAGGTTGATCCTGCCCCAAAAGTTTTAAAAGTTTGTTACTTATTTTGTTTGTACTTAAATACACAGTCTGATTTTTCCTTGTGTACACACACTGTGAATATTCTTTAACTCCTGACCAAACTCCTAGGTTTAAAGTGGGAGGAAATCTTTCTAGAACCCTCTCTTAAATGCCTACTGTAGTTTCAGAAAGCTCTGATGGTCAAACTTCTAAGGTCTTATCATAGAACTATTTCATTCTGAGAATCTTTTGTTTTGCTTTATCCAATATATTTCTTTTAAAAAATCAAAAAAATAAACCCAAGTTGGATGTAGCTTTTAATTGCATTTCTACCCAAAAGAATAAACCAAATTCTGTGCAATGTCTAACCTGGGGCAACAAATGCATGGCAATGTGCTTCATTATCAAACTCATAACAGACATAACTAATCACTCATCTCCAGTTCCTGGAAATTGTTAGTTATGGTAGCAGTGTCTGTCAACAAATTCTCCATGGGCCAAAGCAATTAGCTTGTGCTTCCTCCCTCTTGTAATGTCTCCAGGACTTTCAAAATGATATAAATATATACGGTAAAAACCTTTTTAGGGTCCATTGCAATAAATCATCTCTACACAATAATAGCTCATTCCCCTATGATTAACTTTCTGCCAGTATTACTGATAAATCATGCTTGGCTTTCCTATCTGCTCCTGTGAATCTTTTAACATCCCTGATGTCAAGGAGTAGTCATAACTAATTAACATTTATCCTTCAGATAGGCCTCGCAATAAATACTTCAAAGCCTTTTGTTTTCTTATGGGTTTGTTGTTTATTAACTAAAGTAGAGTTCTTCCAGTTCTGATTGAAACAGTCTTAACAGAAGCAGGAAGTACATCACTTAGGGTGGTGTATTTTTTCTTCTTTGCCCTAAGTGTTAAGACTAATCAAATCCAATCCAAGACTATGGTGGAGGAAAAAAAAAAAGTTCTTGATGCTGAAGTCACATAATTTTTAAGATAATGCAAGACACTTAAAACAAAGAACTTGCCATATGAAATAGATGATAAACTAAGGTTAGCTTCAAGGGAATGTAGATGATTATATGATGATTGATTTTATGGCTTATTCATTTGTTCAACAAATATTAATCATTGCCAAGCCACACACTTTCTGGGCACTGTCACCAGCATGGTTTAATGGGTTCTGTCTAAACCTTAATTTTGTCTGGAGGACAGGCTCCAGGTCACCACACCCATTACCTCTGGGTCAGTCTGAAACAGGTGGGACTGATGTGGATGAATCATAGAGCTCTCCCAGTTTGGCAATTCTTATCATCTTAAAACATTTTTACAGTGAATATTATTTTTTCAAATATATGAGCCCAATGCTATGTAATGCAAATCCTTTTTTAAATACACAAAAATAATAATTCTAAGTCTTACGAAAAAATTTTGTTTATTTAAGAGGTGAATGTTTATGGACAAATAATTAACTATCCTGTTTACTGGGTTAAATCAGTTTCTTTAATATCAAGCTTCTTTTTCCATGAAATTTATTTACTCTCCTGCTGCCCACAATTTTACTTTACCCAGTCCGATGATTAATACACTGAATTCTTGCTAACAACAAAGAATGCTTATGGACTGTGATGATTAGTGACTAAACAATTTCAAAATATTTTTGGTTTGCTTTCATTCTAGAGGCTATACATACAGGAATAACAAAAAATAGTCCAAATGAACCAAATCCTTTCTCCCCCTCCCACCATATAAAGTACCAACTCCTATCAACAAGTGAGTATCTATACAGTTTTATATTTTTATTTAAAAGTAGTTTAGATTTAACTTTATTTAGAATTTCTTAGTCATATATTTTGCTTTTCTCCAATAATTTAATGATTATTTTATTACATGTATCATTCTAAATCATAAAATCAAAATTGTGATTTTCTTAAAATGCAGTTAGGACCTTAACAGAGGAGAGGATATGGCACAATTATGAAAATAATCATTGAAACAAAACTTATCTGAGGAAGAAAAGGAAACCAACAAGCCAGCATAAGCAGAAATGTCTTTCTTATAGTCTACTTCTTAACTAGAAGGTGACTGATAATTAACAGGATAAACACATCCGCCCCTTGTGCTAACTAAAAGACCTTCTCTTTACACGTATCAACGCAGAATCTTACCTTTAAGGGGAAGATCACAGACTACTATATCACTGCTTTTTTGATCTAAAGTAAAAATCATACTTTGATGATTCTGAAAAGTTAAATGAAATCCAGAAAACTAAATAAGAGGCAAATAGAAGCGGGAAAGCAGAAGGAAGCCAGATGCATGCCTGTATTTTTGGAAGGAGGGTTTCTTTGAAGACTTTTTTTGAAACCTCTTTAGTTCAGCTAAGGTTGAGGTTAGCCTGAACATCGCGTGCCACTCTTGAAGGGTCCTAGGGGCTGACTCATTTGCTTTTATCAGTTCTCATGAAAACGAGAGGTGGCAGCCATCACTGGAAAGTAAAGGGTGACTTGGTGACTGATCTCTTTACTGAACTGAGAAAAGCAATCACACGCAAGATTCAGAACCTCCCCAGTCCTAGTGAAACCTAGCAGCTTTGCAGGAAGGAAGTTATAGCTATCCAAGAAGACAGGTGGCAACTGAAAATACTAACACGAAGAAAAAAAAGAATAAAAATCTTTTTCAAAAGGTTATCAACAGTAAGAGTATTATTCTAGTTCTCATCTATACCTATATCATCAACTGTGTATTGCAAGTTAAAAACAGAATTGTTCACTGTTCTATATTTAAAATTTTCTCCCTTTCTAAATGCACCACCTCACTTTTAACTGTCCAAAGTATGGTATATAATTTACTTCCTCTAAAACATTTTTTAATAGAATAGTGAATACTAAAGCCACCTACCCACTTGCAGGGTTGAGGAGCGAGCAGTAGGACTACAGGCCGGGGAGATAGAAGGTGATGCCTTAAGAGAAGTCCTGGAAAGTCAGTGTTTCTTCTGCAGTGAGACGTGAATGTTTTTTAAAGATTTATTCTTATTTATTTATGCATACAAGACCTGGGGTGCAGGCCAGAGTTATAGGGGGTGAGAAGATTCACCAGAGACAGAGTGGGGAGCAGACCAGGCAGATCTACTGAAATACACTGCTGAGGGGAGCAGCAGGCAAGACAGGAGAGGTCTGCTGCGCCATGTGGGAAGCTCCCTGCCCAGGGATAGAACTTGTGCCACAGTGGCTGAAGACAGCTTCATAGTGCTGAGACTTAACACCTTGCATCACCAGGGAGGTCTTGGGACCTGACAATTGGTTGAGCTGAACTGTAAAGACAAGACACTAAAGTCTTTCTGGGTGGATTTGGGAAGGACTAGCAATAGTAACTGTTGAGCACTTTCTGATGTGGAACTGAGGAAAGTTTCCAAGTATCCCTATTTTAAGTAACTATTGTTATTCCAATTGTGGAAGTAAGAAAGTGGCAGCACTGAGCTAATGAAAAAGAAGAGTTAATTGCTGGAATCCAGGCAGGCTGATTCCATGTCAGTCTGGAGTCTAATAGTTTTAAAAGTACATCTTTCCTCTTTGTGGTCAGTTACCAATATTTTTGTATTCTTTTAATTAATGAAGCATGTCTGCATATATTATTTTATTATCTCAACGTATTTTCATTCAAGCACTGATAGGATGTGCTTATTAAGCTTCTTACTCAGGTGAGAAAAACGATTCATGGCGAGTTCTCAAGATCACTCATCCAGGAAATAATAGAGGCACAACCAGGACACAAATCTTGTGCTCTCATTCTTCAGCTTTTTCATTTTGCCTCTGGTCTTTCATCTCTGCTCCCCTCTTGTCTTCGTTCATGGGAAAGCTGTGAGGTCCCACAAACTCATGTACCACCTGTAGCCAGAACCAAAGCTTTAGTCTATCAGTTTTAAACAGCTACATTCCCTGTTGAAAGGTACCTAGGAGAGACAGTACTTTGATCTTTCAGCAGTCATTTACACTTTAGAATTATAAAAGACCTCATGTCAGTTTTTTTAAATATACTTTTTTTAAGAGCAGTTTTAAGTTCACAGCAAAATTAACTGGAAGGTACCCATCACCTTCCATTTTCCCGTTACCTCTCAGTCCCCATATGTGTACAGAGTTCCCCCTTAGCAGCATCCCCCTCCAGGGTGGTGCATTCGTTCTACATGATGAACACATATTAATGCATCATTATCACCCCAAGTCCATGGTTTTCATTAGGGTTCTCTCTTTCTGTTTGTATATTATAGATATGGACAAATGCATAATGACATATATCCACCACTATAGTATCACACAGAACAGTTTCAGTATCCTAAAAATCCTCTGTGCTCCACATATTCATCCCTCCTCCCACTCTAATCCACCTCAATCGCTGGACCTTTATACTGTGAAAAGTATGGGGGTAAAGGGGAGGTGAAAATTAGAATAACAGACAAAGAATATAGAAAATGAAGATAGTACCTAAGATAGATGGGGTGATATGGGTGGAGGAATTGAGGACCAAAGGAGATACTCTAGCCACTTTATAAATGAATTAGACTCACCTCTCTCTGCCCCACCCATCCAACATCTTGCCAAAAGCTTAGCATAGACAAATTTCAAACATTTTTAACATTAACAACCTATATATATTCACAGCAACATGCATGGAGCTAGAAGGAATTATGCTCAGTGAAATAAGCCAGAAGGAAAAAGAAAAATATCGGATGGTTTCACTTATAACAGGAATATAGGGGAACCAAATAAGACATCAGTGTAAAGAAAATAATAACAGTACAAAACACAACAAAGTGAATATGGACAATTACAAATCAGAGATCTACTGCAGGGGAGGAGGAGGGAGAGGGATCAGAGGGAGGGAGGGAGGGAGGAGCACAGGGGACTGAGGTGATGGTGCTAGGGTGCATTGGGGAAGGAAACTCTATGGGACTACACCTGAGGGGGTAGGGGGAAGCAAATATTGTTTAAAAATGCACAATGATAAAAAAATTAATATTAAAAAGAGAAAAAATAAAAACCTATATATAAACACATTTGTGTACATAATATATTAAGAATATATATATATCTTAGAAGACGGAAAAAATCTAGTTTGAGCTAACGATAATGCTTAGGATCATGTGGGGAAATTCCCTTCATTCACTGTGGCACATTATTAAATTAAATTTCATATTAAATGAAAATTAAAATTCACATTTTTTTCAACTAGTAATTCTACTTCCAGGAATTTATTTTATACTTTCATAGTCTTACAAATATGAGCAGACATGGATAATTCATGACACTGTGTAATAATTATGTTTTGCTGTGTAAGAAGTACTCCAAAACTTAAAAAGCTTAAAATCAAAATAAACATGATTATTTCATGCACTTTCTGTGTCTTAGGAGAGCGAGAGCAGCTTAGCTGGCAGATTGTAGTCAAGATGTGGGGAGGCTGCCGTCATCACAAGGTCTGGCTGGGGCTGAAGGTCCAGTCCCATTGTGATTCAGCGGTGTGGCTGATGAGTTGCAGAAGGTCTGTCCCCATGGACCTCTCAGTAAGACTGTTGGAGTGTCCCCATGACGTGGTATCTTGTTTCTACCAGACTAAGTGAGCTAAAAGAGTCTAAGGTGGAACCCTTAATGCCTTCGACAACTAGTCCTGGAAGTCAGACATCACCATTCCTGTAACATCTTCTTGTTATGGAGGTCAGCCCAATTCAGTGAGCTTAGGGAATATACAGTGAACTCCAGGAGAGGGGGTTCATCAGAGGCTAGTTACCACACTTTAGAAATTTTATTTATTTATTTATTTATTTATTTATTTATTTATTTAATGCATACAAGAACTGGGGTATTTGGCGAAGGGTGCAAAGAGGTGAGAGGATTCACCAGAGTGGGGAGCAGAGCAGGCAGATCTACTGAAAAACACTGCTGAGGGGAGCAGTCGGCAAGACAGGAGAGGTTTGCTGTGCCTTGTGGGTCTGCTCCCACAAGGGATGGAACTCACGCCACAGTGGCTGGCGATAGTTTGATAGCACTGAGATTTTAACCCCTGCACCACCAGGGAAGCCCTTTAGAAATTTTTAAAAAGGAATCTCAATATCTATGAAAAAAGTACTGGTTAGTTTTTTTAAAACTGATTGAAATGTTATAAAACCCCTCAAAATGAGGAAACAACATATATGTGCTGCTATGAAAAAATGAACACAATATACTGTGAAGCATACATAGTATACTTACTATGTCAGTAGGAGTACCTCCGTATTATAAAATAGTCTTATATACATAATTATTGACATAAGAATACAAAATTTCTGCAACAATTTATAAGACCTATCAGTAGGCATTGGAATTGAGGGTAATAATGGAAAGGCATATTTATATATATATATAACTTTATTTTAGGTTGTATATATACTGGTAATGTTTGGGAAAAGATTACAATGCATTTATAATATTTATAATGTTAAAAACATATTCCACAGATTTTACCAAAGGGAGATATTCTTTTGCCAAATTTCAACAGACTTCTTCCTGACCCTAGCTACTTCTCAGAGCTGAGTGGGAAAGCTGGAGAAACATAAGATGGTTTTCTAAATCGAGGATTGAGTACTACTAAGTCTCCCTAGTCTCCAGAGTTCAGTCTCTCCAAAGATGGATTGACATGAGACCGGAATTATCCCCAAAGAAGAAGTCTGCTGTGGCAGTTTCCTCCCTATTCTGAGGTCCCAGAGCCCTTTGCATTGTCTGGCAGCTGAGAATCTGCAGGAATGGTAGGCTGGCAAGGAGCAGCCACAAAAAGTCACACAACCATGAAAAACTTCTCAGCAGCTTGGTATTAGCAAAACTCCACTCCTGTGACTTCCCATATCTTAGCTGCCAGGAAAGCTGGGGTACGTGAACATATATCTTGAAAGATATTTAGGGACAATAGCTGCTGGAAGGAAAGTAGTAACTACAGATGGATTCTCTTGAAGGAGATGTAGACCTGGTAAACTCATGCTCAGTTATTACAAGTCCGCATCTGGGGTTTGAGCCCTCAGAAGAGATCCCCCAAAGACCAAGGAAGAGAACATCTGAGAATTGTCTGTAGCAAGCAAGCATAAAGCAGAACCATAGAGGGCCTCACCCGTGGCGCAGCAGTTGAGCGCTGGGTTGCGAAGCCTCTGCAGTGCCATTCGATCCCCCGCCGCCGGCGCAGGTCCCACATGGTGTGACAGACCTGGCGTGACAGACCTCGCCTGCCGCGTCCGCTGCTCCCCTCAGCAGTGTATTTCATCAGTCTGCCTGTTCTGTTCCCCGCTCTGGCTCTGGTGAATTCTCTCACCCTCCCACGCTTCTGACTGTACCCAGTGCTTGTATAAACAAATAAATAAATCTTTAAAAAAAAAAAAAGAACCATAGAGCTTTAAGCAAAACTTCTAATAGCTTGTATTAAAATGCCAATACAAAATTATAAAGATGCAGCTAACATTTACTGAATGTTTATTATTCTTGTACTAATCATACCCATTTTACAGATCAAAAAGCTACAAATTGGAAAAGCTAACCAATCTTCCTAAGGGTGTGACACACACCCATTTTTGGACAACGTGCTATTTCCTTCCCAAATAAAAAAAAAAATTCAAAAAACAAAATTCTCATCAAAAATTTTAAGAACCCCCTGGATCCCCAAGAAATTGGAAAACCTCTTCCGTGCTGACCTACCACTGATAGCAGTGAGTAGAATTTACAGAAGGGTAGATTTCTGCTCAATATAAAATATAAACTTATTCATAATTAAATAATCACACCATGGAATGAAATATCCTGAGAGGCAGTAAGCTCATCATGGCTGGGAATTCTCAACCAGAATCACCTGGTAGATATATTATATTATAAAGAAGCATGAGCAACATACGATTGGGTTCTCTTTGAGAATTCCCACGAGAATGGAGGCTTCACTTTGTTGTTCTTCAAGTTAAAGCTTCTAATTAGAGAAGTCTGGAATAAGTCTATTTCCTGAGGTTTATAGGGTCTTAACAATAATAGTAAACACAATGCACATATTATGGGCTTGGTACTTAATAAAGAAAATAAATGAAAAGTCCAAGCACTTTCCAAACTAGTGAAATTAATCAATTCCACTACTCTAATGAGGTACATATTATGTGCACAGGATTATGTAGGATTCTAACCTTAAAATCTGGCAACCAAGTCCTTACTCCTCAGCACCATGTAGTGAAATAGTTGCAATTATATGACCCTGCAAGTGGAAAAGGTTTAACTAAAACACTGCAGAAAAATGAATAAACAGACACAGGAAGTGGTTTGTTGCATAATAGGGAGTTTCTATCCATGTTTCTATGGTTATGTCACCAAGCCACAGGTTGATAATTAGAAAAAAATCAGAGTCAGAAAAGTCTCAATATCATTAACATTCCTTGATTCTGAACTCAGTACAAGTCAGCTTAATGTTAAAATTTTAATTTAATGTAAGGACAAAAATGTAAGGATTATTTCATAATCATAGAATTTTTTGCTTTTTATCCAGGTAACTTTGCTTTCTAATGCTGTGATTTAGTCACATGATCATATCTCTTCAGATGTATGTTACCATAACAAAAGGATATTATTTTACAGGACAACAACAAGACATTTACAAGTCCTTTATTGAGTGCAAATCATGGTTAGGTGCTGGAGGTACCTGAGCTTCCCCAGCAAAGTCTAGACATCTACCAAATTTTCCGAACACAGTGGTTTGGGTGCTGCCTTGAAGTCAGACTACTTATGAACGTCACACTTGACTTTGTGGTGTTGAGCAAATACGGTCTTATCCTGGGGCTCTGCATCCTCAGATTCAATCAATTGCAGACTGAAAAGTGTTCTGTGTAGTTAGACCTATGATGGTTGTGTCAGTATAAACATGTACAGACTTTTTTCTGACCATTATTCCCTAAATGATACAGTGTAACAGCTATTTAGATGACATTTATATTATATTAGGTATATAAGTAATCTGATATGATTTAAAGTATATGGGAAGATATGCATAGGTCATATCAAATTTATTTGCTATTTTATAGAAAAGGCTTGAGCATCCATGAATTTTGGTATTTGTGGGGATCCTGGAACCAATCCCCTCTAGATGCCCGACCAACAAATGTACTTCATGCTTCTATGCCTCAGTTTTGTTTTTTTTTTCATCTGTTCAAGGAAGATAAAAGTATCTGTCTCATAGGATTATTTCAGATACTAAGTGTCATCATTGAGAATCAACATGTATTTATACAGCAATCTATACCTTACCATATTAGTGTCACCTTTTCCCCAACACCCTTCACTGCCCTCTCCCTCCCCTACCCTTCTGGTAACCACAAATTGATCTTATAGTGAAAAGTTTATTTTTGTTTCACTTAGTTCATTAGTTTGTTACTCTGTATACTACATATGAGTGAAATCAATGGAGTTTATCTTTCTCTGTCTGGCTTATTTCACTAAACATAATTCCCTTCAGATCTATGTTTACTGCTCATGGTAAGATTTACTCTTTCTTATAGCTGAATAGTATACCTTTGTATATACATACCACATCTTTAACCATTCATCAATCCATGGGCACTGAGGTTGTTTCCAATTCTTGGCTATTGTAAATAGTGCTAAAATAAACATGGAAGTGCACATAACTCTTTGAATTAGTTTTTTGTGCATTTTTGGGTAAATACCCAGAAATGGGATAACTGGTTTGTTTGGAAGTCCTATTTTTAATTTTTTGAGGAATCTCCATAATGGTTACACCAATTTACATTCCCACCTACAGTGTATGAGGATTCCTTTCTTTCCACATTCTTACCAACATTTGCTGTTTCTCACCTTTTGAATAATAGCCATTATTATCCAAGTGTGAGGTGATATCTCATTATCGCTTCGATTTTAAATTTCTCTAATAATTAGAGATAATGAACATCGTTTCATTGCTCACTGGCCACCTGTATGTCTTCTCTGGATAATTGTCTATTCAGAGTCTCTGTTCATTTAATGGTTGTTAGTTGTTTTGTTTTGTTTTTTTTCCTTATAATTCATGCAATTTTGTTTTATTTTATTTTTTTAAGATTTATTTATTTATACAAGAACTCAGGTACAGTCAGAGGCATGGGAGGGTGAGAGGATTCACCAGAGAGGGAGTGGGGAGCAGAACAGGTAGATGGACCCAAGACACTGCTGAGGGGAGCAGCAGGCAAGGCAGGAGGGGTCTGCCGTGCCATGTGGGTTTCTCCCTGTCTGGCCAGGAATTGAACAGGTGCTGCAGAGGCTGCGGACAGCTTCACAGCACTGCGCTCAACCCGCTGCGCTCAACCCGCTGTGGCACCAGGGAGGCCCTAACTTATGCAATATTAGAACAGCGGATGGAACATAGATACTATGTCCCCAATTAGTGTTAGCTATTAATATTAGTTGGTGTAAAGAGGAATAAAGCATTTAAGTATAACTATAATTTACAAAGAGATAAATAACGTTACTGAGTAGTAGGTAAGAATTACAGATACTAAATATGCTTTGGTTCAAAATGGTCAGGTGAGGCAGCTATGGGTGGGAGTTGTTGGGGCAATGGAACAGATGCTCAGGGTAAGGGAACTTGAGCAGGTCTAGGAAACACATTTTATTGCCTAGCTTTGATGTGGCATATTTTTCAAATGTCACAAGTGTTATGTTTTCAGTTAAGGTGGTCTTTTCTATGATATATACTTAACCACATTAAAAAAAAAAAACAAGAGAATCAGAAAGTTCAACAAACGGTGGAAGTCAATGCTAAATTAAAAAATTAAATTACACAGAAAGTAGCATGTTATTTCCTTTACAAATAAAACATTCATGCATACAAAAATATGCTTAATATTTTGATACTATGTAAATACCTATCACTGAATTGTTTTTCACTTTTCCAGCTAAATTCCTCTATTAGATGACTCACATTTCTTAGCTTAAAAGTGATTTTTTTTTATGTTGATCAGAGAAAGTGGAAAACAACTTACTAACGCAGAGAACTATATAATGTAAACACACACGCATGTTTATATTTCCACTGGGAAAGGAGCAAGCACCATGTGAAAATAACTCAACTCTTTGCTGACAAACCTCATTTCTTCTTTTTTTCCTGTGTTTAAAGTGCTGACTCATTTATTCTTGTATTTATGAAATATCTGACCACTTTTTTTTTTGCTTTCAGTAATGGCTTTAACTGATTTACTGCCTATCTATTCCGGACAGCACATAACAGTTTACAGAACGTTTTCCTATATATTACTCCAATAACTTCTCACAGTAATTTTGAGAGGAACATTCACTTGATTTTACAGATGAGGTAAGTTAACAGTAGTCTGTGTAGCTTTCTGTAGGTCACACAACCGTGACTGGTCTGAGAGCTGGGCTTGGACCACATTGGAATGTTACAAAAGGCTTCATAAGTGACTATCATGCATTTAAGGATGCTCCTGTGCATCATAAGAAAAGGAAAGGGCAGGCACAGTGCAGACTTAGATTTTAGTCTCTGCCTGTAAGTTTTATGTTTCTCTTTATTTGTCTTATTTTTATTTCATTCTTGCTTTTGTTTTCTCCTGAAAGTAAGCTAGACAGGTTTTTCCTCACAAGTTTCAGAACCCTGCCTGGGAGAGCAAAAATTTCCACCATGCCTGACTGTGGCCTGAGTTCTCTGTTCTTCAGGGGAGCAAAAGAAACAAGGGAGTGATTCCCCTCAAGCAGTGAGACACTGGGCTGCCAGGTCCTGGGAAACTTTCCCCAGGAACCGTCCTATTGCTTCATCTTCATTAGGGATTAAGGTAAATTGCTAAAGCCACCACCCTACATGCTGGCTTCATTAGCGTTCAAACATGTGACCTCTAATTCCTAAACTCTTTAGCAGAAATGTTGGCTCATGTTAGAACTGTAACAATGTAAGTAATTTCCAAAAGGAGTGGAAGGAGCAGGCCAGTGGAGGAGAGGTCAACAAGGAGCTCAAGATAACCCAAGAGCCGGTTCATAAGTAGTGGCTGGCGGCCAGACAGGAAAGTAGCTTCACCCAATTCGGGAAACAGGAACTCATGGTCTATGGCCCCTTTGGAATCCAAGGTGTGAGAAAAAGGAAAAGGTAAAATATGAGAGACACGTCATGGATTAGGGTAATTAGAAATGGCATGTGCATGAAGAAAAAGAAAGGCAAAGAAGAGGATAAAGGCAAGGAGCAGGCTTCAGTGATGTATCAACTTGACTGTGCCACAGTGCCTAGATAGCCAGCCAAAGATTCTGGATGTTTCTGGGAGGGTGTTTTTAGATGACAATTACATTTTATGTGGTAGATTTTGAGTAAAGCAGAATGACCTTGGCAACCAAGAAAAGCTTGGGAGGTTACAATAAAAGAGTGGCATTTATTTGGGAGGGGGCAGGTCTTAGGTCTGCAAATTGAAGAGCATACACTCATGGATTCGCCAAAATTGTGTCTCCCTGAGGCCTTTGTTTAAAGGGCTTTTAAAGAACAAAAGGGTAAAGGATAAGATTACAAAAGCTTTTTGCCAAGAATTAGGATTAGAGTTTATTGCCTTCAGTCAAGTTGGCCTTGAGTACCATGGAGAAAAGAAAAAGAAAATTAACACTATTTGCACAGTTCTGAGATAAGGCTGTAGTGTATCCAGCTGGAAATTGGTTCTTGCTAGCCAGTAAATACAGTTTCTTGTTCAAAGTTAAAAGTTCAGTAAGGTGGAGTCTCTAGCACAAGATGAAGTCTGTAGCACAAGTCAGCCTGAAGGTCCTTTCCTCCACTCTTCATATTGTAGATGAGCCTCCTCCAGACAGCTGAAGGCTTGAATCAAACAGAAGACTGAACTTCCCAGTGTAAGAGGAAATTTTGCCAGGAGATGGTCTTGTTTGGACTTTGGCTCTTCCCAGGTCTCGAGCCTGACAGCCTTAGGACATAAATTGCAAATCTTGGACTTGTCAGTTTACATAATTAAATGAGCCAATTCCTTTACATATATATTTTTCCCTTAAAAATGTATATGTATATTCATATATTCAGCTTCTTCGCTGGAAAATCCTGGCAAATACACATGGGAGCAGTTCTTGGACTACAAGTATGGAACTTAAACAAACAATCTAGGGGTAAAGCGCAAAGCCAAACTGTGGCTCTATTTGGCGAGTAGTTGGGTATTGACCTCACTGTTGGCTTCTTAATTTCCCAGCATTTGTTACCTTTTGCTTACTTCTAATTTAATTTATCCCAGTATATTCTGTTATTATAAATCATCTTAATTCCTTTTCAGGATAAGTTAAAAGTATAAAGAAAGAAATGCATTTTCATCATTTGAAAAAAAATCATGTAAGGCTAGATTTAGATTTTCTATAAGAAAGATATAACACATAAACTATCTAAATTTAAGAAGCAAATGATGTGGAAACAGTAATAATAACTGAACTCAAATTTTAAAAGATGTGTAATATAAGTCCAAGTATATATGCAAAGGAAAGTATGTTTTCATAGATAAGAAAATACTGAGATTAATCCAGAGGATAAATCAACAAGCAAGGATAACTCTACATTAAAAAATAAGTTACAGGAAATGGAAAATGGGTTTTGTGTTAGTATATCAACCTAAATCTTTTAAAAAAGATTTTATTTATTTTTGTGTGGAAGAACTAGGGTGTAGGCCAGAGCGGTGGGGGGCGGGGGGGGGGGTAAAAGGATTTACCAGAGACAGAGTGGAGAGGAGAGCATGCAGATTTACAGAAATACACTGCTAAGGGTAACAGTGTGCAAGACAGGAGAGGTCTGCTTCGCCCTATGGGTTAGCCCTGCCCCATCAGAATGGAACTCAGGTCTTAGTGGTGGTAGTGCTGAGACTTATCCCCTAGGCCACCAGGGTGGCCCCCAACCTAATATTTTTTTAAAGATTTATTTATTCATGCATACAAGAGCGGGGGTACAGGCCAGAGGTGTAGAGGGCTGAATTCACCAGAGATATAGCGGGCAACAGAACTGGCAGTCTGACGGAAATAAACTGTAGAGGGGAGCAGCGGGTGAGACAGGAGCGGTGTGCTGCACCCTGTGGGAAGCTCCCTGGCCAGCCAGGGATCGAACTCGTGCAGCAGAGGCTGCAGACAGTTTCATAGGTTGCGTCTTAACCCCTTGTGCCACCAGGGAGGCCCCCGCAACCTAAATTTTTATGAGCACTATATAATAAATATTTTCTGAGGGAAGTAAATTAAGGGTTGAAGGATAAGACATACAGATATTCCTTGACCTGTGGAATCCATCCACAAAAGTTGAAAATACTGTTAACTGAAAATGCATTTAATATACCTAACCTACTGAACATTAAACTTAGCCGATCCTAAACATGCTCAGAACAAGTAAAGTAGCCTATAGTTGGGCGAAAACATCTGAACACAAAGCCTATTTACAATTAAGTGTTGAACATCTCATCCTTTATTGAATACTGTACTGAAAGTAGAAAACGGTCTGTTGAATATGGGTTGTTTACTCTCTGATCGTGTGGTGACTGGGAGCTGTGGCTTGCTGCCGCTGCCCAGCATGTAGAGAGTCTTTCACCACATATGCATAGTGCAGGGAAAAGATCCATCCAACATTCAATGTACGATGCCTTCTGAATGCATATCTTTCACACTATCATCAGCTGAAAAAATCTTAAGTTGACCATCATAAGTCAAGAGCCAGGAGTAAAACTGATGTAAACAGTGACGCTATCTTGTCTTTGGACATACTCTTTTCTATATATATACTTTTACCTCCAAGATCTTATCCTGAAGTAACAAAAATAAGGTATAATTTCATACTACATCAATTAAGAGTAGTTTATAGCATTTCTTCTTTATCTAGGAGTATAGCAATGCACTAAAAATGAATGAGGAACAAACAACAGAACGTCACACCACAGAAGTACAGCAAGAATGAGGTCCCCACCCTACCTGCCCACACGAGAACCTAACCAGGATAAAATTAAAACCACCTAAAAACATTGAGAGAAAGTTCAAAGAACTCAGGGAGACGCATTCTTGGCCTTGTAATTCATTTTTCCTAAACAAATGATGTCTCTTAAGCTTCTCTTTGCTCACCTGTGCTGGATCACACACCAATCAGACCAACAGGTGATGACATGGCGGTGGCACCGCATGGATTTGTGTGACAGTCCAGGGAGAAGACATATTTTCTTCAAGTTCCAGTTGGCTCGTTCCCAAGGGGCTGTGGGATTTTGTTCTTTAATAAGTTACTTTCCTTTCATTTCCCTATTCTTATGATTGCAGGAAACTCCTGTTGAGGGTTTTCAACTAAGGATAGCATACCCTTTAAGTTGCCACTAGAAAATAACTTGAGGAAATAAAGTAGAGCTGTAAAAACTAGAACTTGCTCTGTTTTTTTTTTTTTTTAAAGGTTTCTTTCTTTACAAATACAAATATGCTCCAGTTCCTCTATAACTCATGAGGTGCCTTTGTGGTTGAGCCAGAGGGCTGCTCTGTTTAGAAAACATAAGCTCAGATGCAGTGGTCAAGTTGTTAGATGGTCACTGATTTCAATGTAACTTCTAAACTCCCAAGCAAAGTCTTTTAAAGAGGTCACATCTGGGACATGGTCCAGTACCCATTCTCTGAAAAACACTCCCTGTATACCTTGATGTTTCAAAATCTGTGACTCTAAAGCTTGAATTTTATGAAAAAAAAAGTTTAACTTATTAGCATAAATAGAAAAGATACTTAAGTACCAAAGTTCTGAGCCTTTAAGAATTATTAGAATCTGTTCAATAATTCTCTTCTCTGAGAGTATCTGATTTTTTAAAGTTAGAACTAGTTAGAAGAGAGCATGCATTTAATTAATCTGAACAGTGAGGTTAAAAACAGGAAGAGGTCTTTAAAAACACTGATAAAATAATGGCAACTCATGATAAAAAATTGATGTAACAATGTAGAAAGTTATTTCTGATAAAAAGAAAAAGACACCTATATGAAGAAAATATGCATAATGAAAATTATGTTTTGAAGACTTAAAAACCTATCACTTTTACTTTTTAATAATTTTGTTAATCTAGTAAATGTCTGTAGTAAAAAAAATCAAATAATTGTAAGGGCTTCAAATGAAAAATAGCAGTTCTCTGTCCCACTACTCTCTAGCTTCAAACCAGCTCTCCAAAAGCAATCATTTTAAGTCTTTTAGATCTAGCTTTCATTAATTTCCAAATTTCTAAATAACAAGTTCAATCTCTTATCTGTCTGAGGAAGTTCTGGGAGGGTAGGAGGAGGTAGTAGAAGGGAGAGACTGGGCAAGAGAAAGAGCTAATCATTTTGTGGTAAAATGCCAAAACACCTGCTGGTAAAGGTTTTTTTTCCCCTCTCTCTCCTCAAACTATTCTAGAAAATGGTTTTCTAGAGCCCTTGTATCTCCTGGCCCGCTGAGGCTAAGTTCTCTTGAAAGAAGAGTCAATGATTTAGATTATACAATCAGTAGCTCATCTTCAAGAAATCCCCTAATTTCAGCCCCAGCTATTCTCTGCTTTTGAAGGTTTTTAACAACTTTAAGATAGAAAGTTAAGGGAGTACAAATCAGTATACAAATTATATACCCAGATATGAGCTATACTCATGTATGCATAAATAACTAGAAAGAAATACACCAAAATACTGAGTAACTGGTTATTTCTGAGAGTGGTATAAATGTAGTGGTTATTTTCTTCTCAATACTTTTTATTTATATTCCTCAAAATATAGGCATTAATTTAAATATTAGGGAAAAATATTTGATTTTTAAAGAACCATACAGGAGGTCAACAAGAAAACCCAGCGTTACATGTTGGTATTGTTACAGAGCAACTCCAATATAAAATGGGTTTCCTGACTATGGGTCCTTACCTGAGCACTTAAAAGGGACTTATTAATACTCAACTGCAGGCACACACAAAAGGTTAATAAAGGGTTTATTTACAAAAAAAAGGGGGGGGGAATGAATATCTCAGGAAGAAAAAGAGGGAGATAAATTCATGAATGCGTCCTACCAGTTCCCCCTAATGGCATGCTAAGAGCTGGCAAATAACCAAGAGCAGTGAGGCCAAGAGAGAGACCCAAGGCACATTATGTCTGGTTGTCTGGTTTTATTTAGTTATTTATTTTTAAGATTTATTTATTTATACAAGCACTGGGTACAGTCAGAAGCACAGGAGGGTGAGAGAATTCACCAGAGCCAGAGCAGGGAACAGAACAGGCAGACCTACGAAATACACTGCTGAGGGGAACAGTTGGCATGGCAGGAGAGGTCTACGCGCCATGTGGGAACTTCGCCCCCAGGGGAGGACCCACATGTCTGGTTTTATACCAAAGCGGACTGCTTAACTCCACCCTCAGGTCCCAGCAACCCTCCCTTTGGTGATGGTGGGATTTGTCATTCCCAATGTCTTGATGGTTTGGTCTGGAGTGGGGGTGGGGTCCACAAAGCCTGTATGGAGTTTATTCAGGACATCCCTTCCCCCTAACAGTATCAGGACAAAAGGTTTTCTGCTCCTAATTTAAAAGACATTTAAATTTAGTTAAATATTTAATGTACATTAATATTTAGAAAATGAGTTGAATGTTAAGAAATATTCTTTCAATAGATTGAAATGTTGAAACAACCTCTTAAACACCAGTATCCAGCCTAAGAAGTAGAACACTAAGAGCTTTAAGTCCACCCTAAGCCCTGCTCAATCCTCCCCACTCATCTGAATTTGTGTTTGTCACTGGTTTTTCATTAGCGTTTTATCACCTAGTTTTGCAAGTTTTGAATTTTTTGCAAATGGAATCATACCTTTTATTTTCTTCTAGTTTTCTTTGTTTCACTTAATATTGTTTTTGTGAGATGCATTTACATTAATTTTCACTTCTCTATCATTTATATGCATATAACATAGTCAGTAGCACTTCTTCTTATGAATATGCCAGTACATATTTATTCATTTTATTATTAATTAAACTGGTTTGCAGATTATTATTTTCATAAACATTTATTCATTCTTTTTGAATACTTATACTTGTAGTTCTTTTCTTTTCTAAATTTATTAGCAGCCTTTTCTTGTTCTGGCTATTAATCTCTTTCTTCTCCTTTCCTTTGGTTTATTTTGTTGTGTCTTTTTATAACTTCTTGATTGAGAAACAATTTGTTTATTTTCATTCTTTCTTATTTAAAAGTATACATATTTAAGGTTTTTAGAAAACAATTTGTTATGTGCTGTCTCAAAAGTTCTAATAGGCATTGTTCATGTTTTTGCTATATCCTAGCTACTGAGTGATTTTAGTTTATATTCCCTCTTTGATCCAGGCTGGACTGAGAAAAAAAATTTATTAAGGTAGGAGGTATGTGCTTTTAGTTTTCTGAAATATTTGTTAATTTTTGTTTATTGTGTTGTGATTTGAGATAATTTCTATTTTTAAAAATTTCCTGTGGATTTCTTTCTGATTTAGAATATGTAAAATTTTTATGAATATCCTATAGAAAGTGCAATCTTTACTTTCAGGAAGCAAAGTTAAAAATAAATGTAAGTTAGAGATACCTCATTACACATGAATTTAAGTCTTCTATATCCATATATATATATATATATATATTTATTTTTTGTCCCCACTTACTCTCAGGGACTGGGAGATTAAATCAGTTTTCTACCACAGGTGTGCTTGAATCTAGTTCCTCTGTATGCTTAATTAGTGTTTTTTTTTTTTCCCTTTGTAAATGATGATGTTATATACTCTGATCCTTTGAGGTTCATAACTTTTTCTATTAACATTTTAATTACCCTTCTTTTTCTTATGCTAAGCTTTTGGATGTGAATTCCATGGTGGTTGGGATGAGCATCATAACTCCTCTACTTTTTAAAGTTGTATTTGCCTGGTATAATGATCCAGTTCTTACCTTCTAATAATAATTAATGTTTTTTGCTTCCTAAAAAAGCATTTTGTCTAATGTGTGTCTCTTTTATATGTCATGCTTTGATTTTACTCTATGAATATATTTGCAGTATTTTAAAGTATGATATGATATGTGTAGCCCATTTTTATTTATTGACATGATAGGTGTGTTTGCTGCAGCTTTGTCATATTTTGCATATTATGTTTTCTAAATTTACAGTTTAAAAATAATTCTTTCGCTTTAGTCTGTGGACAATTCTGGCTTATATTTCTGTTCTAGTGAGTACCTCTTATTACATCTTTATTTAATATCTTAGTTCTCCATTTCCTTTTTAAAAAATTTTTAAATTTATTGTTTTTAAAAAAGATCTTATTTTATACAAGAACTGGGAGTACAGGCCATAGATGCAGGAGGGTGAGAAGATTCACCAAAGCCAGAGCAGGGAACAAAACAGGCAGATTGACTGAAATACATTGCAGAGGGGAGCAGCGGGTGAGACAGGTGAGGTCTGGTATCTCCCTGGGGCACTGGGATCAAACCTGTGCTGCAGAGGCTGCGGACAGCTTCACAGCACTGCACTCAACCGTCTGTGCCACCAGGGAGGCCCTCTCCATTTCTTTAGACAGTATCCACTAGTTAGTTCCTTCTAAGAAGCTCGGAGAAATTAATATATTCGTTCCTCTCTAGGGAGAGTTTTACATAAAAAGGCAAGCTTTACTGTTACTTTGTCCTTTTTTTTTTAAATTGACCAAGATATTCTGCTTTCTGATTTCTCTACTTAAAAGTGTAAAATGCATATTATTTATTTGGACAATCAAGTTTTCAATTTTTTTATTATATATGGCTAATTTTTTACCCACAATCCTTGTTTATTAATTTAATATGCAACAATGTACAAATTTATTATGGACTAAAAAATCCAATCATAAAACAATTGAACTTTTGCAAAGAGAAAATTCGTTATACCTTTTCTCACCAAATTAACACATGCACCCTGGGGTAGAGACACCCTTCTGATTTAAATGAGTGGAACTTAATCTTTTGAGGATCATGTATCTTTATGAGAGTAAAGCTAACATTATGGACTTCAAGAAAATGCACATATTACTCATGATTTCAGGCATTCACAGTACTGGAACTCCCTAGGAACTAAGATGAAGAGCCTTGCTCTAGATAGTCAACATTTTGGGGATTGTATACATTGTCAACTTCAAAATCTCTCTGTAATAAAGAGAAATCAAAGTGAGCCATCTGACAAGATAGGAACACCATAGTCAAATTAATGGTGCTTATAAATATGTAATAATTTAATGCCTTCTGATAATTTTCAACAACACCACAGTTCAAGAAGACTTCTTGTTCTCATTTTCTCCTTTCTCTTTTTTCTGTCCAATTCATCATCTCTTTCTTCCCTTCTCTCCCTTTCCCCTTCTTCTTCATCTCCTTCCTTCTCTTCGCTACTCTTTTCCCTCCCCTGCACCACTACCCTCTGGGATTAGGTTTTCTTGAGCAAACGTGCTCCACCTACTGGTTCTTTTAAAAACATCGTATTAAACAACCCAAATGCCCAAAAATAGATGACTGGATCAAGAAGATGTGGTACATACACACAATGGAATACTATTCAGCAATCGAAAAAGATAAACTCATGCCATTTGCAGCAACACGGGTGGAGCTAGAAGGATTATGCTCAGTGAAATAATCAGAAGGAAAAAGAAAAATATCAGGTGGTTTCACTTACAGGAGAAATACAGGGAAAACAAGGGATGGGGGAAAATAATAATTAAAAAAAAATCAACAGGCAACTATAAATCAGAGACATTCTGCAGGGGGTGGGGGGTAGGGATCAAAACAGGGAAGGGAAGAGCACAGGCATGAATTGGTGGTGGGAATTCCATGGGGACTACACCTAAGAGGAGAAAGCAAACATTGTACAAAAATGAACACTGACGTGAAATACATATAAATAGGTGCACAGGTGCACTGGGGAAGAAAGTTCTGTGGGGACTACACCTGAGGGGTGGGGGAAGCAAATATTGTTCAAAAATGAACGATGTAAAAAAATTTTTTTAAATTAAAAAAACATATATACTAATAAAATAATAAAAAATAAAAATAAAAATTTCATATTTAAACACTTTGAGAGACTAGAGAAAATTTCTGATTCCTTAATGGAAATAATTAAATTTTCATACCTAAATTTTAGTAGTACCTGGGCCTCCCCAGTGGTACAGCCGGTTGAGCGCAGCACTGTGAAGCTGTCCGCAGCCTCTGCAGTGATGGTTCAATTCCTGGCTGGCCAGGGAGATTCCCACGTCGTGCAGCAGACCTCTCCTGCTGCCTGCTGCTCCCCTCAGCAGTGTATTTCGGTCCTTCTGCCTGTTCTGTTCCCTGCTCTGTCTCTGGTGAATCCTCTCACCCTCCCATGCCTCTGGCCTATACACTAGCTCTATAAAAATAAATCAATCTTTAAAAAATAAAAAAAAAATTAAATACAAATTTTAGTAGTACCTGGTAACTTACAAACTGATAATTTTTTAAAAATTAAACTTAATTCCCAATTTATCAAAACATTTCATACAGCAAGTCTTGTTTTAATGACTTCTCTTATATTTAGAAACATAGCTATTATGTTTTAACCCATATTGCAGTCACACCAAACTTGTCCCTTTCCCCTTCCTTCTCTGCTCCATTTGTTCAGGGACCTGTTTCTTGACTTCCTTCCCTGATACACCTCTTCCCCTACTCATTCCTCTGTCCCCAGCTGTCTTTAACTCTGTTTTCTTATTACACTTCACACACTTCCTTGGATGGTACCTCCTTATTTTTGATTACTTTCACAATTAATTGGTGAGCATCTGTCTCTAGATTGAACTTCTTTCCTGAGTTTTAGCCTTACATTTCCAAATACTGGTATCGATGACTTGCAGGTTGTCGAGCTCATTAAAATTGCTCTCCTCTTTTTTGTTAATAGCATCTAACCTGTTTTAATCTTCTATTGCTCTTTAACAAACTTGCCTGAATGAATGAGGTACAATAGCACCACTGTGTTAGGCTCACAGATGCAGTAAGTCAAGAATTCTGCTAGGAAACAGGAAGGATAGCTTGCCTCTGCTCCACAGGTGAGAGCTTCAGCTGAGTAGCCTGCTTTCTGCTATACAAAGGAGATAGTATATTTCCCTCACATACTGAAACAGGTGGGAGATGGAAGTAAGAGGAAAAGTAGGAACTTGGTCTTTGTTTCCTAGAAATATATTATTTTTAAGTACTACTCGTATGTTGAAGCACATAGAAGACCCAGAACAAAAAATACTTTCAGCAAAAACTAAAGTTCATTTGTAGTGATATAGATATTTTAAACATCATTTGAGGACCTATTAGTTAAGCAGCAACTTGAACTATGAGAAATTGATAAGTTGGGGTGAAATTTTGCATATTATATTCATGGTTAGAAGACTATCAAGGAGAAGACATGGAATATTCTAAAAGCCTGAGATTATCTCACCAAATCAGAAAATGGAATCAACTTTGACCCTACTTGAGCAGAGGCAGATTGCAACGAAGTTTTACTTACAAATGCATTATACATTTGCTCTTAAATTCTAGAGTGCTCAACTGGTACAACTATAATTGTGAATGTCAGTTTGCTACCTCCCTAACCATTCTATAAGCAAATGCACCAATAACAGTTAATGTTACAATTCTAAATAACTACAAAGCCTATTTACTTTCCTATGAGTGTATTTGTGTCAATGCATTGAAACAATGATGGGTTAGATATTGTCATTTTATGTGCAAACATGCTTTGAAATGTGTAAGGGGATTAATACTAATGAGTATGTTTAGCTTCCAGAATCAAAGCACAATGACTACAAGATGGAATGTAGTTTAATTAACCTGTTGTGCTGCTATATGCTAGTGTTAGATTAAACAACTGTAGAAACAGGTCTGTGAGGTTTTACATTATATAACCTATGACTTGGTTTCAGGTAACAACATAAAAGGATTAGTCAAGTCACTTGTAAATGTCTAAGCTTTATTGCCTTAAATGTGCTAGATTTATTGTGAAATTACAAATACCTGTGTTTCTTTTTTTTTTTTTTTTATAGAGGCATGCTTTATTTATTTGTTTGCTGGTTTGTTTGTTTTTGTTTATACATGCACTGGGCACAGTCAGAAGCGCGGGAGGGTGAGAGAATTCACCAGAGCCAGAGCGGGGAGCAGAGCAGGCAGAAGGACCGAAGCACACTGCTGAGGGGAGCAGCGGGCGGCAGGAGAAGTCTGCACGCCATGTGGGACCCTCCTCCGGTGGCCGGGGAGCAGCCGGGGATCGAACCGGCGCCGCAGAGGCCGCGGGCAGCTTCGCAACCCAGCGCTCAACCGCTGCGCCACCGGGGAGGCCCAAATACCTGTGTTTCTTTGGGAGGAAGGATCAAACTTTTAAATGTGGGATTCAAATATATAATTAATTCTTGTGGTTGGGAAAATACAACTTTGGAAACTATTTTTATTATTTATTTTTTACTGAAGTAACACTGCCTTATAACATTATATGTTTCAGATGTTCACCATTAAAAATCAACATGGGTATATATTATTCTAAATGCATTGCTAAATGTCCAAATCTTTCCTTCACATAATCTAATTGGGGTTTTAGATAGAAAGGTTATTTCTAATAAAAATTCTAATTCTGGGTAATGGTCCCAATTTTAATTTTTCTAGATAGTTAAATGATTGGAAAAAGTTGCTCATGATTTAGATTGAAATAATCCACATGGGAAAGTGGCCTGAAGGCCTGTTCTGGACATCTTGCAGAGGCCTAACCTCCACCCCAGTGGCCCTCAACACAACTAAACAGGCTAGCAGATCCATAAGATAAGCAACTTTTAATTTTTTTAAAAAGGTTTATTTATTCATGTATACAAGAGCTGGGGTACAGCTCTTGTACAGCTGGGGTACAGCAACTTGTCCTGTCTTTCCCTCCCAAATGTATTATTCCTTCCCTGAACTAAATAAACTTGCTCTACTGACCAGATCATGGGTTTATAGTCTATGGGTCTCCATGTAATGCAATTAAATGTCTTTCTCTTGTTAATTTGTGGCAATTATTTTCCAGTGCTAAAAACCCAGAATGGTAGAGAAAGATTAGTTTCTTCTTCAACAGTTCCTATATACCTATATTATTTTTTTCAACTTTATTGAAGTACAGATCACATATATAATAAAATTGCATGATTTTAAGTGCAAATTCAATGAGTTTTAATTTTTTTTTTTTTTTAATTTATACAAGAACACGGGTACAGGCCAGATGCACAGGAGGGTGAGTGGATTCACCAGAGACAGAGCGGGGAACAGAACAGGCAGACTGACGAAATACACTGCTGAGGGGAGCAGTGGGCGAGACAGAAGAGGTCGGCTGTGCCATGTGGGACCCTCGCTGGCCGGCCGGCCGGGATCAAACCTGCGCTGCAGAGGCTGCGGACAGCTTCACAGAGCGGCGCTCAACAGCCTGTGCCACCAGGGGAGGCCCTCAATGAGTTTTGATAAATGTTTATAGTCTGGTTAACCACTGCCAATCAAGGTATAGAATATTTCATCACCTCAAAATATTCTTTTGTTCCCTTTCACAATCTATTCTCCAGCCCCAACCCCTAGCAGTCACTGATGTTTTCTCAGTAACAGTTCTGTTACTGTTACATCACTGTAATGGTCCTGTTGTTTAAGTTTTTACTTTTTTAGTTTGTCATATAATGTAGTCACCATAATGTAGTCAGTATAATGTAAGCTCTTTTGTGTGTAGCTTCGGTTCACTGGGCATAAAGTTTCTAATATTCATCCATGTTGTTGTATTTATCAATAGCTATATTTTAACATATGGGTATATCATAATTTGTTTATTCATTCACCTGTTGATGGATATTTGTGTTCTTTCTAATTTGGGGCTGTTGTGAATAAAGCTGCTATGAAAATATGAGTACAAAACTTAGTTTTATTTTGCTTGTGTAAAATACCTAGGAATGAAGAACTATAGTTTTAGTATCAAGAAATACTTGTATCTTCCCTACATCAAGTACTAAAAAATCAAAACTGGAAACATGTCTTAGTCATACTTCATAATACAATTTATTAGTGGGTTTGCTGTAGGGCAGTTCAAGAATTCACACATTTTCCAGTCCTAAAGAGTCATACACAGTCATATACATTCAATATATCCCAAGACACTGCTTAGTATTATATAGGAAGATGCTACTCCTTAAACTTCAATATGTTATGAATAAAGTATGTTACTATGTAAATAAGGAAGTCATGCTAAGAATTCTGCTTTGGTTCTGTCTTAAGAGCAAAGAGTTGCAGAATCTATAATTAAAAAGAGGGCAATTTCAATTAGTCTACAAAGAAGACTAGTGTTTCAATTAGTACAAAGAAGTGTGTTTATAAAATGTTTTTCACACTAATTATGTCTGCTTAAGGAAGGAAAATGTTTCTCATTTCCTCATTTCCCAAATGAGAAACATTTTTTTAAATTCACAAATCCCCAGGATTGTTCTTAGTCTAAATTTCCAAATAAAAATGTCTGGAATAGAAAACTTTAAATATCAGAATCTAAGTTATAAGCTTTCACAATCAAAAGTGTAAAGACTCCATCATTACAAATCACAGTCCTACCAAAATCAAAAAGACTACTTAAATATCCCTTATTTAAATAACAATGTCACTTTAGAGTTAACAACCACAGGTAATCACTGAATTCTAACACAAGATATTATTAAGGAAATTTCAAGTGTTCCATCATGATAAAAAAGAATATTTTGCAACACAGAATCTCTGGAGGAAGATATAGAAAGAATACAATCAAAGAAACCTTAGTAATGGCAAAGTAAAACTTTTACCATCAAGTTGCTTTCTAAAATTACTAAATACCAGCCTTGATCAACTAATGAAAATAAAATTTACCCCACTGCAGATTTTTGTGGCAGAAACTAAAACTTTAAAAAATATATGAAACAAAAATAACATGTTTCCTGATGCAAATAATATTTAGATTCCTTAACTCAATACCTGGAAACTCAATGTCTTATTTTGAAAACAAATTATATAATTCTAAAAATAGAAATGAATTTTATATCAACCAGTTTCCTCTTGACAACTTGCCACCTCACCACTGGTCACCGCAAACATCCTATGGAAACTTAACAGGTTTAAACACATTTTAGCAATTGCCAGGAGAGAGCAGGCCCTAGTGGGAAGACTGGAACTCTAAGGCACAAGTAACTAAGTGCCACACAGTGGCCATGATGCTGACTAGTGGAAAGGGAGCACACATTCTGTGTCCTCCAAGCCCCAGTAAGGTCACTCTGCCTGCTTCAACGTACCCAGTCCCTCGGATGGCGCAGAACTTCCAGAATTTCAGCTTCTTTGGAGTTCTCTGAGGGGGAATGCATGTACTCCCATCTATGCAGGTGCAAAACAGAAGCAAAAAACGCAACAATAAAAATAATTAACAACACACATAGCTCTTAAGTGAAAAATAAAATTCTAAGCATAAAAAAGATCTTAGGGCCTCCCTGGTGGTCTAAGGGTTAAGTATCAGCACTACCACCACTACAGCCTGAGTTTGATCCCTGGCCAGGGAGCTACCCATATAGCACAGCAGACCTTTCCTATCTCAC
This sequence comes from Talpa occidentalis, assembly GCF_014898055.3. NCBI lineage: Eukaryota > Metazoa > Chordata > Mammalia > Eulipotyphla > Talpidae > Talpa > Talpa occidentalis. The sequence goes on along the minus strand of NW_023604295.1, from coordinate 62,864,686 downwards.
CCGCCGCTCCCCTTAGCAGTATGTTTTGGTGGATATAACTGCTCTGTTCCTCACTCTGTCTTTGGTGAATCCTCTCACCCCCCTCACACCTCTGGCCTGGACTCCAGTTCTTGTATGCATAAATAAATAAAATAAATCTTAAAAATAATACATATATTATATATATGTTAAAATAATATATATTATGATATAAAAATTATATATATTATATATATATATATCTTATACGGCTTTGGGCATACTTTGGCTAATATTAATATCCCAGAGCCAAAATACACTTTTTCTATGAACCAGACCTTAGTAAAGATTAGAATTAGAAACTCAGATGATCTGAGGGCAAACATTTTTAATTAATACTCAAGCATTTATTTTAATGTGCTACTTTCTATTTATGACAATAATATTGTTCTGCAAACCAAAACATTCCCTTTGATTATGACTGCTGAACTGGGGTGGGGTGGAGGGAAGGGCAAGGATGGGGGAGGGGAACACAAGGTTGGGGGTACAATGGATGTGTTGGAAGGTTATGGGTACTTTGGCAGTGGGTGTAGTAATAAATCTGAAGAGGTGTGAATCTGTACTCCTAAAACAAATACAGTATAAACCAAGCTTACCTTAATTAAAAAAAAACAAAACATAATATTGACTTTTTAAATAAATTCTTTGTGGAAAAAAAAGTATAAATTTTAAATAAAAGCTATCTCAGATAGTATATAAATTCAAATAATAATTTTTTAAAAATATAAAACCATTAGCTCAAAGGCTATTCAAAAACAGACCACAGGTGGACTTGGATTAGATCTGCAGCCTAAAATCTGCAGATCCCAATGTCTAATGAGAAGCAGAAGTGGCCTATCTTAATACTATTCAACTGAACAAAAGGACTAGTTTGCAATCCACCCTCAGCAGCAGCTTGGAGTATTCATTATAATTAGGGCTCAGCAGACATCTAGAAAGCTACCAGAGGCCTGAAGAACTCTTCTTTATTCATATCTCACCTCTCTCACCTCTAGATAGCAGGAATGCAAAAGTGGGAGCTTCTATTCAAGGAGATGAGATCCCAAAACAAGCCAATCCCATTCTGAAGACACTGACAACCACTGAGGGCACTAATTTCACAATGTTAGAGAGAGAGTAGGATGTAGGGGACCTCTCATTCCATCTGCTCGTCCATTTTTATTTGGACATTTAAACTCACAGAAAAAAGAAAATTTTTGCCTTTGTAAAACAAAGGTAAGTTTTCAATTTGTATGCACATCATTCTCACTTTCTTATTGCCAAAAAAGTCAACCTACGTCCTTACAGCATTAACCTAATGGCAACAACATAAATACAGGTGGCTTTAAAATTCCCCTCACATATTCAATTAGCCTTTATGGAAGCAACATATAAAGCACAGAGAGACTACCAAGCACCCAAAATGATCTCTCATATTGTCGAACTTACAAATAAAGTTAGTACTTCATACTAGAGAGTAACCCATTTCCTCACCAATGCAGTAATTTTTAATAAGATGAGGTTTTAAAAACTGTTATGTTCCAATAAATTTGCTTTGCCCACAGTTCTTCCTAGATAGTTACCCAATAGGAGAAGTCCATTTGAAGCTGAGACTCTGTCAGCCCCTGCTTTCTTCTTACTCCCTCTACTCTTTCCCTGTTTTCACACACTCATCCTGGCATACCTTAAAAAAACTCAGTTTTTTTTTCCTTAATTACTTCACTGTGATTTTCTTATAAAATCAGCAAAGTCAATATCAATGAGATCTTTAAGTTAAAATAAAGTTGACATTCATGTTCATGTTTTGAGGGGTTAGTGGTCTGAGGGTGGGGGGATAATTATATAATGATATTTTCTTACCGGGCAGTTAGAGGTAAAGACATTAAGATGCTTTCAATCCTGGATCCTGGAGTGAAAAGACCAAACTTGGTGCCCCGATCATACAGCAGATTAAATTCCACATACCTGGCATAAAGACATCAAATAATATTAATTTGGTCAGCTGAATAAAAATCCTGCTTAAGATGAACCCACAACAAATACTTAAAGGGGGGGCTTCCTCCTGTCCCCCATCAGCTGGAACTGGCACAGTGAACAGTCAACAAGCTTTCTCCAACTGGACAGGAGAGATAAAAGGGTATTCTATCCAATAAACAATAGCATATAGATTCAGCCCCAGCATAGAACAGTTGCAAAACAAGAAGGCTATGTTTTCCAATAAATAGAATGCACACAAAGCTGAGAACTCTAAGGTAAAACAACAACTAAGAAAAATTTGAAGAATACAAGACCACTAATTCAAGGGAAATGCACCCTCCTATGTTTCTTGCGGCATTGTTTAGAATAGCCAAGTTATGGAAACAACCCAAGTGCCCAACAGTAGATGAGTGGATTAAAAAAATGTGGTATACATACACAATGGAATACAATTCAGCTATTTTTAAAAAAGTACTCCTGACTAAATTTCATCCTGTTTTCCTTTGCCAAAATACAACAAAACAATAAGATCATTAGTACCTGTTCAATAGAAAAAGAAAACCGGAGAAAGCACTATAACTGAGAGCAAGAGCTGAAATGAGATTACCAAATAAGATATTTTAAAATTAAAAGGGAAAGTGACTGACCACTAGAAGGAAACTTATATTATGAGTGTTGGCGGGGGAAGGGTAGTGAGGGGAAGAGTAACCCGTGAAGGATACTGATAAGGGCTTAGGAATGCTGCATAAGAAAGTGAGACAGTGTGAATAACTACAGTAAAGAGCTGGATTATCGTAAGGCCCAGAGTTTATTGCTATCCTAAAGCCTAGCGATAAGCATGGCAGTGGGAGGCTCACTTTGAACAACACTCACACACCATTTACAGAAAATTAATCTAACAGCCCACATGCTGCTAACTCCAAAGACACCTGGCAGGCAATGACAGACACATTTGGAACTTTCAAAATGTCTTCTTGGTAAATGGACAGTTATCAATAAAATTTGATTTAAAAAGTTTTATTGTTAAATTATATAAAAACAAAATAAAACATTATTCTAACATCTAAGTTTTAAAGGCTTCACCTAATTAGTATTCATTAAACTTTTCAGGTTTGTATATAAATTCTTAAGCGAAAACTAGACTACTACAGTACTTGCCGTAGAGTTTTAAATTCTCCTCTTAGGTATGTCTTTTCAGCTCACTTTTAGAGCTAGCACAGTGCCAAGTTAAAGGGACACACAATAAATGTCAAGAGAAAGATAGAACGAATGGCAAAGATATATTTGAGAAATCAGAACAAAAAAAAAAAAAAAAAAAAAAAAGACATAAAAAGGCCCCAAAACAGATGCCTTGTCTAAGAAATTTCTAGCAAGAAAACTTAATCACGTCTCATTTCCAAGTTTTTAAATGATAGACAATCATAAGAAAAGATAAACACAAACATTAATCTTCAGACTTGAAACATTATTTTAAGTAGATCTTTTAGGGCCAGTATTTATCTCTTTAAGTGCCCAAAGCTTCATATACCTGACACAGGATTAACATAAACGAGAAAACCCATTTCACAGCCTGTGGTATACAGGCAATTAAGACAGTGATAAGTGAAAAACTGATGTGAGCCAGTAGAGTGGGCATTTTGGAGCTAAGTCACTAGCACACCCTAGCTGTAGACATCAGGCTACTACTCACGTAACTGAGCTCACCAAGCTCCATGCACAGAGCAGGGTGGCTAAGGCAAGTATCATGGCAAGAAATAAACCTGCTCCAACTACTTAACTTCCTTCATGTAAAGGAAAAACTAAGTTTTGAAGTCATAAAGACCTGGATTCACATCTGAGATCTTTTATTTACCAATTGTGTAATCTTGGGCAAGGGACTTACCTTTCTAAGAATAAGTTTTATCACCTATAAAATAATTACACCAATCTCAGAGGATTGTGGAAAAAATTATATGCAAACTGCCTAATATACTGGCAAGCACATAGTAAGGATTCTGTAAGTAAATATTATCATTAAGTGTAAATAATTTCTGAAATGGCTATTTCCATTATAATGAATTTCAGGAAATGTTTCAGATGAATGAAAAAAGATGTATCCATATTTACAACAGAGCAAAAAAAAAAAAAAATGATGCCCTTACCTTGACATAAGCTTGAAGAACACTGCTAGAAGACTAAAAGAAATCAGCTGAATAAAATTCAGCAAGTATTTACTAAAAACCTAACCATGTTTGTCTAACATATAGACAAACTTTGTTCTTTTTATCATACTACTGTACGATGTTTTGACATTCATCTAGTTATGAAAAGAAATTAGGGTGAATACTAACACAACAATGACAACATACCTAAGACAATACACCACCCACAACTGTTATAGCTGCTGCACTTCCCCCACAGTTATGCAGTGAGACGGGTTATTCTGTCACTTACCGTCCTCTCCGGAGTTGCTGCCACAACTTTTCCTGGGGAGTGAATGAGTCATTACAGTGCTTTTTCACAAGGGGAATGTAAGAAGGAACCACAGCTTGGGCACAGCTCTGCACAAAGCGAAACACCTCCTCCTTGGATGGGGAGTCAAGGTCATCAAAGAAGATGCCCCCAATGCCTCTCCGCTCTCCACGATGAGCTATAAAAAAGTACTCATCACACCTGGAAAACACAGCAAGGCCGAATCAGGGATCCAGAGGGGGATAAAAATATAGGTGAAAATAAATGGAGGAATGGTTCAATTTATTTATTAAAGATTTATTTTTATTTATGCATATGAGAACTGGGGGGAGGGGGTGTTAGAGAATTCACCAGAGACAGAGAGACAGAGCAGGGAGCAGAACAGACAGATTTTACTGAAATACACTGCTAAGTGGAGCAGTGGGCGAGACAGGAGACAATCAGTTGTGCCATGTGGGTTAGTTCCCTAGCCGCGGATCTAACTCATGCTGCAGTGGCTGGCAATAGTCTGATAGTGCTGAGACTTAACCCCTGTGCCCAGTGAGCGGTTCAGTTTACAGTACTATCTTTGACTAATGCCAGTTGTGACCTTACTTTGTGTCTGTGAAAATGAAACCAAGACTCTAGACAGATTTCCTGCAGTAATATTGCAGAGCATCTATGCAATTTCAACATATTATCTAAAGAACAGGGAACTTTGGGAACGTTGGTGAAAAAGAAAGGCAATCCTGTATTTCTTGAACCAAGGGACACGGCTACCCTCAGAAGCACTACTATTGCAGGAGGCAGGACAGGACAGCTCCAGTGACGGTTACACCACCAAGTCCATGACAGGTGCCAATCCCTGATCTCTCTGGGCTGGTTATTCACTAAAGGAGGTAAAGAAACTCTAAGGTCTCTTTCAGCAATAAAATGTGCTGATTCTATCACATGCATATCTGAGAGAGGGGTCTTCAGACATGTTAACTGATACTCTTGAGAGCTGGCACATGAACTATCAGTCTGCTCTTGGATATGGACCTGTGTGCCTCTTAGAGGTTTTTCTAAGAAGTCATTTCCTAAGTGCTAAATTTGAGGTTTATGTTGTGGAAATTGTCCTTTTGATAATCTCTATAGAATAAGGTCCTTAAAGAGAAAAACCTATACAAACAAAATCTAAGTTACCTAAAAGATTACCTAAAAAAAATAGTCTTAGTAGTTTAAATTCAAGTAGGACAAAACAGGCAGCAGATGCAAATCCCTAGAACTGATAAATGGGTGTGTAATTCATCTTGGGACTTGTCGGGGTTCCTTTACACACATATTTTATTAACAGAGTTGAACTCTCTACTGAGCAAGGTTATGAAGTCAGCTTTAACAAAATCATAATACTAAATCTCTCTTCATGAGATTGAGATTTACTAAATATTTGTACTAAAACCTTATTTTTAACTAGTTTAACAGATCCCCGTTATTTTACTAATTAGTATTATTTAAAGTCATCTCAGTAACAGCAACAAAAGGACACCAAAAACAAGGCAATGTCTCCACCACCAGTCCTCCACCTGGAAGGATGCGCATGCATATATGAGGAAAAAAAAGAAGACTTGAACCTTACATCTGAGTTCACAACTATGCATTGTTGAGTGGTCATGACAAATCAAAAGAACAACCAAATGTCTTATCTCTTCTGAGGATTTAAAAGTTGAACTCCATGCCTTCCCATAAATGACATCAAGATTCCACAACCGTTACTTTTAAAAGCAAAGCAAAAAACTAAAGCCATTCTGTTCTTCCTTTTTCAAGAACTGCAATTAGCTCTAAGATGTTCTTACTCCAAGCAATGTATGCCTAGATTCCTTTTCACAACTACCAAATATCCTGGGTCTCATAATGTTTTTCTTTTATCACTACAGTTTCTTTACCTAACAAAGTTTTCAACTGTACTTTTCTCCTTGACCAAAATCTTTGATACATTTTCATGTCTCCCTAATAGTTTTCCATCTATTCTTAAATCCTAAATCATTCCCATGGCAACATTGAGACGATAATTCTCTTCTGGGATAAGAAATCAGTATTTCACCTTAGAACTAAAAAGTCTCTGATTCTCAAGAATAGATTACACATTAGGATTGGTATTCTACCATTCTAGATTATTTGGGGTCAATAAAGAGGCGAGTATTCAATTTCTTACAGACAAATACAGCACATGCTCAAATAATATCATTTGCTTTGTTATAACATTGATGATATTGAACAAAATGATGTTATTTGAGGAACTTCTTTTGTTATATGTCTCTTGTTTTAAAGCTGCAGTTCCCAAGAACCTATTGATGATATTGAGAACTAACTGTACTCCTATGGCAATAGCTTATTAAAACCAGTATTTACTTCTTCTAAAGTATAAAGGAGACAGTTGAACCTTCACAAGCTGAAAAGAAAGGTATTTAGTGACATAGTACTATATTGCCTATAGGGAATATATGACAGGGGTCTTAGCAAGTTCAATTCTTTTGCCTACCATTTTTTAAATTTGGGGTAAAGATCTGGACCATGCTTGTCACAAGCCTCCTTTAGAGTTCTGTGAAAATGGACAGCGTCCTCTTTGTTCAAGTATGTTGGAGTAAGGTCACATCCACCACCAAACCACCACTGCTTATTACCTGCCAAATTAAAACACAAAATGCTGATGCAAACTTTACATGAAATACAGCACACTACTATTATGTTAGCAGACTTAATGTTATCAGCTTAGTTTATTAAGCATGAAATGGGTGACAATCAAAAAACACTGAACTAAATATAGCTCTGAATGGTTAGAAGGTGTTGGCAGGAAAGAAGAAGTAAAAACAGGAAAAAGGGAAGGAAATTAAAAAGTGAGAGAGCAGAATCAGGCTAGGAAATGATATATATGGAAGAGAAGGATCAAAAACAACACAGAAGGATCTCAGCTCTGGCTGAATATTAGGATCACATGAGAACCTTAAAATGTTTCACCAGATCCTAAACAGAAAAATCTTTGGTCTACGTAGGCATTCATAGTTCATTAAAAACTCAGGAGATTCTACCGCTCCCTGTGTTAACAACATCTGCCACCCTCATCCCTTTCCTCCCAAGAGGATTGAAACATTTGCTGGGGAAGACAACTTGTCATTTGAGATTAATTATTCCACGTGCTTAATCAGATCTACATGTCACCAGTACCAGCTATGGACTTTTAAGCATTATAAGGTTGGACCAAACTGGCTTCACAATGAACAGTTAAATATACTGACTTTAATGCTATCACCTGTAGCATTAAACAACAAAAGTAGCTGTGACACTGAGCAGGTTTTCTGACAGGTGGCAGCAGTTGGCATAGCTAATGGGAGACACAGGCTGGAACTCCATGTATACTCTGAGGCATAACTGCACTCTACTATAAACCTGCTCAAAATGCACTGGTGATTAGCAAAGCTATGTGGAAGATATTTTCTAAAAGAAAACTTTTGATTTCAAATTAACCTTGCACCTAAGGTTTTCCTTTGGATGTAATGAATTTATATTTCTAAAGTACCCTGTGTGTACTCTAAGTTTGGGTTCATGCAAACATTCTTTGTTGAAGGAAATATGGAGAGATCAGAATCCAGGTAATATCTTCACTTTTCACACGTACAGCATATTCTATTGCATTTGCCAAGGAAGAAGCCTTCACAGGTCTCCTGAAAATCCTAGTAAAGATTGTTATTTATTCTTTCTTGATTTTAGATTTAGAGATCCTTACCATCAGCTTCTTCTACTTCAAAGTATCTGTAGTTGAAATGGATAGTAGGAGCATGAGGGTTCTTCGGGTGGATAACAGAGCTCACACCCATAGCACAAAATGGTAATTTACCTGGAAAGAAAACACAGAGTGATTGCATTCCATCACCTGGCATGAATCAAATTAACTTCAGGAGGTTTCTAGATCAAGTTTCCAAGGCTGTTTTTAGTCTCTTAAAGGAGAATCTTTAACAAGTAATTGTTTGCAAGCTTATCTGGCATATGCCACCCTCTGGGGAAAAAAAGGATTGTAAAGACTATAAAATATAAAAGGCTGTTGAGATGATCTGATTTACCATCTTTAGTCTTCAGAATTTTCCCTCTGCTTCTCATTTGTTTTGCTGCTTCCTCAGAAAGATTTCCATGAACGACAGAAATGCTCACCCCAGCCTTTTCAAAAACATGTCCATCTTGGAGTACACAGCTGATGCCTCCACCTCCTGTTTACGTAAATATGAAATGAGGAGAGACTGTAAAGGGAGATACAAAACTGAAAATGACCCTTGCACCCATGTGGTAGAAATAAAGAGTTATTTTCCAGACCTTCTATCAGTGTCTTTATAATTTTTAATACAATAAAATTAGATAATTTGCTTAGCTTTATAACCTGAGCTACTGATAGTGCATGAATATACCTCCGCACATCACCAAACTGACTATTTCTTCTACGGTCTTATACTATCATCTAAAGTTACTGGAATATTTTCCCTTCAAAACTGCCATTCAGAATGGCATGCATTTGTTATAGGAGAGAAAGCTAAAGTTGAAAACAGGAATGGCTCAATTTGAAGAATCCTATTATTAATGAATTTAAATGTTTCATAATTGCATTTGTTCAGTATGCTATGAGTGTTTTAACTTTCCTTACAGGCAATTTAAAAAAGTAGAAATCTGAACACTTAAGAGATTCAGAACCTTAAACTGAGTGATATTAACATATGAGATTTACTATTAGTAAGTGAGGTTGTTCGTAATATACTGGAATTACCACAGGGCAATTGTATCATGTAGGTTTGTTTATATTTGGCTGGTTTTGTTTTTTAGGCTATTTAAGCTAGGTGGAACATAAGACAACAGTCTTGTATATTTCCAATGAGAAAACTGAGGCACGGAGAGGTAAAATGCCTAATTCAAGAATGAACAGCTGGAAAGAGCCCAAACAATTTGTCTACTTTCTACGCATCAGACAATATTTTAACGACACTTCACATATATTCATCTCATGAATATTATTATCATATCAATATACTCATGTATCATTTCCAATCTCATTTCATAAAAGAGGAAACAGGCACCAAATGTTAAGAAACTTCTTTAAGGTCACATAGACCTTCTAGGAACTTGAGGTCATACCTCAGTCCTCACTTGAAACATTACAAGATGAAATCCAGATATACCTTCATTTGCTATGGAGGTGGCAGTATCACAGCTCAAAATATGCTGGTGAGAAAATGCTGCAGTATTCTTAGCTAAGAAACGTTAGCTAAGAAACGTTAGGAATCCTTTAAATTTATGACTCAGATTAGGCAATAACATGGTAATGAATCCATGACTCTAGAAATAGGTTTTAATACTGAAATATTGTGTTATTGGAAAGAATAATTTTCCTAGTAGGAAATCTAACGGGTGCATTTAGTAAAACCACTGACAAGTCAATCAAGTACCTCTTGTGCAATTTGGAAAAACAAAGTGGGGAGAGTATGACATAATTAGTGAGTTCTTTCCAAGTTTGCAGGAGCAAAAAAGGTAAACACACCCAAAGAATCAGACGAAATGTGGAGGAAATCTATGCTTAATGACAACTTTGGACACATAAGTTTGTTGGCTGGAAATAACCCAAAGACCAAAGAAGCCTTTATAAAACTGCAAAGATTTTTAAGTGCATAGTAGTACAATGACAGTGGACTTCGGTCGAACACCTGCCAGCAGAGGGCAAGCAGTGTCAATTTTTTTTTTTTTTTTTAAACGATGTCCCTTCTAACCAAGCAGTAGCTTTGCGGGACACCCCTTTCTTACCGCATCCCCCTAATTAGTCATTTTCTGCCAGCACTCTGAAGTCCCACATCCCCGGCCCCCTTTCAACCTCCCGCTAGAGGCCGGCCTCCTACCTTCCTTCCTCTCCCATCGGTCCACAGAGAAGCGGGAGCCCCCGTCTACCTGTGCCAGCGCTTGGCACACCTGGGCCTGAGTCTCCAGGATCAGCAGCTCCATCTTGGTCTTCATGTCGCCCGGCCTCCCCCGCAGCTCGCGCAGGTCGGTCACCGGCGAGGCCATGAAGCGGCGGCAGCGGCGGGACAACTCGTCTTCGTCCTCCGACCTCCCCGGCGAGGGGCCCCGCGCCCCGGAGCTCTTCGGCACCATCTCAGCCCGCTGCGCGTGCCCGAAGGCGGAGGCGGCCAGCCCGGCCAGCCCCGCCAGCGCCGCCGCCAGCCCGGCCCGCAGCCGGGGGCCGCCTCCCGCGGTGGGGCCGTGCGCCAGCCCGCGGCTCTGCCCCGAGCGCGCGGTGCCAGGCGGCGGGCAGAGGCGCGCGGCCGCGGAGCGCACGGACCCAGCGCGCAGCTCCCCGCAGCCGCCCCGCGCCGCCCGCCAGCACGGCCCCGCGCCCAGCCTGCCCAGGCGCCACGCCATGCTCCGCGCTGTCACCGCCGGCCGCGCCGCGCCCCGAGCCCAGCCTCAGCCCCCCGGGGCTCCGGAGTCAGCGAGAGCCCCGAGGAGGGGACTTCGGCGGGGAAGAGCCACTACCGGGTCGGGGCTCCCCGCGGAGGCGGCCGGCGGGGGATGCTGGGAGCTGTAGTCCCGGACGGCCCCGCCTGCAGGGGTGCGGCCCGGAGATAGGGAATCTGCCGTGCGCAGAAGGGCGGGTCCGGCAGCCAGAGAACCCGGCCCTTGGGGGCAAGAGGGCTGTGAAAACGAAAACAGCGATAAGAGAGGCTTTCTCGTCACGTACGACCTGGAGTCTGCCTTTCGGGGAACCGCAGGGAGAAGCAGGGCAGCGAGGCTTGGAACTGACAGGTCCGGAATGTGGCCAGTGACCTTGCTTCCGACTACCAGTGGTTTTAGCCATAGTGTATTTTGGCTGGTGGGCTGAATTAGCTTTTACTTACAGATTCTGGCCTCTTATCTGCTGAAGACCCCTTTCACTCCGGTTCTAGTTTTCTAAAGCTTCTAAAGTTTGTCTGAATTGGTGGGGGTGTGGAGCCTGGGGAACTCGTTACCTGTGGTCCAGTTTCTAAAAAAAAAAAAACAAAACAAACAAACAAACAAACAAAACCAACTAGTAAAGGACTCCCAGAAAAAGCCTAGGAAAAAACTTGCTGGGCGCAAGTCCATATAACAGTTCTGTCCTTAAATTCTGCCCTGGCCTTGCTCCTACGGTACCCACTTTATTTTTTTTGAGATTTATTTATTTATGCATACAAGAGCTGAGGTGCAGGCCAGAGATGAGGGGGATGAGAGGATTCACCAGAGACAGAGTGGGGAACAGAGCAGGCAGATTGACTGAAATACAGTGCTGAGGGGAAGCAGCGGGCGAGATGGGAGAGGTCTGCCTCGCCATGTGTGTTGCTCCCTGGCCAGGGATGAACTTGTGATGCAGAGGCTGCGGATTGATTCATAAGGCAGTGCCTTAACCCCTTGAGCCACCAGGGAGGCCCAGTACCCACCTGATTTTTTTCCAAATAGGATAAGCGTTGAAATTTACTAAACCAGCATAGAATTCATGACCTGCTCTATTTGGATTATTGAGGAATAAAAAATTTAAAAATACATATTCTACAACTTAGGGTGCTGCCAAATATTGCTCACTTTTCATATTTGCAACAACTTTAAATTAAGCTGGTAAATGGTCACTTTCTCCCTCCTTCTTCCCTCCCTCCCTGTCCCTCCAAAACATATAATCTGAAGAAAGATACTAGATTTTGTTCCTGTAACCATCTCACAGTTTCTGTTGTTTGCGTATAAAAGTATAAGAACAGTTGTCATGTGCTAATTTATCCCCTGAAGAGTCCAGGTTGATTTTAATTTCTAGTAGTAAATAGTAATGTAAGTTACTGGTATTGTCTCCACAATTCTTTCCTAGTGACTAGATGCAGCGATGAAACTTGGGATGGATAAGACCAGTTAGTTGCTCAAGGCAGTGTCTTGTCTATCCATTGCTGCATCCGGCAACTCTCAGACAGGGACACAATATTAGCAGGTGGGTAGGCTTGAATGTCTGGCAGATTAAATTTACTTCATGAATTGCAAAGTAAAATAACTACCAGTGGTTTTAGCCATAGTGTATTTTGGCTGGTGGGCTGAATTCGAGGCGGAAAGGGAAGATAAGAGATATCACTTTTGAAGGGTTGTTTCCCTCTGTTGGAAACCCATGATAGGGTTTTCACTGGGCCTGGGGATAATAAATTAAGCTCAATAATGAAGAGGAAACTCCCTGGCCCATTTTTCTGTAAGAATCCCCCTTCATTATTGCTCTCATTCTGAGAATACCATAACTACACATTTTGCTCTCTGTGCATAAAAGGAATACAGACATGCAGTGATGAATTTCCAACAGACTGAAAAAAGGTAACATGATTAGTGATTGAACAGTATGTGCAGCTGTTATTTATGTCATGACTTGTGGAAATGAAGGGCTAGTACAAAACTGTATGCTGCAATCCACAGTTATATCGTATGGTAATTGAAATTTGAACTGCGTTATTGGGGAAATGGTGATAGTTAACTAAACCATGGCCACTACTGAAACTTGTGCATATTGAAAACATACATTGCAAGGACTGCCTGTACTAACTTTTAAACTGATTGTCTAGGTGTCTAGTTTTAAAATTAAGAAGTTCCTACTAAGGGAAGACCATGAAGTGAAGAAAAAAGGCTTTCAAGTAAAAATGCCATTATTTCATTAACTGGAATTACTGAAATATCTGTTACTTTTTTGGCCTATATTCTGTGAATAACTGCCTACTTAAAGAATCATATAAAAAATGGAAATATCAGAAATGGTCTGTGGCAAAGACAGTTGTCCACCAAAAATCCATTTTCCCTATCTTCTTTTAATAACAGCACTCAAGGTTTTAGTGGGACCTTCGATTCTTTCACTAAAGACCACATTCCCATCCTTTTTTGAAAATTTCGATCAAATTATGGGCAGTGGGACATGAGCAAGACTGTTGTATGCCACTTTTTCATTTGTTGTTTAAAATAATGAATGGGTTCTTCACTAACCTCTTCTACACCAACTGGGATACACATGTGAGAGTAGGTAGTGGAGCAGCTACTTTGAGCCCAGAAAAGGAATCTATATGTTGAGTGTGGATGTCAGAGCTACACTATATGCCCTGTACTAAAATCACTGGCCAGTTGTATCAGGAAGAGTAAACCTCAATCACAATTCAGCTACTATATTTTGGGGTCTTCTATTATAGAAATTTAACTGTAACCTAATAAACACATGTATGCTTTCCTGTTTGGAAATAAACAATAACCTCACATAGGTTATTGTTAACCCATATGGGTTAAAAGTAATGGGGTATTTATACAGATCATATTAAATCCATAATGGATTCATCTTCCTTTCAACTTTCAAGTGGACAAGAAAAAAATAAAAACAAAACGGAAGGCCCTAAGTCTTACTTCCTTCTGAGGGAATAAACTGAATGGGTTTACTGAAGAAAACTGTAATGAGGTAATGAAACCAACACAAATAGGATGAGTAGAATATGCCTTTTGCCCAGAATGGATTTGGTGTTTCCCATTAGCACTTATTACACTCTGAGAAAGTAAGCCTCATTCCTAACAACCAGGTGTGTTGGGATACAGTCTTCCATTATCTAAAATGAATGTCCAGGAGCTGCTGAGGTCAGATGAGAGTTCTATTTTTTGGTTTCCTCACTGACATGGAAGTATTATTCAAATACAGCCTTTAAATTTGCACATCAGGAAATAGAGCTCTTACAAAGGAGCAGAAAAAAGTTCTGCTACACCAACAAATATGTGACATGTGTGAGTGTGTTCACTAGAGGGCACTCACCTTCTACATTTTCTATTTGAAGAGTCCATATGCAATGATTTTCAAATCAGTATATAGAACTAATTTGGGATTTTGATTTAGATGTCTGCTTTGAGGCTATGAAGAACTGGTGAATCTTCAACTAAAATTTTGAGTAACTTTGGTTTCGGGCATACAGCATACCAACATCTGTTCATAGCACAACATGTTCACCTCCAAAAGTCTAGTTTCCATTCTTCACCATGCAATTGACCCCTTCTCCCCAATTTACCTACTCCCCCCCTTCCATTCTGGTAGCCACTATTTTGTTGTTATAGTCTAGTGATTTGTTTTTTTTCTTCACTAGTTTTGTTTCTTTACCTTCCACATATGAAATCATAGTATTTGTCTTCTCTGACTTATTTCACTAGACATAACACCCGTTAGATATATCTGTGCTGTTGCAAGTGGCAGTTTCATCTTTTTATACAGTCGATTAATTGATTCTGTATTTTTAATGAGGCAACATTCTTTATTCGCTACATTTTCTCTATTCCTTTTTTCCCCCCAGTACTGTGTTTTCAAGTTCATTAATTTTCTACATTGCTTCTGTTTGTCTGCTCTTAAGGTCCTTAATTGTATTTTTAACATCAACTATAATGCTTCCTAACTCCATATGTAGCTGCCTCATATTTTCATTACTTTATTCTGTTTTTTTTTTTTAAAGATTTATTTATTTATTTATACAAGCACTAGGTACAGTCAGAAGCGCGGGAGGGTGAGAGAATTCACCAGAGCCAGAGGGGAGAGTAGAACAGGCAGACTGACGAAGTACACTGCTGAGGGGAGCAGCGGGCGGCAGGAGAGGTCTGCGCGCCATGCGGGACCCTCCTCCGGTGGCCGGGGAGCAACCGGGGATCGAACCAGCGCCGCAGAGGCTGCAGGCAGCTTCGCAACCCAGCGCTCAACCGCTGCGCCACCAGGGAGGCCCTTTATTCTGTTTTATAACCTTTTTTTTTCTTTTTAAGTTCCATCAGCATGGCCAGTACTATTGCCTTGAATTCCCCTCTGTCATGCTCCATAAATCCACTGAGCCAAGAATCCTTTCAGGGTTTTTTGTTGTTGTTGTTGTTCTGGCATTTGTATTGTGTTCTTCGTCTCTTCGTTTTTTATTTTGTACGTGTTTTAGTAAGGATAAATTTTTCCATAGCTGTTTTGTAGTTGTTGGAGTAGTGGGGTACTAGTAGATTTAAAAGAGGAACAGAGCACCTCTGATAGACTCAATAATTTGAAATTCCTCTTTATGATGTTTCCTTGTGCAGGGTAACAAGCGCTTTAGATATCTCAGCCTGGGGTGAAGGTGGCAGGTTTTTCAAATATCTCAACCTGGACTGCAGTAGTAGTCTCTTCTATAAGGAAGTTCAGGCACACTGACCCGATTCAGGGTACAGCTATTCTGTGTCCTAAGCCTCAGATTCAAGCCAGTAGTATCAGTTCTGTCTGTCTATAGCTCTCCCATAATGCACCCTTTATTCTAGCTGCTTGTTCATGCATCTCCTTGTCCAGGCAGTGCAGGGTCTTAGCAGCCACAATGTTGCAGTGCACCCAAGTCAGTAGCTATAGGGGACGATGCAAGGCAGTCACTCTTCTTTGCCTTTGTTTTGCATCATTTTTGTTGTTTTTGTTTAGAGGAGAAGAGCCTGGTGCCTTCACTCTGCCACCATCTTGCTGGGCTCCCAAACATTACTTTTAATCAAGTTGTTCATTGATTTTTTTTCCAGGGAGACTTGAAAATCACCATTGAGAAACACAGGACTGTATATAAAAAAAGAAAATATCTTTGATATTCTACCAGGCTAAGACTTAACCAAGCTAAAACTTCATGTTTTGACCCTCAACTAGAGTGACAATGAAATGCAGTGCCATTCAGCCAAAGGTGCAGGATGGAGAATGGAGCAGGAGGCTAGTCTGCATATGCTCTGTGAAAGCACTTTAATTTTATTCAGAAATCAGTGGAAATCCATTGAAGGCATTGAGGCAGAAGGTGAGATGATCAGATTTACATTTGAAATAGATTACTCAGCAAGCAGGGCAGGGGACAGAATGTGAAAAGCGAGGCTGTGGGCAACTGGATAGGGGAGCTCAGGTAGATGCAATGCCATTCCTTTTCCAGCTTAAGAAATAGCATCCAGGGGCCTCCCTGGTGGCGCAGCAGTTGAGCACTGGGTTGTGAAGCTGCCCGCAGCCTCTGCAGTGCTGGTTCGATCCCAGGCTGCTCCCCGGCCACCGGAGGAGGATCCCACATGGCGATCCCACATGGCGCGCAGGCCTCTCCTGCCGCCGGCTGCTCCCCTCAGCAGTGTACTTCGGTCCTTCTGCCTGCTCTGCTCCCTGCTCTGGCTCTGGTGAATTCTCTCACCCTCTCGCACTTCTGACTGTACCCACTGTTTGTATAAATAAATAAAATTAAATCTTAAAAAAAATTTTTTAAAGAAAAAAAAGAAAAAGAAATAGCATACAGAATGCATTTGGATGATTACCATAGTAATGCTAACAATAACAATTTGAAACTTATAAATCTTTTCTTCTTAGGAGCTCAAGATAGAGTATTTAATGAATCACTCTGCTCCATCCCACCCTTTGATTTGTATACAACCTGTAGTATATAGCACCCAGTATGTGTCCTCCCTAGGTTTTAAGTCAGCACCTCTTGCAAAGAGGATTCTTGTGAGCTATACAGTCACTAAAGGAACACTGGACTGTCATCCACAGCACAGAAGCTGACAAGAGAGCACATACTGTATCTCTCCTGGTGATCCTGTCAGTGTTGGGCATTTCCAGGAATTGAAATAGCTTTGAAGTTGTGACCTAAGAGATAGTGAAATTTCTGTTTTGCTCTGTCATAATCCCAGCCAGAATGAAAGAAGCTGGATTAGAAGGAAAGCACTCTGGTCACACTGTACTCCTGGGTGCAACTACTACTGTCAAATTAGCAGGGGCAACAGTGCCAGGCAAAATAATTACATGAGTCCTTTTTCTAGCACCCATGGAGTGACTATAAAGATTTCATGAGAAAGAAATACATGCCGAAGGGCTCCTCTGCCAGGATCAAGTCCTACTTCTACGTTCAATCAAGCCACATGTGTAATCCACGTATCTAGTTCCTAAGTCTCTTAGAAACACACCTATTTCTAAGTCTCTAAAAATATGCAAAATATAAATAGATGAAACATTCCTTCCCTCCATTATAATTAAGGTTATAGAATCATAATTTTTTTTAGTCTACTTAGGCTTGAAAGAACACTGAAATTTGTTTTAGTATCATATCCCATCAAATGAAATCCTATGGAAAGTCCAAAACAGAAAGCAGGGCTGTTTCTGCTAGAGGGAGTTTCTGACTGAGCAACGCCTCTCCAGTTTGTCATGCCTCCAACACCCTAACATGTGAATTAATTCCTTGAAACTCTACGACAAAATCTGAAATTAACAATTAAACAATCCTTCTATTTTTCAGAAGACAAAAATAAGTCACAGAGTTATTATTTGAGAATAATATAAAAGCAGTAGAGGGATGCATAGAAATAAAATGGAAGGTTTTATTCAAATATATAGTAGAGAATAGAGTTAGGAAAGGATTGCTGTAATGATTTCTTTAGGAGTTTATCAACAGGTCAAGAAGAACTAGGAAATTGAAATTCTGTAAAGGTTGATAAGAAGGTTTAACTTAGATCCAGAGAAGAATTTTGAATCGAAAATGATGCAAGCTTTGAATTCTTTACTTTGAAGACTAGATAAAGTCATTGGCCTGGTGTAAGAAGCATAAGTGTGAGAAAGTGGCTTATTTGTCTAGAGCCATTCAAAGCTAGCTTTTATTTTATTTTACTTTATTTTATTTTAAGATTTATTTATTTACACAAGAACCAGGGCACAGGCCAGATGTGCGGGAGGGTGAGAAGATTCACAGAGACAGAGCTGGGATGAGAACAGGGAGACTGAAGAAATACACTGCTGAGGGGAGCAACGGGTGAGACAGGAGAGGTCTGCTGTGCCATGTGGGGTTCTCGCTGGCCGGCTGGGATCAAACCCGCGCTGCAGAGGCTGTGGACAGCTTCACAGTGTGGCGCTCAACCGCCTGCGCCACCAGGGAGGCCCTCAAAGCTAGCTTTTAATTATAGTCCTGCATCAAGGTAGAGACCTTAAACCCTAATAACCACTAGTTAGCTTCATTCTTGACATTATCAAATATCCAATAGGCCTTTACAAGTTAGACACTGAGGCACTTTCCCCAACAGACAGTTTATGTAGATCAATGTCTGTCTAAAACAACAACGGGGCAATTTCCTCATGATTCATGGGAGAAACATTACCCAGTTCAAATATTCTTACTTCTTTTCTGCATCCAAAATCAAACTCAAAACTTACCTGGTTCAGGAAATGATACCACCACCCCCTCATGCTGAACTCAATTCATTTTGTGTTCAGAAACTTCTATTCTTAAGTTACTTCATTGAACTTCTGTTCCTCACCTGTAAAGATAATGAGATTTCTCAGTGTTTTTAAATGAATAAAAGGAAATAAGTTATATTAGCTGTTAAGCTCAGTGCCTTACACATTGATATTATCTTAAAACTATAAGTTTCTTTCCAAGGCTGGTTATCTAATAGAGCAACGTCAAATTAATTGAAAGAGGTTAAATTTCTCTTTAGGTAGCATCTCCTCTTCTCTTTTAGAATCTATTCTTATTTCTGGGCTCTGTTATTTTTCATTTTTTCCCTTCCCCACTCCCCTTCTTTTCTATTAAGGAACAACTATGATCAGTTTCAGTAATATGAACATTAACTGATGATGTTAAGAATAAAATTGGATATCCAGGGCCTCCCTGGTGGCACAAGGGATTAAGATGCAACCTTTCAAGCTATCAGCAGCCACTGCAGCACGAGTTCGATCCCTGGCCAGGGAGATACCTACATGGCGCAGCAACCTCTCCTGACTTACCCTCTGCTCTCCTCAGCAGTGTATTTCAGTTAATCTGCCTGTTCTGTTCCCCACTCTGTCTATGGTGAATCCTCTCAACCCCCGCACCTCTGGCCTGTGCCCCAGCTCACGTATGCATAGATAAATAAATCTTTAAAAAAATAAAATAAAATTGGATACTCATATTCAATACTATAGTTTGCCTTTTTTATAGAATTACTTTCCCTTAGAGATTCATAGCAGAAGCATTCATGTCTCATGCATTATCTAAGGAAATTTTTTTTATCTTTAGTACTGACCAAGGGTAGATATTTCTGGAGATAAGCATATGGTCAGCTGAAATTAACCAATGCTATTCAAGTGAAAATTCTAGCATTGAGACTTCAGTATCTAAAATTAAAAAAAAAAAAAATAGTGGATAGGTTTAACAACCGCTGCCTGGAAAGATTCTATTTAGAGATGCATTTGATTAGATGGATGCACTCAGATATTTCAGAATAATCTCCCCATCTCCTGTCATGTGTGTTATACTTCCCAATAAGACAACCACCCCCTTAAATATATTTAAAAATCCCTTAAATATAATAGCTAACATTTCTTAAATACTTTCTATGAAATTAGACTCTGTGTTTCAACTTTTGTATTCCAACTCTGTTAACACTTAAAACATGGCCAAGACAGGTACTTTATAAGGAATGAGGAAGAAGCTGAGTAAGAGAGTAGTTAATGTTCTATAGCTTGTGAAGTGTTTATTGAAGTGTTTGTTTTGTCAAGTGTTTATTGTTACATTCCCAGTACCTAGAAAAGTGCCTTCTATAATTGAATAAAGTGGCAAAGCAAGGATTCAAACCCGCAGTCTTAACCACTGCATGACACAGCTCATAATGTCACATATTCATTTAAAAATCTCTTATTCAGCCCCAGGCTATCTGAATGAAGGTAATAAAAGTACAGCAGGTTCTCAAATGGTCTTTGTTACATGTCTTTTCATAACAATATTGATGAGAAAAGAACAATGGATGCCCAGTAAGGGCCACTGCGTTTGTGGAGCTGGCACATTCTTTCCATGCCTGAGAGAGTTTTCTCCAGGTACTCTGTTTTCCTGCCACATCCCAAAGATGTGTGTTAGAGTCACGATGCGTCTAAGCTGTCCCAGTCTGAGTGAGCATGGGACACTGTGATAGAAGCGCATCCTCCCGCATTGGGTGCCAACTTGTACCCTGAAGGGCTGGGATAGGTTCTGGCCACTGTGACTCTGAGTGGAATAAGCAGGTTGGAAATGAATGAACACAGATTATTAGTTAATATTAGAAGTGTATGGGGTCTTTATTTAGAAGTTTGGGATTTTGTTTGTACCAGAAACATGCTGTAGGAACTTACCTCTTGTTTTCGTTAATCACCCTGTGGTAAAATAGGTTTCATCATGTTTTGCTTGAAGTTGAAGTTTCCAGCACCTGTTGACATTGTTTAATGAGGACTTAAGAAATATAATTATGAAATTTCATCTATTTTTAAAAATATTTATTTATGCATACAGGAACTGGGCTGTAAGCCACAGGTGTGGGAAGTGAGAGGATTCACCAGAGAGACTGGGATGCAGAACAGGCAGATCTACTGAAATACACTGCTGAGAGGGGCAGTGGGTGAGATAGGAGAGGTGTGCTGCACCATGTGGGTTAGCTCCCTGGCCAGGGATCAAACTCATGCTCCAGTGGCTGCTTGATAGCTTGATAGCTATCCCTGTGCCACAAGGGAGGCCCTCCAAATTTCATCTATTAATATAGATTTCTTAGAAGAAAGGAAGCTAGGAGGAACCAAAAGGCTGAAGAATGTTTTAAAATACTTCTCCACTGGATTTGTTTAAGATCATATTCCTTGAGGATGACATCACATATTGTAGAAACAAACTTTCATTACCCTTCTCCAGCCACCTGAACCTAAACCCACCTTGACCCTCTCCCAGCTGAGAGGCATGTTGGTGTTGGCTGTCAGTTCAGCAGTCACGTTTCTTTTAGTCCCAGAGTCACATTAAACCAAAATCAAAGCCACGCACATATTGCTCTAAGAATTAGCCATGACTTTCTTCCTATATATCAAGCGCTTTTCCCTACTGTGCCAGGACCTCTAGCACTTTAGAGTTGCCACCCAAGAAATGTGTTGTCCAGACTACAGGTCATTATTTAAAAGTTGTTTTTTTTTTCTTAATTTCTGTTGTTTTGTTGATGGTGAAGGGCTGTTTGTGTATGAAACAAATGTAGAAAAATTCATGCAATGATATGCTCTCATTTGAAAAGAATGATTACCAATAAAATTTCAAACAATAGAAACACTGAAGTCTCCTCTGAGAGATCATAATTTCCCTTCCGTTGGAAGATGGCCAAGTTGTTTCTTGGCAGACAGACTGAATATTCAAAAATGCTATTCATAATTTTTTATTGAAACATTCATTTAAATGGACCACAAACCAACAACTGTCCATTGAAGATACAGAAGCAATTATTATGATGACTTTAGATACACATTTTGACATTTATGGTTATGTCTCCATAGAAACAATGCAATCTAAAATACTCATGTATACCTATTCTTTGTAGATTTTATTTTCCAATATATTTCTGTACACATCCATTATAAAATCAAATCACAATGCCTGCTTATTGCTATTTCCTCGAGTTTACTAAAAGTGGATGATTAATATTTTCCTTATAATACATTAAGTTTATATACAGTGATCTTTTAAACAGTCACAAAACTATATTCATCTTGAAAGCTGTCATTCACATTCTCTTACTAGAATTATATGTAATAAAGTTCCAGCATGTAAGAAAATATTTAGAAAAAATAGGCATATCTGGACAATTAAACAACAAATTTCAAATATCTATTATGATACATAGTATTTGCTATTTATCAAATTTTATATGTTGTTTACTACCTTTTTTTAATATAAAAGAATTCATAGTGTGACTAAATGTACTGAACTGATAATATCCTTATAGATCTTTTTATATTCTTACATTAATAAATCAGAAAGAGAAAGCATTTATTTGAATACAATGGGAAGAACAGCATGTTAGAAAGGGCACAGATTTTTGCAGTCAAACAGAAATGAGAACAAATCCATACTCTGCTAGTAACAAGTGTGTGACTATAAGCAGATGACTGGATTGCTATTTTTTTTCTCACCTTCTCCTCTGTCCAGTTTTCCTACACTTCATTAGTTTCAACAATACCTTACCACAAGTAAGGTGAAATATGAAAAAATATTAGACAAAAAGCTCCTTAAGTCATTTCTTACTTTTATTACCAGGTAACACTGATCAGCCACTCTGGGTAAGGGTGTGTTGAACAAATGGGCTCTGCAAACTTGAGTCACTGTGTTGTTGCAAAAGGACTAGTTACCTCCTGTGAACTAGTCACTAAAAATTTTTATTGAAAACTGAATTATAGCTATGAGGTTTCAAAGAGACTCACCACCAGCATCCTCTGCTGTGGAAAAAAAAGAAGGTCTAGTTGAGACCTATTAGTCAATGAAAACTCTCATGAGACCTATTAGTCAATGAAAACTCTCATCAGTGGATCTGGAAGCTAACCAAAGATTGATTAGCTTGATTAGATTGAATAGATTGATTATCTGCAAGCCTGTGACTGTCCATTTTTGGGCTCAATGCTGGAAAAACACCTCAGTTGCTGTAAAGTGCTCAGTGTTCAGAAGACAACGTGAATCTCAGAAGACTTACTACCATATGCATCAAAGCCTGTACCTAAAGGTGAGGGAAATATGTTTAATAACAAATGTATTCTCATGAAACACATCCACAAGCTGTAGGTCAATAAGGGCAGCAGGCAGCTTCTGGTTGACCAGGCTGAGATCAACAGGTCTAAGATCAAGGACATACAGAAATACCATTAGGCGTGGCACTAGGCCAAGGAGGAGATAATTATGTCTGACAAGAATGCTCCCCTTTCTCATCTGTACATAGTGGCCTTGGCAATATACAGTTAATCATTCAATAAAGTAAATTTTTATCTGCCTGGGAAGAAGGGGATAAAGGAAAATTGCATTTGTCTTTCTATCAATTTTTTTTGGTCCTATTGAATGTTCAACCAATTAAAAATTGTTCATGTGAAGAAAATTGCCTTTTTCACATGAACTACAGGTTAACGATAATACCTGCCTCTCTATATTTAAGGGTTATTGATTTACTGAACTAAACTACAGGGGTTTAAAAACAAAAACAAACAGACAATTATAAACCAGAGACATCCTGCAGGGGAGGGGGAGGGAGAGGCATCAGAGGGAGGGAGGGAGGGAGTCAGGGAGTCCTTCACACAGGACGGACGTGATGGTGCACAGGTGCATTGGTGGAGGAAATTCTATGGGGACTACACCTGAGGGGGAAAAAAAAGCAAACATTGTTTAAAAATAAACAATCATGTAAAATATAAATAAAATAAACAAATAGAAATAATGCTGTAATGAAAAAATAAATAAAATATAGGGGTTTATAGTCATTGTTAATTACATTTCATCATATTAACTAGAGCCAATTTGATTGGCTTGTTGAGTTATATTGGACTTTGGTCTGTCATGATGTGTGCAAATTATTCCTTCCGGATTTGTGACACTTGTAAATTTGATCAAAGTATAAAATTCCTCATCCAAATTGGTGACTAGGGGGCCTCCCTTGTGGTGCAAGGGGTTAAGTCTCAGCACAGTGAAGCTATCTGCAGCATGAATTCAATCTCCAGCAAGGGAGCTGACTCACATGGCTCAACAAACCTCTCCTGTCTCGCCTGCTGCTCCCCTCAGCAGTGTATTTCAGTAGATCCCCCTGTTCTACTCCCCACTCTATCTCTGGTGAATCCTCTCAACCTCCCTCCACCACCCACCCCAGCACCTCTGGTCTACACCCCAGCTCTGAATGCATAACACATAAAAATAAATCTTTTTAAAAAAACCAAATTGTTGACTAAAGATAAAAGAAAACAATACATGGTTCAGTATAATGCATTGCAATATACCACAAGTTGTGGTACCTAATTCAAGTTGTACCTAATTCAACAAAGATCCACCATAACTTTTAAATGCCAATTGGCCTAAATCTATTATCATCTAGTGCAAATTTCTTCATCTCTTTATTTTTATATTGCCAGGATATAAAAATCTTTAGTTGTATCATGACAATTCTCTCCACTCTTACTTAAATGTAAGTCATTTCTCAGTCACTTCTAGAAGTCATTATTTCAACCAAAGAATAAAGTGTACTAGATCTGAACATAAATCCTGATTTAAATCACCTAGGTACTTTTAATCCCCATTACTCTGTTTGATCTTCCCTACTACTTCCTACTTTTCTGCTACTCTAATATTTCTCTATTAATATTTGAGATTTGACTTATTTACATGCCCCATTAATGAGTTTCTCTCTTCTACCTTGTTCTTCTCGGTCAAAAATTTCTCCTAAGTTCATCATGTACTTAACTCCCCCAAGATACTTTTTGCATATGTATTATATACAACATACATGTACATATATATTACACACATGTATAGTCCTAACCCCCAACACACATGAAAACGTATATGATTATAAAAGCCTGAAAAATATGGAAAACAGAAAATAAATCACCTGTAAACTACAATACTAACACCATTGTTACTGATGTTGATGATTTGTTTCTTCCGTCTGTTCCCCCTATATATAGATAAGGTTGTTTTTATGTGTTTAGGTAGCAATATTTCTATGTAGCCCCAAGAACAGGAACATTTTCTTCCTATGTATCCAGCTCTGTGTTTTGACCCAGATGGTATGGTAGAACAGTGGAATGTTTACATAGATCCATAGATCACCCAGAAACAGCCAAACTCTCTTAAGTTTCCCAGTAGGTAAAATCTTCATCTTTCAATAATGCTTGCCTGTAGATATTCATACTAATAGTAATAATGCAGATTTTATTGGCACTTGTCCTCACCTGCTCATATATGACCATAATCCTGAGAAGTTCCCCCAAATCCTTTTGGGGAGTTCAGGTAATGTTTTAAATGTAACTATGAGCACTTAATCACTAGTCTGCAAACATTTTCTTCTTCTTCCTCTGCTCTGACCTTCAGGGGCTAGTGTTGCTGAGTGAGTGCCTGGCACTGCTGCCCCAGGATGCTGCCCCAGAAGTCCCCAAGGCTCTGATATGCCAAGTAGCGCAGTGGTGTGAGAGGCAATACAGAATGTTCCTTTCTCCTCATCTTTGAGAGGATTCTTCAGCAGTGCCATTATGACCCATGTCTTACAGAATTTTTACTGAGATAGCTTTTAGCAATGTATTTAAAGCCTTCCTGCTCAAAATGTGAGTAGTATTGGCAGAATTGTTAAAAACGTAGAATCTTGTAGGGTGCATGGGAAAACAGTTTTCTCAGCGTTTCTCAGACTGTTTTTCTGCTGTGACCTTTCAGCACAGGTGGCCTAGTAGATAACATGTAGCAGTGAGATGTGGTTCGCATGTGTGCAGAGCAGTCAACATGTAACCTTGATGTATAGTTCATATCTGTGAAACATACTTGTGTAAACGAGGCCTAGACGTGGCCCTGTTGTCAGCTTTGTCTATAAATCATGTAAAAGTTAATAGGGCTCCTCCAGGGGCCTCTCGTGGCCTCTCCCACCTAACACTGGCCACTCACAGAGAATGACACTGTTGGGGCCACTGCTGGGACCAGAGCCAGGGGCTGGGGGTTGGGGGGGACTCCTGCTGCTGGATGCTGCTGCTGTTGCCACTTGTGTGTCTCCTGCTGCCTCATAATAAAGATGTGTTTCTGCTCCCCATGTACAGACTTTGTGACCTGCTTTCTCATCTGCCACCATCTAGAACGAATGCCCTACAAATCTCAAATAAGAATCTGCATCTTGGCAAGAGTCCCAGGTGATTCCACATGAATTAAGGTTGGAGAAGCACTGACTTGAAGCACTTCCATGGAACTAAGACAGGAATTCAACTGAGGATAAGGGCAGTGTCAGAAAACACAAGTGACAAAAGGATTTTGTGTTTTTTTTACAGTCATTCCTTCCTTTGATGACTATTTTTGTGAGTAGCCTAGACAGGATGCTTGGCTTGCTCTTGAAATGGAGTTCCCCCTCATAAAACTCCCTCATTTCTTGCTGCCTCACAAAGAGAGCATTTTTGGTGATTTGCCACTTTTACTTCAGTTTAACAAGATATGGTCTAGGTTTAAACTAAGAACCACCAGGTTTATGGGTAATCTTATATGCTGCATGTATAAGAGATATCTGCACTTAATAAAGTTTGATTTAGCAAATATTATTCACAAAATACTGTGGTCTGTGGGAACACCAAAAAGGGTGTTCTCTGCTCTCTAAAGGAGGCAAATAAAGAAGGTATGTATGTTGGGGCAGGTAGGAACTTTTGGGAGAAAGTTTGAGAAAGGCGTCAAAAAGTTCCCAAGTAGAGTAGTCTTACTGTAGTTTGGGGAAACTGCTATTACATCTTGTCTTTACAGCCCATGTGTCCCTGTTCCCAGGTAGATTACCCTTCCCCCAGGTCCATTCCTCTGCCTCCTCACCCCCCTTCGAAGCCAGTTTAATCAATGAGATCTACCTTAATCCCCTTAGCTAAATATGATATTGACACTTCGCAGCTCCCATCAGATTCTGCCTTAGATGTGGATATACGTGTGTCAAGCCCTTGTGGAGTAGGTAATGTGCTCTTTATAGGCAAAGATGTGTTTCAGTCAGTTTTTTTAGATTTCCCATTCTGCCATAACTAGTTAATGAATAAAGGAAAAAGGAAAGGCAATGCATCTACTCTGCTAATGCTTCCCTATTCGGGAACTATATCAGCCTTCTCAAGTCACACTGCACACTGTCTGGGATATATAGAAGAACCAGTTTTTGTCTTTTCATTCTTTTTCTGGTAAGATTGGCTCCTTAATGCAGAAAGAATGTCTTCATTAGAAGGTTGGTAGCTGTTAATCTCAGCTGGATGGAATCTCATCTAGTTTCCAGGTAGATGGAAGGGGGTTAGCCACTCGACCAGCAGTATTTAAGAAGTCTCTTACTTAAATAGGCAGCACTTTCTATGCCCTTTTGCCTGAATGTGAGATGGCATCTCTGAGCCTCCTGCCTGAAGACTGTAGGGTAGCTCTTAATGAAATAGCATCTTTTGAGCTGAATATCAGTGATGCTTATTTATCTATGGTTAGTATGAATTCTTAAGCTACATAGGGAGGTTTCAGCTCTAACCTGGGTAATAATATGACTTCTGTCTCTTTAGTAATGGTGGTTATGGTTATATTTGTGATTTGCTAATAAATGAAACAGCGACTCAGTGGCTAGAATCTTGGGGCTCTAGCCCAGTGATTTAGAGCTGTGATTGCAAACTATGGGTATGTAAGGGAGAATCATCATTTTTTTCCAGTGGGGTCTCAAAACTACATTGGCTGCAGACTGAATTTTACACCTGCATTCTATTTTACAGTTAATGTAGATGTGTTAGGATTGATAATAGATTGACTTTAAAGAGTCATATATGTTGGACTTCTACAAGGCGTCTACGCAATTACTGGTGGTAAGTGCTAGCATGTGGGATTCACAAATCTGATTCTTATAGAGGTTATAATAGTAAAAACTTAAGTACCAGCATTTTAGAAAGTGAATGGCTGCTCTATGAGATAACCGGGGTTTAGGACAGGCAGATCTTCTGGAAGTCGAAAGACAAACTGACAGACTGACCAAGGAAGGCCCCTTTCTGGACAACCATAAAAAGAACAAAGTAGGTTTATGTGAGATTTCCAGTCCTAAAAATCAGCTTCTCTTGCCTCTATTTTCTCTCCATTCCAACCCCTGCCCCAGGCCTGCTATTACAATGAAGAGACTGGATTACCTCCTTTTGCTCCATTCTTTGAAGACCAAGCTGAGGTGAAGAGGGAACATGCAAAAGAGTTCCTAAGATACCTAAGAACACGTGAAGCTAAAATCTGCCTTCCAGTGATTAAGGTAACTATGTAACGCTGTTATAATCTCCATTTGACCATCCCTGGGTCCAGAGAATTAAATTATTAGTGGGCCTCCCCGGTGGCACAGCGGTTGAGCACTGGGTTGCAAAGCTGCCCACAGCCTCTGTGGCACCGGTTTGATCCCCAGCTGCTCCCCGACCACCGGAGGAGAGACCCACACAGTGCGCAGACCTCTCCTGCCGCCCGCTGCTCCCCTCAGCAGTGTACTTCGGTCCTTCTGCCTGCTCTACTCCCCGCTCTGGCTCTGGTGAATTCTCTCACCCTCCCGCGCTTCTGACTGTACCCAGTGCTTGTATAAATAAATAAATAAATCTTAAAAAAAAATTTAAATTATTAGTGTCTACCTAACTTGTTAAGTTGTTCATATTCCTGCATGGGTTATAGCAGCTGACTGTTAAGGGCAAATATATGTCTTCTTTGTAGCCTCTTTATATTATTTTGCGTAAGTTTTAGCCACTAAATTATTAGTTTTTTTTCCTCAATGAGCCATACAAAGTTTGGTCTCCGGGCCAGCAATAACAGCACCACCTAGGGAATTACTAGAAATGCAAAATGATCGCCCCATCCAGACAACCTGAATCAGATTCTTTATAGTTGAGGCCAAAGAAGCTGCAGCTTAACAAGCTTTCCAGATAATTCTAATGTTCTGTATAGTTTGAGAAGTGCTGCTTTCTTAAGTGCTACTACCGAGGAATTGTTAACAATTTATATCAGATTGTTAACCTAATGCAGATGGACCTTCAGGTATCTGCAGATACACCTAATCTGTCTTCAATGCAGTAAAACAAACTTTTTTTTTCTTTCACTGGGACAGACAAACCAATGAAATACTTTAACCTTGCCTAAGGTTGCAGGTATTACATCTGGAAATATTCCTATTCTGAGGTATCCTTTTAACTCTAGCTTTAAAAAGAAAACTAAATGTCTGGTAATAATAACTGAACCACTAACTTGAAATTACAAAGATTAAGGAATTGTGCATCTCGCTACATTAATGGTACCCATGCTTTGTAACAGTAAAATCTGGAAAGCTTATTAAATTCCTGATGCCAAGTTGTGCTCCATATCAGTTAACTCAATGTCTGCAGTTGAAAGGCAGATATCACACTATATTTAAGATTCTGATTTCCATTGTGCCACAAACCTAGTGATTGGTTTATGCAAACCTAGTCATAGTGTTACACAGGTCTTAGGATATAGCAAAGTTGTGCCTTAGGTAGTAAAATGACTGCCCATTCTTCTCCAACAGAGGCCTGATATAGATAACTGGGGAACTGGCATACAAGCTATAGAGTCTGCTCTGGAGTTAGAGAACAAGTTAGAAAAGCTCCTGGAAGACCTGAAGACCTTGGCTTCTGGGAAAAAAGAAACTAATGTAAGTGGTTAAATGGTTCTGAAAGCAGTATCATCTTTTACTTCTGCATTATTTTTTGCTTCTGGGAATTAGGTTCAAGACAGTGAATCATCTACTATGTGATTGTTCCCGCCACCCCCACTCCCAAGGAAGAATATGAACTTACTTCTGGGAGTAGATGGGAGGCAGAGGAGAAGGTATCTTTGATAAAGAGGAAAACAACTCAACGCAGGATAATGACTTTCCAGGAATAATGCTTCTAGATAATTAAGATAAACTTATGTCAATTGCTTAAACTTTAATGGTATCAGAGTCACCTGGAGGTCTTAATAAAACAAACTGTGGGGTCCCACTTGGATAGTTTCGGATTCAATTGGTTTTATGCCATGTCCAAGAAATTACATTTTGAATAAGTTCCCAGGTGATTGATGCTGCTGTCCAGAATACACATGTTGGGGGTCACTGTCCTTGACTATCTGCACAATGAATGTTAATGGTGACCTGTTATTCTATAGACTCTGAAGTCTTCCTGGTAGATGGTGAACATTCGATCTTGCAGTGCTAACTTCTTTCTCTACAAAAACCTAGCTTCACAGGAAGTCAAAGTGAAGAAAATGCTTAGTATGAAGTCATGGACACTGAAAAACATTGAAGAGGTCCAAATGTTTGAGTCTTATACCAGGCTTTAAATTTAAATCTTTGCAAATAGTTTCTGGGCATCCACTCCAAATCTCCATGTGACTCAAAGAAACAAGTGGAAAATCATTGTAGTACTGTTTTGTTAATCTGTACTTTTGATGAGATGAAGGTGATGAGATCACCTTCATTATCGCTGAAGGTGGATATTTGTATTCACCTGGAGGTCTTAAATGCCCTACATCACTGCTCTGAATTACAATATGCATGTGAATCACATATGGCCTCTTCTAAAAATGCAGATTGATTCAGTAGTTCTCAGTTGGTAACTGAGATTCTGCTTTTCTGACAAACTCCTGGGACTGCTGGTCCATGAGCTCTAATTTGGGTAGCGAGATCTTACAAATTGCCTCTCTTGCAGACAAGATCCTTAATGAGTCCTTCCCTGTTTTATGACTGTAGCTCTTACGTTTCCTGAGAAAGTTCCTGGATAAACAGAAGAGGAACATAAACTATCTGAATTATCAGCTTCAATATCAGAAGGAAATAGAAAAGTCAGCTCAGCAGGAAGAAGGAAGTTCAACCCAGCCAGATGCCCAGAAGGAAGGCTCTTCTGAAAAATCCTGCTAAAGAGCCAGGACAAGGATTTAAAATCTGAAGGCAGGTAGTAAGTTTTCCCATTGTAGGTCCCTGAAGAAGTCAACTTAAGAATCTTGATATTCTGTTTGATGCTTTCTTTGTAGTATCCTAACCCTCATTGTTACGCATGTAAATAAATCTGTTTTGCATTATATTGTGTAAAGAAATTGCTAGTGCAGCACAAAAAAAGTGGGTTTGGTGAAAGCTTTCTGAGGGGCAGTGAGTGCATGAGAAACAACAAAAAGCCTTTCCTCATGGTCCCAGTAACACCCAGGGGCAGAATCAGGATTTGGTAAAACCAACCAGTTCAAGTAGATATAGCAGAAGTTAAATGTAAACCTTAGTCTCATTAGAAGACCCTGCCCCACAACATGTATAAATATCTAAAGTTTATAAAACAGTATGATTTTCTTCTAATTAATTGCAAACCTAAACTTGATACTAACTCTTGGTCTAGTAAGGGTGTCTCTCATGAGAGATACAAAGTGGACAAGTAGCTGCAAACCAAGTGGCTGAGGTAGGCACAGGCAGGAAAGTGTGTAGGCAATAAAGATACTGCAGACATCTGTGGATGCCCCTACCCTCTCCACTAGCAGTTACTGGGGCAATTGTTTTCAAGAGAAAATAGTAAACTTGCAAGACCCAAGGGCCTCATGTGGCTAGTATCACCTGGGAAAAAAAGGGCCTAGCTCCAAAGTTTACCAGTTCTAGGGCCTTCACTCATTGACTCAGTTTAATCATCTGAATTAATAGTTCTTAGTTCATAAAATTAGCAAGAGAATTAAGTGAATTATCAGTAAATTAGTATTAATAGCAATGGTTACAATATTAATTTAATATAAATTAATTACTATTAATTGTGAGTAAAAGAAGTATCTAGAAAAATACCTGCCTAGATCACATTGTTAGTTTGTGTAACAAATTGTGCTACTTCTTAAACTTAAAGAAAGCTAATATATAACAGGAACATGATAGGAAAAGAATCACTGAAATTGATACAGAATGTTAAGACATTTAATCTTAGAAAGGAATATCTGTTTGAAATAAGAGCAAATGGTCATAAGAAATAAATTGACTGTTTTAATATCTTATTTAACAAATGGACCAAATTTTCAAAATAAACACAGCCAATCAAATCAGTGATCTAGAAGTAAGCTAAGAAATTCTCATTCAAAAGAAAAAAAATAGTATTTGAAATGTTAAGATACGGAGTTCAATAAAAGATCTAATTTAAGCTCCAAAAGGAAATAAATTTATAAAAAAATCCATTGAAAAAATTTAGAGCATTAAGGATGAAAAAACTCATAAAAGATAGGTCAATTTTCATTCTCTGAAAGTGATAACAGTTCTTTCAGTAATATTAGATACAAAGAGAAAATGGAAAATCATCTTCAAAATAAGGGGAAAATTAAAGAGTTAATGCAGAATAGATTTGTTCAGACATACAAATGCTAAGCTCACAAACTTTTAACCCAAAGAACTTCACTTGAACAGTATCATTTTAATAGCCAAATATAAGGGCAGAGGCTTCTACATTCAGGTCCAATGTAGCCTAATGTTAACTCATCTTTGTTGCTTTGTTTTAGTAGTTCTACTGGGGAAGGGCATGTCCAGAGACAGTAGTCAACCACACAGTGGACTTCTTTCCTTCATAACTTTTCTATAACTCACCTTTTTTTTTTAAGGTTTATTTATTATACAAGCACTGGGTACAGTCAGAAGCACGGGAGGGTGAGAGAATTCACCAGAACCAGAGCGGGGAACAGAACAGGCAGACTGATGAAGTACACTGCTGAGGGGAGCAGTGGGTACAGCAGGAGAGGTCTGTCGCGCCATGTGGGACCCTTGCTGGCGGCTGGGGATGGAACCGGCGCTGCAGAGACTGCGGCCAGCTTCACAACCCAGCGCTCAACCACTGCGCTACCAGGGAGGCCCTACAACTCACCTTTTAAAATCACTTCTGTGGTGACTTACTGGAGAATTACTAGTTTGCAAAGGATTTTTTAATATTGTCATATGCATATTTACTACTAATTTATATTCAATTTTAGACTTAATGAATATGATAGACTTTCACATGGTCAGGAGTAAGACATGATTACTTTATCTAGTGTTTTTCTGCAAGTTCTCAGGCAGGTTTTCTCAACCTCAGGGCTACTGACATGTTGAACCAATTCATTATTGTAGGGAGTTGTCCTATACACTATACTATGTCTAGTATCCTCCTTGGCCCAACACACCCATACCTCTCTCCTTAAACAATAGTTAATCTCACAAGAAAGACAAAACAAGGCCATAATTCTGCCTAACATGTCATAGCTATCTTGCACACAAATGAAAGGTGTGAACCCTTCCCCGGAAGAGGAGGTAAAGTACTCGAGTGGTATTTACTCTTCCTGTTTTCCTGTAATTTAAATACTAAGATGTAAGATTAATATTTATACAGCAATATAAATTGAGTATGATATAAAGTTAATGTAGACACACTAAGAAAATAAAAAATGAAAGAAAACTATTATGCACACACACAATCAAAACTATCAAGATATTGATAAATGTCTCTTGAGAGGCAAAGTCACCTTGCTTAGGAATCACTATTCTAGACAATGAACAGAACTTCTCAAGGCAAAGAAAATTTAACCACTGTAAGATCAGGGCAGAGTGAAGACATGAGACTTGTGGAGGAGTCTACAACCAAATTACACCTAAACAAAGAACAATAAAAAAAAAGACAACAATAGACCCTGAATAATGAATGGCTACCTATTGTATGCATCAAGTGTTATGGTATGGTTGAAAGGGTCAGAAAACACTGTACCTCACCAGTGTTTGGAGAGATACCAGGTGGTAGAGACTAAGAGTAGAAAATTTGAGAAGGAGCCATCACAAGACCAGAAACTAGAGGTGGGGGTAGAAATGATTAACACAGTTGCTAAACTAGCTGTGCTTTTATTTATAGAAATAAAAAATCTTCAGTTTCCAAATACTATATCAGACTGCAATAGAAAAGTATGCAGAGGTGCAGAGCAGAGGTGGGGGTATGGAGATGGAGGGCCATTGCGGAGAATTACCAGCCCTTACAAATCTACCTAGTCATACCCTAGAAGTAATTTATACAACAACAGTTAACAATTCCACAATGGAATGAATCCCTCCCCTAAAGAACACTCTATCGGTACAATTTCTGCAGGTGTCTGTGCAGCAGAGGCAGTTCTTCTGCCATGGCTGCCCGCCTGCGACCACACAGGCTCTCTTTTAGCAAACCTGTCCCTCTCAGGGGCAGCTCTTTCTGCTTGCAAGTGTCCTTTACTTCCCTTCCCTTTTTAAATAAAAAACCTGCCCTTTCGGATATAACTAAATGTCTCTGCCTCATGGGGAAACTCCCCGAGTGCTGCTGAAAAGGAAGCTTCTGGTGAAACTTGTCTCAGAGGTAACCCAAGGACCCTGCTCTCATCAAATTTGAAATATTTAAAGTGGATACAAAACTGTTTCAGCCATGCAGATAATTAAGTGTTGTTGTTTTTAGAAGCGATGTGGGGTGTGTGTAGAACTGGAGTGCTGGAGTGTAGGCCAGAGGTGCAGGGGAGGGAGGATGGTGGTGGTGGGAGGATTCACCAGAGACAGAGTTGGGAGCAGAAAAGGCAGATTGACTGAAATACACTGCTAAGGGGAGTAGTTGGCAAGCCAGGAGAGGTCTGCTGTACCATGTGGGTTGCTCCCTGGCCAGGGATCAAACTCAGGCAGTAGTGGTGATAGCACTGAGACTTAATAAGCATTGGAGCTACCAATTTAATTAGAAATGATAGTCATCTGCTCCAGAAGTCAGCAGTGCTCCTTCAGTACGTTTATATCTTCACAAAACATGGATGTGCTGAATTCTCCACTCTGTAGACACTCCATAAAATGTTATGGTGCTTTGTAGTCTGCAGAAAGATTAAAGGCCAACAGATGATGAAAGTAGATGTTACAGAACAGTAAAATGATATAAATGATGTATTTGATAGAATCATTGTATTTACAGATGGGAAAAAATAGTGGCTACAATGGGAAGAACTGAAAGCTGGAATAAATTATGATGCCTTCAGTTTCCAAAATGGGGAAATGGACAACTGCATACCCCAATCCAGGCAGGAGTGCTAATGGCCTGCATGAAGAAATGAAACTTCAGATAACCCTACCACATAATGAACCATAGCCAGCTGAGATGTTTGCTGAAGGACAAGAAAATACAGAGTGGGCATGAGAAGAATGTAGTTATAAATATTAGCTGTCATTACCACAAGACCAGTTACAGAGACAAAGACAAAAGTGGTCATGAGTATTTCCTCTTTGCTATCTTATTACAAACATTTTTGTATGAATTTGTGTGTGCATAATTGTTTTCTTTCATTTTTTATTTTCTTAGTGTGTCTACATTGACTTTATATCATACTCAATTTATATTGATGTATAAATATTAATTTTATATCTTAGTATTTAAATTACAGGAAAACAGGAAGAGTAAATACCACTCGAGTACTTTACCTCCTCTTCCGGGGAAGGGTTCACACCTTTCACTTGTGTGCAAGATAGCTATGATGTGTTAGGCAGAATTATGGCCTTTTTTTTTTTTTTTTTTTTTTTTTTTAAGATTTATTTATTTGTTTATTTATACAAGCACTGGGCACAGTCAGAAGTGCAGGAGGGTGAGAGAATTCACCAGAGCCAGAGTGGGGAGCAGAGCAGGCAGAAGGACACTACTGAGGGGAGCAGCGGGTGGCAGGAGAGGTCTGCACACCATGTGGGACCCTCCTCCGGTGGCCGGGGAGCAGCCGGGGTTGAACCGGCGCTGCAGAGGCTGTGGGCAGCTTTGCAACCCAGCGCTCAACCGCTGCGCCACCAGGGAGGCCCTATGGCCTTGTTTTGTCTTTCTTTTGAGATTAACGATTGTTTAAGGAGAGAGGTATGGGTATGTTAGAGAGGAAGCTAATCTTCCCTTACTTTCTAGATCCCTATGGCTAGAAAATAAGTTGATAAGAGACAGGTTAACAAGAGAAAAGATAAATTTAAATATGTGCTCATGGAGACCCACAGAATACTGAAGTCTGCAACCTGGTCATTCCAATGAGATTATATGCTTTTAGAAAGGGAATAATAAATATAGGAGGAAAACAGAACAAAGAAACTTGAAGCAATTTAAAGGAAGGGATTTTGCAGGGTTGTCTTCACATGCATTAAAAACAGACCTTGCAAACCCTAGACTGGGATGATAAGGCTGACTGTCTCACTTGTAGGACCACCACAAAGAAGATTTATTTCTTGTTTTCAGGGAGATGGAAAATTGGGCGAGACATCTTTCTTGGACTTTCTAGTTTTCACTTGTCTTCGGTATAATCAGCATGCCATTCTGGCACCTCCTAGAGAGCCTGTGCATGGTCCCTACAGGTGCCAAGTTAACAAGGCATTGGACTTGTGATGGTTAATTTTGTATGTCAACTTGATTAGGTGATGGGGTGCCCAGATAACTGGTTATTTTTTTCTGGGTGTGTCTGTCAGGGTGTTTCTGAATTAGATGAGCATTTATATTGGTGAACTTAATAAAACAGATTGCTCTCCCCAAAGTGGGTCAGCATCATCTAATTTGTTCAAGGCCTGACTTACACAAAAGACAGAGAAAAGGAGAGTGTACCCCTTCTGCCTAATTGCTTGAGTTTGACATTGGTCTTCTGCCCTCAGACAAGACTTACATTATTCAGTCCCCTGGGACTCCAACATTTGGATTTGGGCTGAACTGCACCAACAACTTTTTTGCATCTCCAACTTGCAGACAACAGATCATAGGGACTTATCAGCCTCCATGATCATGTGAATCAATTCCTCAACTGGCTTATGTGATTATGGATATATATATAAGATCTCCAAAATCAGCCTCTGTGTGTGTATGTCTTTGCATATGCAAGCACATTATTTCTTGGGAGAATTCTAATAAAATATTTATTCCTCCCCATTTATCCTTATTATCCCATATAGATACTTCAAATAATAGCTTTATGTCTCATAAATTGGTATAATTCATTAGCCCTTGATTGGAATAAAATTAATCCATACTTGAATTTTTCTGTTCTGTTGAATTGGAACAATTTTAATCAAATGGTTCAATTTTGAAAAATTGTGGGTCTGCTAAACTTAAGCAGCCTGTTTAGCTGCCTTATGGTTACCCGCAGTTCTGCATTCCTATAGAAGGTCAGAACTTCCCTTCAGAACCGGTCAATCAGCCATAGGAGCCAAACCTTGCAAGGTGCCTTTCATATCAATCAAGAGCAGAAAGCTTGATCACTCTGGGAAGGGTATGCATCAAGAGGTATGACTGGGAACACCCGGGGTGGGGGTGCTGAGAACAGATGCATACATTTACTCCTGACTTATACATCATGAGGTATGACCAGGAATGTCAGGGGGCCGAGGACCAGTGTATGACAAGGGACCCCAGAAGCTGATCAGTGGAATGCCTTGTTGATAACATTAGGACCATGGCCGGGGGTCTGGGGTCTGCTTTCAATTACAACACTCAGTCATCAAGCTAATAACATAGTCAGCAGACTCATGTCCCCCCAAGCCCTAGATGACATTGCTGAGTTTCACCCATCCTTTTCTCCTTGTCCTCCTAAGACATGTAGCTGATGCTGTATGATTATTCTATCAATAAAAACAGCCAGGATCTTTCTCTCAGCAGCATCCTGAATTATGTAGCCTGCTCCATGACTCCGGTGTCTTTGTCAGTGTGGTGCCCGACGCAACAAAAAATGATACCAAAGTAGGGAAGTTACACTGATATAGACACTATATCATGCAGACAGTGTTTTAAATATATTCTATCTTTTGGAAATAACTTTGATATCATGTATTTATTTAGTATTTCCAATTATTTAACTTGGTT
Source organism: Talpa occidentalis (assembly GCF_014898055.3). Lineage (NCBI taxonomy): Eukaryota > Metazoa > Chordata > Mammalia > Eulipotyphla > Talpidae > Talpa > Talpa occidentalis. The sequence goes on along the minus strand of NW_023604295.1, from coordinate 62,826,954 downwards.
TTTAGAAACCACATTTTGTTGAAATTAACCAGAAAATACTAGTGTTCCAAGTTCCTAAGAGGCTATCAGTTAATTGGTAGATAATTTATCCCACCATAGAATGATTGAGTTTTTTTTTTAAATAATAAATTTTATTTTTATATTCCCCATACAATTGCAGCACCCCCATTCTGACCCCAATCCCTCCCCTCCTGCCCCCGCCCCCCTAAAAGTGTCTCTGGTTCATAGTTTTTTGTTGATTTTGATTTTCACTTTCTTATAGTTATTCATTTTCCTAGTCCCTTATTTAAGTTTTCTAGATTCCTGCTATGAGTGAGACCATCCGGTATTTTTCTTTTTCTTTTTGGCTTATTTCGCTGAGCATGATCCCTTCCAGCGCCATCCATGTTGCTGCAAATTGCATGTGTTTATCTTTTTTGAATGCTGAGTAATATTCCATGGTATATATATACCACATCTTCTTGATCCAGTCATCTATTTTTGGGCATTTGGGTTGTTTCCAAAGCTTAGCTATTGTAAACAGTGCTGCTATAAACATAGGGGTGCAGGTGTTCTTTGGAATTGATGTTTCTGTGTCCTTTGGGTAAATACCTAGGAGTGGAATTGCTGGATCATATGGAAGCTCTATGTTTAGTAGGTCCAGAAATCTCCACACAGCTCTCCACAGTGGTTGGACCAGTTTGCACTCCCACCAACAGTGCAGAAGAGTTCCTTTTTCTCCACACCCTCGCCAACATTTGTTGTTGCTAGTTTTTTTAATATGTGACATTCTCACTGGTGTAAGATGGTATCTCATGGTAGTTTTGATTTGCATTTCCCTGATTGCAAGTGATGTTGAACATTTTTTCATATGCCTGTTGGCCATTTGCATTTCCTCTTCAGAGAAGTTTCTTTTTAGCTCTTCTGCCCATTTTTTGACTGGATTATTTTCTTTGTTGTTGTTGAGTCTCATCAGCTCTTTGCAGATTTTTGTGATCAGTCCTTTATCATTAGTGTTGGGTGCAAAAATGTTCTCCCAGTTGGTGGGGTTTCTCTTTGTTTTTGTTATTGTCTCTTTTGCTGTGCAGAAGCTCTTTAATTTGATGTATTCCCAGCTGTTTATCTTTGCCTTCACTATCACTGCTTTGGGTGATGTGTCTGTAAAGATGTCTTTGATGTGCAAATCACGTAGTGTTTCACCTATATTTCCTTCTATATATTTTATGGTTTCAGGTCTTATGTCTAGTTCTTTAATCCATTTTGAGTTGATTTTTGTGTATGGAGTGAGGTAGTGGTCAAGCTTCATTCTTTTGCATGTAGCGACCCAGTTTTCCCAGCACCATTTATTGAACAAACTTTCTTTGCTCCAATGCATAGTCTTTGCTCCTTTGTCAAAGATTAGTTGACCATAAATCTGTGGGTTTATTTCTGGATTTTCTATTCGATTCCATTGGTCTGTATGTCTGTTCTTGTTCCAATACCATGCAGTTTTGATGATTATGGCTTTGTAGTATAGTTTGAAGTCTGGGAGTGTGATGCCTCCATTCCCTTCTTTTTTTTTCAGGAGAGCTTTGGCTATTCGGGGTTTTTTGTGATTCCATATGAATTTCATCAATAATTGTTCTATTTCTTTGAAGAATGACATTGAAATTTTGATTGGAATAGCATTGAATCTGTATATTGCTTTTGGAAGGATGGCCATTTTAATAATGTTTATTCTTCCAATCCATTTCTTTGTGTCTTCTTTCCATTTCTTTGTGTCTTCTTCTATTTCTTTTAACAGTGTTTTATAGTTTTCTTTCTATAGGTCCTTTACCTCTTTTGTTAGATTTATTCCCAAATATTTGATTTTTTTGTTTCAATAAAAAAAGGGATGGTTTTTTTGATTTCTTCTTCTTCAGATTTATTGTTTGTGTATAGGAAGGCTACTGACTTTTGCGTGTTGATTTTGTATCCTCCCACTTTACTGAACTGATTGATGAGTTGAATTAGTTTTTCTGTGGCGTTTTTGGGGTTCTCTATGTATATTATCATATCATCTGCAAATAGTGATAGTTTGACTTTTTCTTTTCCTATTTGGATTCCTTGTATGTCTTTCTCTTGTCTTATTGCTCTGGCTAGGACTTCCAGTATTATATTGAAAAGCAGTGGTGAGAGTGGACATCCTTGTCTTGTTCCAGATCTTAATGGAATTGCTTTCAGCTTTTCGCCATTGAGAATGATACTGGCTGTTGGCTTGTCATAGATGGCCTTTATGATGTTGAGGTATGTTCCTTGTATCCCAAGAATTTCAAGGGCTTTTATCATGAATGGGTGTTGCACTTTGTCGAAAGCTTTCTCAGCATCTATTGATATTATCATATGGTTTTTATATTTCTTTTTGTTGATGTGTTGGATAACGTTGATTGATTTTCGGATGTTAAACCATCCTTGTGTCCCTGGAATGAATCCTACTTGGTCGTGGTGAATTATCTTTTGGATACATTGTTGGATTCTGATAGCTAAAATTTTATTGAGGATTTTTGCAAGAGTGTTCATTAGGGAGATTGGCCTGTAGTTTTCCTTTTTTGTGTTGTCCTTGTTCGGTTTTGGTATTAGTGTAATGTTGGCTTCATAGAACGTGTTTGGTATTGTCCCTTCCTTCTCAATTTTTTGGAAGAGTTTGTGAAGGATAGGCACTAATTCGTCTCTGAATGTTTGGTAGAATTCATTTGTAAATCCATCAGGTCCTGGGCTTTTGTTTTTGGGGAGGTTTTTGATTACCATTTCAATTTCGCTTCTTGTAATTGGTCTGTTTAGGTGTTCTGTTTCTTCTTTATCTAGCTTTGGGTGATTGTAGAGTTGTAGTAATTTGTCCATCTCCTCTAGATTGTTAAACTTGTTTCCATATAACTGTTCATAGTAGTTACTGATTATTCTTTTGATTTCTGCTGTGTCCGTTGTGATTTCTCCTCTTTCATTGATGATCCTGTTTATTTGTGCTTTCTCCCTTTTTTCCTTTGTGAGCCTGGCTAGGGGTTTGTCTATTTTATTGATTTTTTCAAAGAACCAGCTCTTGGTTTCATTGATCTTTTGGATTGTTTTTTTAGTTTCAATTTCATTTATTTCTGCTTTGGTTTTTATTATTTCTTTTCTTCTACTGGTTTTGGGGTTTTTTTTGTTGTTCTTTTTCTATATCTTTGAGCTTCGAGATTAGGTTGTTTCTTTGAGTTCTTTCTTGTTTCTTGATGTGAGCTTCTATTGCTATATATTTTCCTCTTATTACTGCTTTTGCTGCATCCCATACATTTAGGATATTGGTGTCCTCCTTGTCGTTCAATTCAAAGAATTTTTTAATTTCTTCTTTGATCTCCTCATTAGTCCAGTGGTCTTCCAGTAGTGTGGTTTTTAATCTCCATGAGGTAGGAAAGTTCCTTGCCTTCTTTTTATGGTTTATTTCTAGTTTGATGCCTTCATGGTCAGAAAAGATGGTTGATATGATTTCAATCTTGGTGTATCTGTTGATGTTTGTCTTGTGCCCCAGTATGTGATCGATCCTGGAGAATGATCTGTGTGCGCTTGAGAAAAATGTGTACTCCGTTTTTTTGGGGTTTAGTGTTCTATAGATGTCTGTTAAGCCCAATTGCTCTAGGTCCTTATTTAGAGCTTTGGTTTCTTGAATGATTGAGTTTTGAAAACTATCAGGAGAGTTAAACCTGATCATCTTAAGTAAATTTTACTTATGAATTTTTCAACTTCTCATTTTCTAGCTTATTTTAAAATTACAAAATGATTTCAACAATAAAGGTAAAATCTTAGCATATCTCTTTAGTACTCAGCTGAATTCAAAACCCAGCAGAAATAAAGTACAGGATTTTATAATATTCTACAGCTGTGTTTTTCCAAATTCGTCCTGGAGCTAAAAGAAAGTATTTTCCTTTACTTGTTGCCATCAGCTGCCCTCTCTACCTACCCCTAGTTGTATGCAGAGCCTTGCCCTTATTGGTGACCTGCACGAACACATCAAATCAAAGAAGAGACTGAAGACTCCAGAAAAATGGATGTGAGGGACATTAAATTGATACAGTTTCTAGGAACATATAATGAGAACCGTAAAGACTCATAGTTTTTGACCTAGTAATCCTCCTATTGGGAATTTATCTTAAGGAAGATAAGCTACCCATACACATACCTTTGTAAAAAGTGGAACTTGATTTTTTTATAATTAATTTCTTTATTTGTATATATTTTACATCAGGTGTAGTCCCCATAAAATTACCACCCCCAATTCACCTGTGCACTATCACCTTAGTCCCTTGTGCTCTTCCCACCCTTGTTTTGATCCCTCTCCCTCCCCCTTCCCTACAGAGTGTCTGATTTATAGTTGTCTGATTATTTTTGTTTAGTTTTGTCGTGTTTTTTTATATTTTGTTATTTTCCCCTGATCCCTTATTTTGTGCCCCTATACTCCTCCCATAGGTGAAGCCATCCCATATTTTTCTTTTTGCTTTTGACTTATTTCAAAAAGTGGAATTTGTAGCATCCAAGTACCTGAGGCAATCCAGTTGTGCAGCAGCTACTTAGTAGCTAACGGAACAATGAAAAGTGATACAAGGGAATCTGGGCAACCATTTAAACCATTTATGCCAATGCTGAGAAGTGGAGAAAAGTGAACAAAAGCTCTCCAAAATACAAAGTAATTATGACTAGATAAAAATCAATGTATACATATACATAACTCAAGAAGCCATGTAGAGAAATAAATAACTCTTCAGTATGAAAATATACTTTTAAACAGTTTAGGGAGCTAAAATTTATATTCTATAAAATTCATATATTTAAAGTATGTATTGATAATTCAGTGGTCTTAAGTACATTTATAGAATGCTTTTTATAATTACTAAAACTTTCCTTTAAAAAAAAGGTGAGGGCCCCCCTGGTGGTGCAAGGAGTTAAGACGCAGCCTATGAAGTAGTCCGCAGCCTCTGCAGCACAAGTTCGATGCCCGGCCGGCCAGGGAGCAACCCACATGGTGCAGCAGACCTCTCCTGACTCGCCCGCTGCTCCCCTCAGCAGTGTATTTCATTAGTCTGCCTGTTCTGTTCCCCGCTCTGTCTCTGGTGAATCCTCTCACCCCCCACACCCCTGGCCTGTGCCCCAGCTCTTGTATGCATAAATAAATCTTAAAAAAGATGAGGCAAGAGATCAATACATCTAATTGTTTGGAACAAGGAAAGAGGAGTCATTTTGATTTTTTAAAGGACTAGTGAGAAATTACTGCTCCTGTATCCATGCAATGAACATAATTTTCACCTAATATCAAAATAGATATCTAGACACAATTTAAAACAAAATCTAACACAATTTAAAACAAAATCCAAATCCATTTTCATTGCTGGCAGTAAATTTTCTCTTTATTTCTCAACTTACATGAGGTTTGTATTTTCTACCTACTGTGCCTAGCAAATTTAAATTCACCAGGTCTAGTGTCAAATCCAGGGCATTTTGTTTGGTAGGAGGAAGGAAATAACATCATACATATTGACTTTATTCTTAAGAATAAATGTAGAATAATTGTATTTAGATTTAATTTTGAATCCCAACTGTGCTATTTATTAAAGACTATGAGGCTCACTTGCCCTAGTTACCTTATCTGTAAAATGGGTTAATTGCACTTACTTTCTGGGTGGTGACAGACATGATGAATATAAAGTACTTGGAACAGTAACTGGACTGTAGGTGAGGATTATTCATTGATATAATTACTATAATTACTACTTCTATTATATTAGCATAGACCCAAATACACACAAGTCTTGTTTCTCAGACTATACCAACTCTAAGAATACGAACCATGGGAATGAGTTACTCCTCAGGAATGTTTTCAGTGCCTCTCCCACTTTTCTGAAGGACCCTCTCTGCACCACCATCCTGGTCACATACTGCCCCAGAAAAGGGGAACCCCACATCCTCTCCCTGTTTGCATGCATGCAGGCACAAACATGCAAGGAGCTGTTCTGCATCTGCAGCACCTCCACCACTATCTTCTCTAGCACTGACCACCTCCACCAAAGTGCCAACTCCTCCCCTAAACTGTCGCTCTGCTTTTCACCACCTATAACTTTTGAGAAGTTCCTAAAGTTGATCTTGTTCCTTGAAGGAATAATCTAGTCAGATGAGCCTCTGAATATAGACCAAAGCTCAACTTTACTGTCCTGCCAGCTTCACTTTTGCCAGGAGAGAAGTTAAAGGCTTTCTCCCAAAGTCTTTATGGAAAAACCAACTTATTTGCTGGAAATTTCCATACCTACCGACATACATACCTGCTTTAACTGTTTCCTAATATTTTCGAGATGTTCCCAAAGTGTTATCCAAAATATTTTGGTTATAAACCCCTCAGGTTCCTTTGACAACATGCCTGTAACCCTGTGTGTGTGTTGTATATATGTGGATTGTGAGTAAGTGAGTGTGTGTGTGTGTGTGTGTGTGTGTTTGTATGTGTTTTCCGATGTGGACACAGAAACATTTTTTCCTGTCTAAAGAGAGTTTAGTTAAAGTTTTTTTATATTGAAAGTCTGAGCTTCACTTTTGCCAGGAGAAAAGTCAAGGGCTTTCTTACAAAGCCTTTATGCAATGGAGTCTAGGAGCTGAGTTATCTGAAAAGGTCAGGGTTCTAGGGACTGAAAGAGAGTGAAGTGGCCTGGACTTAGGGGAGGGTGGTGTGGGAAAAGAGGTTGCAATTTGCAGGGCTGCCCAGCTCTCACGCAGAGGATGCCTGCATAGCCATGCCACAGTGAGGTTCCTGTCCATGAAGTTTGATGTGAATTACACTGTTCAGTTTGGACAATGGACATTTTGTGTGCGATAATGATAGTCTTGGTCAGGGTCCATCCCTAATTTTCAACATTCCCAGTATTCCTTATAGAATGCTGAGATAGGAAAGGGATCCACCTGCTCCATGAATAAAACTAGATTTTCCCACCAGACAAAAATTGTATGTTCTTTCAACCTGAATGCATGTGTGTAGGAAAAAATGACCTGATTTAGAAAAATAAAAGAATGTTACCTGGGCCTCCCCTGGTGGCGCAGCGGTTGAGCACCGGGCTGCGAGGCTGCCCGCAGCCTCTGCAGTGCCTGTTTGTTCCCCGGCTGCCGGCGAGGGTCCCACCAAAAAAAAAAAAAAATGTTACCTACCTCTCACTTTGAGTGAATGGAATAAATCATGTTGGTTATGCTCCTTTTGCACTACATCCAACTCACACTTGGGGGTCTGACAAGCATTTCCCAAGGTCGTAATTGAGGAGTTTATTACTTCTTTGTTACCTTCAGAAGTTGCATTCTCAAGGGATTATATGGAAACCAAAGATAGGTTTATATAAAATGGATTATCTTTCTTTGGAGTTTATAGGATTAGACTGAACCATCTAGATTATTTAAATGAGATGTTGTCTGACAAGGAAATTTGTGAACTCTGAAGCAAACTATAAGAGAGACAACCTAATATAGTGAAGAAATCAAAAGCCTTGGAAACAGAAAAACAAGCTATGAGACCTTAGACAAATTGCTTATATCTTCTCAATCTCAGCAATTTCATCTGTAAGATAATATGAGAACTGGTGTGTAGGCCAGAGGTGTGGGGGCAAAGGGGGAGGGTGAAAGGATTCACCAGAGACAGAGAGGGGAACAGAACAGGCAGACACACTGAAGGCACTGCTGAGGGGAGCAGTGGACGAGGCAGGAGAGGTCTGCCATGCCATGTGGGTATCTCCCTGGCTGGCTGGGAATTGAATCCGTGCTACAGGGGCTGCAGACAGCTTCATAGCACTAACTCAACATGCTGAGTGCAACCCGCTGCGCCACCAGGAGGCCTTTTGTTGAATTTTTAAATTAAATGCACACTGAGTCATACAGTAGCTGTCATTTTGTATCTGACTTCTTACATACATGTAGGTAAAATTCATTCATATTTTACATTAAATGCTTATTCATGTTCATTGCTAAACAGTATTTTTTATTGCTTGAATATACAATATTTTATTAATCCATTTTTATGTTCAGGAGCATTTGTGTGTCCAGATTGGGCCATTTTGAACAGTGCAGTAACAACCTGCTGGGTGTATGCATGTCTGCCAGGCGGATGCAAGAGTCAAGCTGCCATGTCCCATGGCATGTGTACCAGCAGCTTTCCTGTAGATTATCCTACAATTTTCCAAAGCACTGGTGCCTCTTTTCTTTCTCACAAGCAATATATTGAGTTCCTGTTGTTCTACATTTGGTATTGACAAGTGCAAGATCTTTTAATTTAGCTGTTCTGTTGGATTGTTCTAATTGTGGTTTGACTTACTTTTTGCTGGTAACTAATGAAGCTAAAACACCTTTCACACACTTGTTGATTGTCTGGCTATCCTCTGTTGCAGTGCTTGTTGAAAATATTTTTTAGCATTTTTAAAATTGGGCTGTGTCCTATTGTTAATTTTTTACTAATTCTTAATATATAATCAGTGTACCTACTTACAATGTGAAAGGTGTTTTCTAATGAAAAGAAGTTTTTAAAGTGTAGCATACCCCAACTTGTCACCCTTGTTTATTATGGTTAGTGTTTCATCATGCTTTGGGGGAAGTTTTTTTTTTTTTTTTTCAACTTTGCATTTGGCCTTTTTTTTTTTTTTAACTTTGCATTTGGCCTAAATCTGCATGGAACTGACTTTTTTTTAAACGTGGTATTAAAAGTGGTTAGGATTTACTATTTTTCAATATAAAGATATGCAGCTGATTCAGCCTTATCTATTTGTGAACATTATTTTTTTTTTTTTTTTAAGATTTATTTATTTATTTATACAAGCACTGGGTGCAGTCAGAAGCGTGGGAGGGTGAGAGAATTCACCAGAGCCAGAACGGGGAGCAGAACAGACAGACTGACGAAGTACATTGCTGAGGGGAGCAGCTGGCACGGCAGGAGGGGTCTGTCACGCCATGTGGGACCCTTGCCCTGTGGCCAGGTATCGAACCGGTGCTGCAGAGGCTGCGGACAGCTTCGCGGCACTGCGCTCAACCCACTGCACCACCGGGGAGGCCCTGAACATTGTTCTTTCCTCACTCTCCGCAGGGCCAGTTTTCTCATTAATCCAGTCTCCATGTCTATGTGAGTCTATTTAGATTCCTTAATTCTTTTCTAGTAGTCAGTAGGGTTTTATTAATATTGATATTAACATAGCAACATAGTAGTATTAATTTTGGCACTACAGATGCTTCATTTTTTCTTTTTCTTTAAGATTAGTTTGGTTTTTCTTAGCTCTTGCATTGCCATATATATTTTAGATTTAGTCTGTCAATTTTTTCACAAAGCCTGCTTGGGCTTTTGTTGGAATTATATTATAACCATAGATCAACTTAGGAAGTATTTTCCATACTAAGTATGTTGAGTTTTCCAATCAATGAACCTGGTTTTTCTTGTATTTTTATTTCTCTAATTGTCGTCAATATGTCATAGTTTTATAGAGAAAGATGATCACATCTTTCTTAGTTTTTAATCTAGATTTTGCTATTTTGCTGATATTTAAAATTTTAACTCCTTAAGTTTTTGTTTGTTCTTACTATTAAAAAATACAGATTTGTGTATATTGGCCAGTATCCAGTAATCGTACAAGTCCACTCATGAATTTTACTAATTCTCTGGTAGATTCCTTGGGGTTTTGTACATATACTACCATTTATTTCTTCCTTTATAATGCTTATAATGTTTTTCATAATCTATTGAATAAATACCTCCAGAGTAATGCTTAAGAAGTGAGGGTGGTAGGCATTCTTGGTTTGATTTCTGAACCTTTAAGGGAAAAGTTTCAATATTTCAACATTAATCATGACATTTGCTATAGGTTTCCTAAGAGATATCTTCTATTAGATAAAGCAAATCCTTGTTTTCTAAGAAGACTAGCATTCATTTTTATAAAGAACAATATTAATTTCTCTCATGATTTTTTTGTGTCTATTTAAATGATTTATATAGTTTTTCTACTCTATTTTGCTAATATAAGGAAATTCGTTGATACATTTTCTTTAATGGTGAATTAGTCCTGAGTTTCTGGAGTACAATGACACCTATTCATGATATATTGTCCTTTTGATATAGCTTTCGCTAATATTTTGGTTAGAATTTTTGTGTCTATGACTATGAGGTAGAGTATCTTGTAATGCTATTTTCTTGTTAAGTCTTTATTAGGTTTGATATTAAATTTAAACTGATATTATAAAATGGGTTGAAAAGTGACCTCTTTTAATAGTACTTCTGATTCATAGAAACTGTAGTGATGTTTTCATTTTCATTGCTGATTTTATCTACGACTGCCTTCTTTTTTCTGGTTCGGGCATACCAGGACTTTTTCAATTTTATTATTCCTTTCACAGAACCAGGCTTTGAGTTAATCCTATCTATTATAAATTTGCCTTATGTTTTGATACCTTTTAGTTTTATCTTTGTTATTTTCCTCCCTCTAATATCAGTTAGTTTAATTTGCAGTTCTTTTTGTAAACCCTTGCAATGGGGTATTTACATATTTGGATATCACATTCAAAATGACTTAAATACTATTGAAATATTTAGTGTGAGTATATGGGTGAATAATTCTTTTTTATCTGAAAACATCTTTATTTCACTTTTACTTTAGAAAAATATTTTCAGTGGGTATAAAAATTCTAATACAGTTTTTGTTTTTTCATATGGATTATTTTCTCCCAATCTATGTTCCAGTTCACTAATACTCTCTTTAATGCTTCTAATTTACTTTTATTAACTTTTCATTTTAGTTATATATATTTAGTTATATATTTTTCAGTTTAAGAATTTCCATTTGAAGAATATTTATATTTTCCAGCTTTATGCTAAGATTTTCAATTTTGTTATCTGATTTCTGAAAAAATATTAATAGTTATTTTAAACTTTATGAATAATAATTGCAATATTTGGATCACCAGTGACTACTAAATTTCCATAATCTGTTCTTATTCTTGTTTTTCAGTCCTGTGTTCTTATCTCCTGGCATTATACCTAGTAAATATTTTTTAATGCATATAAGAGCTGGGGTCTAGGCCAGAGGTATGGGGGGTGAGAGGATTCACCAGAGACAGATTGGGGAGCAGAACAGGTGGACTGACTGAAATACACTGCTGAGGGCAAGACTGGAGAAGTCTGCTATGCCATATATGGGTTAGCTCCTGGCCAGGAATCGAACTTATGCTGCAGTGGCTGCTGATAGCGTCATAGTGCTGAGATTTAACCTCTTGAGCCACCAGGGAGGCCCCACATAGTAAATTTTTATTGCCAACTAAACAACACATGATCAATTGTAGAGATATTTTAAGACTCCGGATAATATAATCTTTCAGAATGAATTCATTGTATTTTGGGAGTTAGAGAAAAGGAAAGTTAATTTTACATCAGTACAGGATTAAGTTGATTTGATGTCAGTCTTTATTATTTTTGAATGACGCATATTGCTTTATCCAACTCCAGAACTGGTAAGATCAATCAGATCCTCCATGGGTTAATGAGGCCTGGTGTCAGAGCTAAAGCAGCTCATACTGCATCAGGTACACTGTGTTCATACTGGAGACTAACACTCATGGGGAGGACTGAGCCAGCCTAATGGATTTAGATGAAGTGTTGGTGACATCGTGTCCAGGCTAACTCTGAGGACCTGGAGGCAAATATGCCCTAGAAGATTTGAGGAAATTCCTAAATTTGCCCAGTGCATCTTCTCTAAGGAATTTTTTCAAATTCCTTAGTAGCTTCATAATTTCCCAGTGTTTCCAAATTGATGATTTTAGACACTGTTCAGCATTTGTTTTCATTTATTTTATTTATTTTTATTTTTTTTAAAGATTTATTTTTATTTATTTATGCATGTAAGAACTGGAGTGTAGGCCAGAGGTGGGGGGGTGTGTGAGAGTGTTCCCAGGCAGATCTACTGCTGAGGGGAGCAGTGGGTGAGACAAGAGAGGTTTTCTGCTGTGCCTGGTGGGTTAGCTCCCTGTCTGGGTTAGAATTCATGCTGCAGTGGCTAGTGATAGCTTGATAGCACTGAGACTTTAACCCCTGCACCACCAGGGAGGCCCTTGTTCAGCATTTTTAATACTCAATGGGAGGTTTAGTCTACAACAAACTACTCTCATGTAACTGGAAAATAGCAAAACACTGCTATCTTTTAAAGATCTATTACAGTGATACAAAATATTACTCCATGTACCACTGACATACAAACATAGCTAAAAACTAATTGACATTAGCTTCAAGGTAAAATTAGTGGGGCACCAAGATGTAGGGTTCTCACTTATAGATTTAAATCATACCACACTATACATTGACTCCTCAAAAAAGTTCAATTAATTTTGTCAGTGTCTGGTTACCCTTGATATCCTGAGGTTAATTACTCACCTAATGGAAATTTCCATGCTGACTAAAGGACTAATTATGTGTGGGACCATACAAAATAAGGATACAAAATTTACCAATTACTTCCCCAAGGCAAAGGATTCACAACCTGTTTGTTACATGTTTAAGATGTGTTTGATTCTGACTGTTGTAAAAATTCAACTCAGACAGATTATAATCTCTCCTTCCTTTTCCCAGCAATAAACCTACTTCTTATCCAACCTACAGACTGTGATTCAACTCTTTGTGACATATTTCAAGAATTTCAGAATCTCCTCCTCAGTTGTTTCAACACATTTACCTATATGAACTCTGCTGTTTTCAGCTTCTTCCACGTTAGGACAAAGATACTATGAACAGATTTTTAAAAAAAAACCTTAAGGGGTTAAGTCTCAGCACTATGAAGCTATTAGCAGCCACTGCAGCACGAGTTCAATCCTGGGCCAAGGAGATAACCCACGTGGCACAGGAGACCTCTCCGGTCTTGCCCACTGCTCCCCTCGGCAGTATATTTCAGTCAATTTGCCTGTTTTGCTCCCCACTCTGTCTCTGGTGAAACTTCTCACCACCACCAAGCCCTTGGCACCTCTGGCCGACACCCCAGTTCTTGTATGCATAAATAAATTAAAATAAGTCTTTATGTTTGCCATTAAATATGTTTGACATTGTATCTGTACTATATATGCATATAATATGAAACAGAAAGTATCAATGTGAGGAGTTCTAAATAAAGCTTCTCAGAGAGATGTCTCTGGGGAACATCAATAGATGCATGTTTAATGAAACAGTTCATGGAAATCAGAGATGTTTCACTAGCTACCTCCAAAACAACAATAAATTTTTGGATAGTAACTTTCATCTACTTCCTCCCAATCTGTTATTTGTCACAATCAGAAGTTATCCTCATTACTCTAATTTGAAGATGTATGGTCAGTAGAAATGATGACTTTTCCAAAGGGACTAGAGAGCTTTTCTTCAGTAAAGGGGATATTCATGGCTGTGTTTCTCTGCTAGAATGTTATCTATAACTACCACCTCCATATCAATGCTATATCACAAAACTGTGTACGGAATTTTAAAAGGTATATGCCATATAATCCCTATTAAATGATATGTATGTTTATGAAACATAAACATAGGTATGTTTATGTATGTTAGGGTTTATACTACAAATATGAACTAAATGAGTTTTAGGTATTTAAATGAGTTCATAAATACAAAATGCATGAAACAGGATCTAGCACATGAAACAGGATCTAGCACATAACAATAATAACATTAACAATAATGCCTACTGCATAGGAAATTAAATTCCTATTTCTCATGAACTACAAATTTAAAATATCTATATTTAAAGCCATGGATCTCAGAGTATACAGATCTACAAAGGTATCAAATGATCCACTAAGGATACTTCCCTCTTATTTTTAATGAAATATAATTCAAATAAGAAAAAAAAGATCCATGCTATTTGCAGAGGAATATGAGAAATTTGCTATCAGCAACTACTTAGCCGTCATTACTGCCCTAGTTAACTATGGTCATGAAATGGATAGAAAAAAATGAAAAAAGAAATACTGAAAGGAAAAGGATGAGGCAATGAAAAAAGAAGAGGGAAATAAAGAGATAGAAATTGAAAGAAAGAAAAAAATTGGAGAGGATGTAAAGATAAATTAGAGGAAAGAGAAAAGGAAAAGGAAAAAATAGAATATAAATGGCAACTGGAAGATCGCATCAGCAAGGACCAATTCGTTCTGCTGACATAAACCAGGCATTCTGCTAAGTGTTTTACAAGCATTATCTCACTCAGTTTTCAGAACAATACTATAAAAGAGGCATTTTAACAACAAGAACCACAAAGAAACTGACAAAACTAAACCAAAATAAACCCTAGAAATATGACTGCAGAACTGAGATTACTAGAGAGGTAAGGAGGGAGGTGGTGGAGATATAAGGGGGAGGGGGCACAATAGACCATTGGGTGCTTGATGTTGGGGTGGGGGAGTAACATACATCTGATGAGGTGCAACCTCATCCCCCTAAATTGTATACAGTGATATAAACCAATGTTACCTCAACAAAGGAAGTAAACAAGTAAATGTGATTTTTTATTATCCTTATTTAACAGATGAGAAAATGAAGGTTCTCAGTGGCTAAGTGATTTTTCCCCAGGCCATATATTACTCCTCTTTAATGGGATATGTTCAGGAAAGACCAATTCAATTCGAGCCTCATTTGGCCTGCTTCATCTTGTTGGTCATGTGATGTCATATCTTTCCCTATTATGAAAGAAATTAACAGAATATCTGCTAATTGTCTGATGTTGTCATTATCTTCTCTTATCCTGGGAATCATGCATGTTTAATAAGGCTCAGAATAACTTGATGAGAAGAGAAGCTCCAGGGTAAAACATTAATACCATGTCCAATTTTCCAAACTAAATATTCAATTATTAATTTCAAGAAACCATATTTGAGAACTTATTACATACAAAATCTTACTAAAAGAAAATCATAGAACTTTGTTTTGAAGAGAATGAAGTTAATAGCTTGGATCCAGAATTTTAATTTTGTCACCTTTCATTTAACAAAAATTTTTTAATTTTTTTTAAAATTTTTTTTAAAAAACATAAAACAAACTAAATAGAAAAAGTGCTGTGAAGCTTTATACTTTCCTCAATATCTGGTTAAAAGCTGTGGGTAGGTAGAGGACCTGAGTTATTGCTCCTATTTGCTCAGCTGTGCAATATTAGTCCTAACTTCTCTGGGTTTTAGTTTTCTGATCTGTAAAATGAGGGTCTGGGAAATTTGTTTGCAAAGATCATATGACTGTTTATCTTATAAAAAAATAAGGCAGGGAGTTTTCTTGTGATAAAGATTAGATTTTTTTTAAAGATTTATTTTGATGGGCCTCCCCAGTGGCGCAGCGGTTGAGCGCTGGGTTGCAAAGCTGCCCGCAACCTCTGCAGCACTGGTTCGATCCCCGGCCCTGGGCGAGGGTCCCACATGGCGCGCAGACCTCTCCTGCCGCCCGCTGCTCCCCTCAGCAGTGTACTTCAGTCCTTTTCTGCTCCCCGCTCTGGCTCTGGTGAATTCTCTCACCCTCCCGTGCTTCTGACTGTACCCAGTGCTTGTACAAACAAACAAATAAATATTTTAAAAAATATTTATTTTTATTCATTTATGCATACAAGAACTGGGGTGTAAGCCAGTGGTGGGGGGCGGTGAGAGGATTCACCAGAGACAGAATGGGAAGCAGAACAAGCAGATCTACTGAAATACACTGCTGAGGGGAGCAGTGGGTGAGACTGGAGAGGTCTGCTGCGCCATGTGGGTTAGCTCCCTGGCCCGGGATCGAACTCATGCCTCAGTGACTGCCAATAGCTTGATAGTGCTGAGACTTTAACCCCTGTGCCACCAGGGAGATCCCTTAAGGAACTTTAAAATTAAAGATATTTTAAGGTTTCTAATACTTGTTATGAAAAATTTACATGTTAAACTTAATTGTTGACTTTTATTTGCTGCCATAAATGAGAGGAGACATAGTAATAGTAGGTGATTATGCTGAGCAAAATAGCAATCCATAAATGCCAAGTTAGTTCATGCATTTTTATCATTTTGTAATATTTTTTGTGCAAGATATGCCACAGCCAACAAGTGGTAAGAATTGAAATAATCAAAAGATAGTTGCATGCTTTTTATTTATTTACATGGTTTCAACCCATTACTGTGATGACAGAATTTTGGAGTCCGATGGGTGTGGAGGAGAGAAAAGAAATAATTACTCACTAGCTCTTGGAAATCATTCTTTACGGTTAGATTACACCAATAACTTGTTTTGCTAAGACTCAATATGTTGCTCATTAAGATTTTTTACCCAATTTAAAGATTTGGAAATCTTCGAAGTAGAAAACTTGAGAAAATATTATAATTTAAAAAAATCTTTATTTTCCATATTACTCAGCATTCAAAAAAAATAAACACATGCAATTTGCAGCAACATGGATGGCGCTGGAAGGGATCATGCTCAGCGAAATAAGCCAGAAAGAAAAAGAAAAATACCGGATGGTCTCACTCATAGCAGGAATCTAGAAAACTTAAATAAGGGACCAGGAAAATGAATAACTATAAGAAAGTGAAAATCAAAATCAACAAAAAACTATGAACCAGAGACAGTTTTGGGGGAGTGGGGGGGGGGCGGGAGGGGAGGGATTGGGGTCAGAATGGGGGGTTGCAATGTATGGGGAATATAAAAATAAAATTTATATAAAAAAAAATCTTTATTTTCCAAATCAGTTAGTGTGCATTCAGATTCAAGTAACACTATTAAAAGTGACTTTTAATTAGAGGTTTTTAATTTTAAAACCAAGCAGTCTGGAGGAAAATGTTTCCAGATTTGCTAGCTTAGCTCAACAATTTCATCAGGTGACTGGTCTCTCCACCACCATCTTTGGCAAGTGGGCGCTGTGCCCTCCCTCTGCAAGAAGGCTCCTCCTATCCAGGAACAGCTTGTAAAGAGGGTAATACTTAATCCCTCAAAATAGGTATTTCTCCCCATGTATCACTTTTTTGCTAGAGAAGACACCCTTTCCCAGACATCCTATTTTCCATTGGCTACCACTGTGTCTCTCCTGCGGCCCAGGCTGCAGGGGGTTAGCAAAGCAGCACCTTCAGCTCCAGCCTGCATCATAGGAGCAGTGCTCTGCCAACAAGGAAAACGGGAGTACACAGCCAACACCCTCACTTTTACATGTTGGTATCTGTCTTCCCAAATATTTTACTTATTTAGTTGTTTAGGTAACATTGGTTTACAACATGGCATATAATTTAAAGGTAGAGGATCACACCCTTGTATAGATTTTATTTATATTATTTACATCATACTGTATACCAAGTTTTGTAACCTGGCTATACTTAATATTTTACCATAAGCATGTGTTTCATAGTAACAATCTTTGGAGACTTTATGTAATATCTCGTGCAAAAAAGACTCACATCATAATTTACCTAATGTAATAAGCAGCAGTCCTTAATTTATAGACTACCTAATGGGAATTATGCACTATACACCAGAGGCTTTATACAAATACCTCTAATCCTCAGAACAATCCTGCAAGGCGGCTATTATCATTCCAATTTAACAAATGAGGAAACTCATTTGAGAGATTAAAACTTACTCAATATTCCTGCTGAAATTGCGTAACTGGGAATTTGAGCTCAGGATCATCTGATTTCAAGCCAGCACATGTAATAACATTTATTTATATAATATTGCTGGGGGGGAATCAAAATTCAAATTACTGGACCAATTTATAAAGTGGCTAAGTTTATCATTGAGCTAAACCAATCAAACCAAACAAAACCAAAATCTGAATTCATGAAGGCAGCCAGCAAGTGGCTACAAGGCTATAATGGATATTCTCCTCTGTTTCTAAGGAATTCAATTCGTCATTGTTTGTAAACCATCAGCAATTATTCAATTTGTACTGACATTTACATTGAGCTTACTCTGACATCCTGCTTTTCATAATTCTTGGTCAGGCTTACTCTGAATCTTTGTTTTTCATAATTCTTTATCAGTAGTTACATAGCTGGGCCTGACAGTGTATCTCTAGTACATACAATTAGTCATATTCTTCATCATTCCTCAGTAAGGTTAGATTAAGTTCAGTTTATCACAGAACAACTATGTAAAAAGTTCCTAATTTAACTCTCAGATAGCAAAATAAATTCCACAGCCAAAAGAAAATTCTTTGAACCATCTATTTATATTTGGTACTTCGTACAATACACTTGGTTCATATCCTTAAGCAATTGGCAGCCAGTCTTCTTGTTCTGAAGACATTAAGTTCTATAGATTGTCTATAGGAGTCGGCAGTTAAATGGAATAGATAATAAAAAATGAAAAATATAAGGGGAGGGTGGAGCTGGGGAAAATGGAAGAAAGAAATGTACATTAGGATGGAGGAAGGGAAAAGTGGACGGTGCTGTAATTTTTGTCAGTTCTTCTGTGGAAGAGTAAATTCTAGAGCAGACTAGAAAACAGCACATGGCAAATGTTTCCAGCTAGTCAATAGGACTAGCAGAAAATAAGCCAAAGTGAACTGCTCTCACTGATTGTATCACCAGAGTTCAGCGTTTCAGAGGACATATCCTCCTCAAATATCCCTCCAGGGACTTGGACTCTCTTTTTTTTTTTTTTTAAAGATATTTATTTATTTATTTATGCATGCATGCTTACAAGAACTGGGGTGTAGGCCAGAGGTGCAGGGGGTGAGCGGACTCACCAGAGACAGAGTGGGTTGCAGAACAGGTGGATCCACTGAAATACACTTCTGAGGGGAGCAGCAGGCGAGGCAGGAGGGGTCTGCTGCACTGTGTGAGTTAGCTGCCTGGCCAGGGGTCAAACTCATGCCTCAGTGGCTGGTAATAGCTTGATAGAGTTGAGACTTTAACCCCTGCGCCACCAGGGAGGCCCCAGGGACTTGTACTCTTGATTACAAACTCCCTGTCCAGGTTCAGGCACCTAGTCTAACATATGTTCCTACCGCTTCCAGAGCATATTCAAAAGGGCTTTCCAAATATCACCTCCTTTCAATATTCAATCCTCACCTCTTTCTTCCCCTCAGCCCCATGCTATCTCTGCTTATGGTGTGGGTGGTTCCAGGAGAAAGGTGACATAAACAAGTTTCTTCTGGACTTGACACAGCAGAACCAAAAAGGAAATGATGTTGGCAGCTTTCCTTCTGAGACCAGATTCTTACTGACAAGTACCGACAGTCTAGCAGTTGGGAAATCAGAGTCCCTTAGAGAGCAGGGAACATTCACAGAGCCTCCCAGTCTCTCTGTTTGCCTTCTGCCCTAGTTATCAGGGCTGCTCTAGGACAGTAAACCTGAAAGCTCACCTCAGTCTGTCTGGTAAGACCAGACTTCATTGGCTTCATTTCTTCAGTTCTCTGCTCCATCCTAATATAAGACTCCGGAAGGAAGAAGGCAGTTCATAAATTTGCTTTAGTTTGATCTGTGTGACTAAGCAAGAAAGAATTATTGACGTTACCTTTTCTCCATTTTCCATTTCTAATAGTCTCAGCACCATGTTAAACCAATGCTACAAGTTCAAGGTTTATTTGAATCAGGAGAAAGATGATGAATAAATATGTGAAAAGCTATACATATATATATGCACACACACATATATAAATTTATAGGAGTAGATGCTGGATAAATACAGATCTGATTTTTATTCTGGTTCTCACATGTTTTAGCAGAGTAATAGAGTGATTTACGACAGTTGACTAATTTCTTCAAGCACCACTCATTTACCTCATCACGATAATGAAGATGATGATAGTGACCTCGCTCTCCTCCCTCTTCCTCTTTCTCCTTCTCTTTTATTTGGGGGGTTATTACATAATATTTCACAAGAAATACATGAAAAATCAACACATCAAAATTTGAGGGGTGTAACTAAAGCATTTCGTAAAAGAAAACCTATAGATTTAAATGTTTATTCCTAGTTTGCTGTTTATTCATGCTTAATGGTGCGATGTTGAAAATATTCCTTTAAAATATGTTCACATCTCTACTATACATCACATGATTATTATTTTTTTGCACTTTGTACCCTGCTCTTTTTTATTTTTATTTTTTTAATTTTTTACATCATTGTTGATTTTTAAACAATATTTGCTCCTCCCTCTCAGGTGTTTCCTTCACCAATGCACCCGTGCACCATCACTTCAGCTCCTGTGCTCCTCCCTCCCTCCCTCTGAGCCCTCTCCCTCCTCCTTCCCTGCAGTATGGCTCTGATTTATAATTGTCTGTTTTTGCTTTGTTGTGTTTTGTACTTTTATTATTTTTTTAGACTGATGTCCTTTTTTGGTTCCCCTATTATATTCCTGCTATAAGTGAAACCATCTGATATTTTTCTTTTTCCTTCTGGTTTATTTCACTGAGCATAATTCCTTCTAGCTCCATCCACGTTGCTGTGAATGGCATGAGTTTATCTTTTTTGATTGCTGAATAACATTCCATTGTGTATACATGCCACATCTTCTTGATCCAGTCATCTATTTTTGGGCATTTGTGTTGTTTCCAGGTTTTAACTATTGTAAATAGTGTTGCAATAAACATAGGTGTACAGGTGTTCTTTTGAATCAATGTCTCTGTGTTCTTTGGGTAGATCCCTAGTAGTGGAATTGCTGAGTCATATGATAGCTCCATTTTCAGTAGACTGAGGAACCTCCAGGCAGCTTTCCATAGTGGCTGGACCAGTCTGCACTCCCACCAGCAATGCAGGAGTCTCTCTCCTACTCTTAACAATGATGGGTCCAAAGCAACAGTTGCAAATACAAGAACAAAAGGAACAACAACAAAAAAATAAAGACAAAGATAAACCCTTCTTCCACTTTAAATTTACAAGTCTGAAGCAGACTGGGCAGGGAAAACTGGAGCTACTTGGATAAGAGTTTTGATATTACACTGCAAGGAATGGTGATACATCAGTATTAGATCAGATCAAACTTCTATTTTGTAAGAGCAACTGTAGGAACTCAGGCACAGTGGGACACTTGCTATTCTGAAATGTCCAAATCAATAAAAATAATTTTTTTAAAAAAGTATAACATATGTTTAATGTTTCCTTGAAGTGACAGGAAATTAAGGTAGCCATAACAGACAACATCAAAGTAAAAGTGGGAAACCTAAGACATAAGCAAGAACTGAACTCAGCATTTATCCGAGGGCAGCTCCAGAACCCTGGGGGCTCTGAGTTTGTTTTTATGACTGCCCGATGCTGGTGACACAGGTAAAGCTCAGAGATCACCAAGCTTGGGAGTCTAGTAGGTTCACTCCCTGTATAGCTGGGATGCATGGTTAGCAAATAATGGTCCTGCAAAGATGTCCATGTCTTAATCCCCTAAATCTATGGATTTTTTGTTAACAGGCAAGGCTACAGACTGAATTAAAGCTGCTAATTAGGGACCTCCCTGGTGGCGCAGGGGTTAAAGACAGCGGTATCAAGCTATTGCCAGCTGCTGCAGCATGAGTTTGATCCCCACCCAGGGAGGTGATCCACATGGTGCAGCAGACCTCTCCTGGCTCGCCTACTGCTCCCCTCAGCAGTGTATTTCAGTCGATCTGTCTGTCCTGCTCCCCACTCTGACTCTGGTGAATCCTTTCACCACCCCCTACACCTCCGGCCTGTACTCCAGCTCTTGTATGCATAAATAAATAAATCTTCTTTAAAAAAGCTGCTAATTAGCTGACTTGAAGATAGGTTACTTAGATTATCCAGATTCAATGTTATCACAATGTTATTTATAATTTTTATTTCTTGTTAGTATATTTATTTATGTATTTATTTTTAATACAAACTTGTTTTTTAATTGAGGTGACATTAGGATCCCCCCTATCAGGTATCACTCCTCATGTAGTGCACCCACCACCAAATCACCCATAATCCACCACCCTAGTCTATTGTACTTCCTTCCCTCTTTGTTCTTATTCTTTCCCCAACCCCTTCAGTGCTATAATCAGCTTTCAAGGGTTAGTCTTTAGTTTGTCTTTATCTGCCCCTTAGTTTGGTTCCTCTATATTCCACATATTTGTGACACCATCCAGTATTTATCTTTTTTCTTCTTCTTTCACTTAGCATTATCCCTCCCAGCTCCATCCATGTTGTCACAAATAGCATGAGTTTATCTTTTTTGATCACTGAGTGATTTTCTATGATGTTTATATACCTGATCTTCTTGCTCCACTCATCTGTTTTTGGGCATTTCTGTTGTTTCCATAGCTTGGCTATTGTAAATAATACTGCAATAAACATGGGAGTGCATTTCTGTTTTTGAGTTAGTGTTTTGTAATTTTTTGGGTAGATGCCTAGGAGTGGAATTATTAGGTTATATGGCATATCTACTTTTAATCTTTTGAGACACTTGCATGCTATTTTCCATAAGAGCTTACTTAGTCTGAATTCCCACCAACAGTATAGAAGGGTTCCCCCACCTTCCCGCATCCTCACCAGCACTTGTTATTTCCAGTCTTTTCAATACAGGCCTTCTCACAAGTGTGAGATGATATCTCGTTGTAGTTTTGATTTGCATTTCTCTGATGATAAGTTATGATTAACATATTTTCACGTGCCTGCTTGTCATCTCTATGTCTTTGTTGGAGAAGAGTTATTTAGTTCTGCCCATTTCTTGATTGGATTCTTTGTTTTCTTTTTGTTGAGTTGTATGAGTTCTTTGTCAATCTTTAATATCAGTTTCACAGGGGCCTTTTTTTTTTTTTAAAGATTTATTTATTTATTTATACAAGCACTGGGGATAGTCAGAAGCACGGGAGGGTGAGAGAATTCACCAGCACTGCTAAGGGGAGTAGCGGGTGTGGCAGGAGAAGTCTGCATGCCATGTGAGACCCTAGCCAGTGGCCGGGGATCGAACTGGCACTGCAGAGGCTGTGGGCAGCTTTGCAGCCCAGCGCTCAACCGCTGCGCCACCCTGAAGACCCACGCAGGGGCCTTTTAAATGTGGAAGAGGGAGGCTGGTCTGAGCTAGAGAAAGATTTGTTTTTTTCTGCTGACTTTGAAGATGGAAGAAAGAACCAGATACCAAAGAATGTATGCAGCCTCTAGACATTAGAAAAGTTAAGAAATAAATTCTCACATACAGCTTCCAGAAACAATGCAGTTCTACTAACACTTTTCAGCGATACTCATTTCAGAGTTCTGACTACAGAGTGGCAAGAAGATAAATATGTGTGCTTTTTTAGCCACAGTGTTTGTTATAATTTGTTATCTGCAACAGGGTAATATATTTCCAGAACATTTTTAATCAAGTTATGGCTGTAGAAATAATATAATAATCTACAATAAATGTTAAGATGAAACACTCCCAAACATAGTCAACCCACTCAGGAGCTCAACAACAGAAGCTCTTACTTATTAAATTGGATTTAATAAAATAAAAAATATCATCTGCCTCTGGGAAAGGCAGGGCAAGGTTTGTTAACAATTACATTTACTGGAAAAGGAAGGACTGAGTCACTATGAGTCTGAAGCATAAAAATAACTTAAATCTACAGAACTCAGAATCTCATAAATAGAAATAGATGCCCTTGTCAGCTATTGGGGCCTTCCTTATCTTCAGATGCTTTGATCTTTTGCTCCAAATGCAAGTGACTTTTGTAAGTGAAATGAATTTTTCCAAATTCATCGGCTATGAAAACATGAATCCTGAGGGCTATTTGGGGGAGCATTTTTACACACAGGAAATATAGCATACTACCTAACTTCACAGAGTGAAAGAGTTCTGTACACCTCTGTCTCTTTTTCTAAAGTGCAATGACCTCACCACATGAGATGTGTTGTCATCTTCTTTTAATTCCATGCTTATTTAATATAACAGTAATGATGTCATTGTTTAATATTTTTCTTTCAGAGCTTAAGAATGTCTATACTCTGTATTTCATAACATTTTCCTAAAGAAAAGATTTTGTGGTAGGTGGTATAATCACTTCAAGACATTTGAAGGACAGCAAACTATTTGACCAAATATAAGTAGGTTTAAAAGGACTTAATATCAGGGAGAAAGAAACTGAAGACAACAGTAGAACCAGAAAACATAACCTTGGCTTTATCCAGTGCCATGAAACAGCAAACTCTATTCCCCTCTGATGTCTTTACCCTTAACCTCTGCCCTTTACTGAATACTCAGCAACTAATACTGAGCTGGCAGCTCCTCTGAACAGTGCGCTATCTGAATATATCTTCTCTCTCTCATCCTCATTTTCCATCAAAATTCAACTGGTAAGATGCTCTCATTCCCATGCTACCACTAGTAACTCTTACTGGGAAGGAGTTCATAAACTCGTATATATGTAAAATTACATGCAAATGATTCTGGGCTTTTACTTCTCCTGCAGAAGCAAAAATGACTCTTCTGGACCCATCCTACCCACCCATCCATGCAGGAAGTACCTGCTCTGTCACTGATGAAACTGTATTCTGGAATTTATGTTGAAAGGTGGCAATGAAGGTAGAACCTAATAGATAGGAGGAGAAGTATAAGCTAATCTTCAAAACAAAAAGATAAGAAAATTTTGGAAATTTAGAACAAATAAAAGGTACTGGTATAACATCGGTTAGATAATTTGGGAAGAAGAAAAAAGATAAAAGAGCTGTTGCTGGGAATGGCAGTGGTAAAGAATCTACTTGAATATATTTTTTTAAATAGAAAAATTAAAAGATAATTCCATTTTTATTATTTATGGATATTTGGCCTGGGCTTCTATGAATAAGACTTTATATGCACATTGAACTGTTTGGGTCAGGGGGTATGGGGAATATAACCAAAATGAAAATGCATACATTGTGCAAAAATAATAAAATAAAATAAAACCAACAGTTACACCACAGTGCGGCAATGGAACGAAAAAAAAAAAAAAAAAGTTGACACACTGAATTCAGAGTGACCAACTCATGATTTCCCCAACTTTAGCACTGAAATATTCCCATCCCAGGAACTCCTTCACTCTTTGTCAAACTGCGCTGATTGGTTATCCTAAGTTGTTCATGACTAATAATGGCCTCATGTGTTATGTTTCCTGAGGGAACAGTTAACTCTCATTACTAGTTAGAATGGTTGCTGAGGATGAAGAGGAAACTATGATGACATTTGCGCTTCAGTGGTAACCATAGAGATAGTAACTTTACCCTAGCTGAAAGATAAATACGTATAGTCCCCTAGTCCCTATCAATCTTTTGTTTACCCACTAGGGCCTCCTGGGCTCCAATTCAAGAATTTTCTTTCTCATGCCTGCTGAAGAACTAAGTATTCCTTTATGCCAGGATTCTTGAGGAAACTGGAGATGCAAAGGTAAACATGCTACACCAAGGGAACAAAAAACATAATTTTTTATTTAAGAGGAGCATTGAGCCCTTGGAGCACCAGAGGAGGGATTCATTCTGCTTAAAGAAGGTATCACAGAATAGGTAAAATTCTACTTGGGTCTTCAAAACGAGTAGTAAAATAGGAGTGAATAACCCTCCCAAGAAGGCAAATGAAGGACAACCCAGGCCAAGCACCAGTTATGTGCATATCAGGGGGGCTTTAAAAAGTTTTTAAACAGCTCATCTTTGCAAAAAAGCAGATTTCATTTAAAAAAAAAAAAGAAAGAAAGAAGAAACCATGTACCACGCATTAAGGAAGAAACAACCAGAATGCCTACAAACCATCATCTCAAGTCAAAGAGCATATATATTGTATTTCCCACACCAACGATAATCCTTTTCTAACTCAAAGTCAGCTCACTGGGGCCTCCTTGGTGGTGCAGGGGGTTGAGCGCAGCGCTGTGAAGCTGTCTCAGCCTCTGCAGCGCTGGTTCGATCCCCGACCAGGCAGGGAGATACCCACATGGCGTGGCAGAACCCTCCTGTCTCGCCGGCTGCTCTCCTCAGCAGTGCATTTCAGTCAGTCTGCCTGTTCTGCTCCCCACTCTCTCTGGTGAATTCTCTCACCCTCCCGCACCTCTGGATTGTACCCCGGTTCTTGTATAAATAGATAAATAAATAAATCTTTTTAAAAAAAGCCAGCTCACCAGTCCCTCCCTCTCAGTATATTAAAACTCTCTTCTTCAAGGTCCCTGCATACATTCTGCATACATTCCTCAGGCCAAAGAGATGCTCCTGCCCTCATGTACGCATACTTTATAATACTTAATACTCTTACTTTATTTTACTTAATACTCATTTACCACTTTGATATAATGGCTGGCCCTTCCTGAGTTAAAATCTCATACGTGCCCATGTGTGCTATGAACTTTCTAAGAGATAAACCAGATCTCTATGGTTTGGTGTTGCCAATGACAAGATTATCATTGTCCCTGTCAATCATGTACAGAGTAAATGTTGTGAGTTACTAATATTAAAATATTAAAATGTTGTGAGTCCACATTTTCATGTGGAGAAATTGGAAACGGAAACTTAAATATGAAACAAATTCATGTTCTGCTAGAATTTATTTTTTTTGGGGGGGGAGGGAAATAAATCATAATCTTTATTAGTCACAGCTCTAGAAGAGCTGACTGAAATACACTGCTAAAGGGAGAAGCGGCCAAGAAAGGAGAGGTCTGCCCCACCATGTGGGTTGCTCCCTGGCTGGAAATTGAACTCGTGCTGCAGAGGCTGCGGATTGCTTCACAGTGCGGTGCTTAACCCCTTGCGCCACCAGGGAGGCCTTTAAAAAGTCCACTTTTTGAAAGCAACTTTGGGGAACTGATTGGAACTCTAAATGCCTCACCAATAAATAAATACATAAAAAATTAAGCAAGGATGATTCCACATTATGCCAACAGCCAGGAAATTAGACAAAATGGGGGCCTCCCTGGTGGCGCAGCAGGTTGAGCCCAGCACTATAAAGCTGTCTGCAGCCTCTGCAGCGTGGGTTCGATTCCCAGCTGGCCAGGGATATTCCCACATGGTGTGGCAGACCTCTCCTGTCTCGCCCATTGCTTCCCTCAGCAGTGTATTTCAGTCGTCTTCCTGTTCTGCTACCCGCTCTGACTCTGGTGACTCCTCTCATCCTCCTGCGCCTCTGGCCCCAGCTCTTGTATAAAAATAAAATAAATCTTAAAAAAAAATGGTATTATGAGCTTACCTTCAGTTTGAAGTTTTCATGATTCTAAAATTATTTCCTACTGGCTAGACCAATTGGAGATTTAACCATCAGAAAAATGCCCAAGTTAAATCCAATATATTGGCTTATGTCTTTCTCAAAGAGAACATCCCCCTAGAACATCCCACACTCCACAAAGTTTAGGAAGCAGAACCTTGACATCCAGGGTGAGCTCTATTTGCCTAATAAAATAATGTTAATGCAGTTTTGTATAAACACAGCCACTCCTTTTGGGGCATGTGAGGGAATCCGAGTGCAAATGATTATTTCTTTCATGGACTGACAGCAAAGCACAGATAAAGGATGCTGACATAAAGAGAGAGATGACTCTTCAGATAAAATCTAGTAAAATCAACTCAATTTGGGGCCTCTTATTTGATGTTTTATTTATTAGACAAATATTCATTGAGTGTCCAATATGTGTCAGATTGTGGGGCCTCCCTGAAGGCCTAGGGGGTTAAGTCTCAGTGTTATCAACACAATGGCCTGAGTTCGATCCCCAGCCAGGAAACTAAACTACATCTGGAGCAACAGAGCTCTACTGTCTCTCCCACTGCTCCCCTTAACAGAGTATATCAGTGTATCCACCTATTCTGCTCCCCACCCTGTCTCTGGTGAATCCTCTCACTCCCCACACCTCTGGCCTATTGCCCAGTTCTTCTATGCATAAATAAATAAATCTTAAAAATATAAAATCAGATTGTTATATGGCAGGGTGAGGGGCACCCTGGAACCCCCAAAACTGCCTACTCCAAACAGGTTCTGCCATACTCTGCATCAAGACAAACCATAATCTAGTGCATAAGACCTTCAATGGAAAGGAACTTTACTACAATTAGTGTGTGAGTGAGAGAAGAGAAAGAATAGATAAAATAATTTCCATATAAAACTCTCAAAATTACCCATCCCCTGATGGGTAAATGCCCAGCCAAACAGGGTTGGCCAAAAGCAGGGTCACTGAGGCCCAAAAATTTGCCACAAGTCTAAGGCACCTTTTGGTGGGGACCCATAAGAAAGGGGCAGAGAGACCAAGCATGTCTGGGACAAAAGGAGTAAAATCAAAATCAAAGTAAAGGCTGCCATTGTTAACCTCCCCAGGGGTCTCCCACCCATGTCTGTTTCAAGTGTCTCCTTCCGTGTCCTACAAGTCCCTGGTACAAGTCCAAGGCTGAGAAGCCAGCACAGCTTCTTCACATGTCTCTCTGCTCTATGTGCCTCCTCCAGGTATCCCCCTTGCTCTTCTTCCTCTTTCCTTCTTCCAGTCTTCTCTCTAGCTTCTCCTTCTCCCTGCTCAGCTCCACCCTTCCTTAGGTCAGCCAGGGAACCGGGAACCTCCCCCTTTCTCTGGGAACCCCCCTGTTATGAGATCACTCATAGGCTCTGTAATTTTTGCTTTCAATTTCAGCATTTCAGGCACAAAAATAAAATCTGGTTCTATCCTAAGCTTTTGAACACATGTACCCAGGGATGTAACTTGTATTGTGTTTCCAGAGTTTCTATTTTATATCTTTAAACTACCTAACCTTTCCCTGATGACTTTTGATAAGTAAGGGCTAAAAGCCAATTTATGATTGAAAACATAGATCACAGTGAGCCACTTCTGTCACTGAAACCCTTCATTTTTCTAAGATTTATTTATTTATTTATGCATAGGAATGGGGTGTAAGCCAGTAGTGTGGGGGTGGGGGGTGAGAGGATTCACCAGAGTCGGGAGCAGAACAGGTGGATCTACTGAAACACACTGCTGAGGGGAGCAGGGGGCGAGACTGGAGAGGTCTGCTGTGCTCCTTGGCCTGCAACGGAACTCAGAGAGCAGCCAGCACTGTTAGTGTGATAGCGCTGAGACTTAACCTTTATACCACCAGCAAGGCCCCATTGAAACCCTTTAAAATTACCACATAGCTGAAAATTTCCAAATCCTCTGCATGTTATTCATGGTCCTCATCATTGTGAGAAACCAAGAGTCTGCTTCTCTTCCATCACTGTCTTTCTTCCTCCTTTCTCATGGGCCACACTAGATAGGCTGTCATTTTCTCGAATGACCTGCCATGGCATACAATCTTGCTCTTGCACCCCCTTCTTGTGTCACCCACTTCCAACCAGTCCACTGAAGGCTCACCTCACTGTGTCAGGAAACCAGATACCTGCCCACCATCCCTTCTCTAACAACCTACCTCTCTCTTTCTGCATTTATGAAGGATAGTCACGTCTCTTTTGTAGCATTTATCACTATAATTATTTGCTTCTAAGTCTGGAGCAGGGGCTCTGTAAAGGCAGTGATCATACTCTTCATCTTTACTTCTACTGCACTAAGTTCAGGACCTGACATGAAACAGATAGATCTTTGCTTTTTATTTAATTTTTGGTGTGGGGTAGTGGTTGAGAGGGTGTCAAAGAGTGAGTGAGAACAGGAGTATTTAGATGGCGGTATAACACCTTTCTTTAAAGGACACCTCATTTTTTCCAGGCGTGTTGCTAGGAGCTCTACCACATTATTCAAATTCTTACCACCCATCAGAATGTCATTCTCTGCTTCCTGTAGGTGAAGAAAGAGGCTCAGAGAGGATAAACAACTTGCATTAATACATTGCTGTGTTGGGATTTAAACTATAACAGCCTGGCTGTTACAGAACCCATATTGTTGCCTAGCAGTTTCCAGAATCTCAGTGCGGGAACCCTGGCAATCATTAAGGCTGTGTAGGGAGATCACTCACACAGAGAGGCTATGTCAGAATGTGGCTCTAGGAGGTAAATGCTGAGTGAATCTGATGTAGCCTTATTGCCAGGGAGTATTTTAGAGCATGGAAGGGAATATTGAGCAGAAATATTCTTTTATATGACGTTCATCTCACTTTATATAGAATATATTCTAGAATATATACATATACTTGTAGAATATCAGAAACCAGAGACTCAAAAATGTTAATTTAGTGAATAAAACCATTTTATTGGGTGAACACTGTGTTTGCTGGGCTTATCACACTTCATAATGTTATATTCTCTCCAGAATGAAGTCTCTTAGTTTAATAGAATTCAAGTGACATCTGGAGTCCAATCTCTGGTTCCCTGAATATAGGTCCCCAGGTAAATTACTTAATTATTCAGCATCTGTTTTCTGCAGGAGAGAAGGCATCTTGCTCCAGAACTCAGCTAACACTAAGCCCAACAAAAACTAACCTAGAGACTAGGCTGACCCCAAAGTCCATGAGCCTCTTTGCTCTTGTCCTTCAATGTGTCTGGAGGGCAGGATGCAGCGTGTGACTGGCTACTTCTTAAATATCAACCAGCTGCCAACTCTCATATCAAATAGAAAATCTGAAAAGCATTCCCCTTCTCACTACAGTTTTGGGAACCTAATTTGTTACTCTGTCACAACTGTAGAAGGAAGTTGTAGCTTACCAAACACCAGCCCCAAAAAAGGATTCCCATCATCTCATATATATTTGGAGCTGGTTGGAAACTAGAAAGTCAGGCAGTTCCTCAGATATCTACGAATAACGCTGACCCAAAGGAAACATTTTTCAAAAACTATTTCCGTGTGATCCCGACGTGAGTGGTTTTGTAGGTTTTGTATGACCGAATGTTGATTTGTGAGTAGTTTAGGATGGGGTTAATAATTCTACAGTTAAGGTGGGCTGGTTTTGATACTACTGCCTTTCTCCTCAGGTTTATCCTACCAGTTCGTTGGAAGGAAGGTGTTTATCAATCGCTGGCAGCAATTTTCAGGCCTAATGGACTGACCTCCCTGTGCCAAACCATGCACAGGTTTTGTGGGACCCTCGCAGGCAGCCAGGGAACGAACCGGCGCTGCAGAGGCTTCCGGCAGCCTCTCAGCCCAGCGCTCAACCGCTGTGCCACCATTGGAGGCCCCACAGGTTTCTTTTTTAAAGAAAACTTTTTTTTTAAGATTTATTTATGCATCCAAGAACTGGGATACAGTGTGGGGGGTGAGAGGATTCACCAGAAACAGAGTGGGAAACAGAACAGGCAGATTGACTGAAATACGCTGCTAAGGGGAGCGGCGGCTGGGAGACAGAAGTCTGCTGCATCATGTGGGTCAGCTCCCTGGTGGGGGGTTGAGCTCGTGCTGCCTTAGTTGTGGATAGCTTCATAGTGCTAATGCTTAATGTCTTGCACCACAGGGAGGCCCCTCAAACTTCTTTTGATTCAGCCAAGAACTAGGCTGGGGTCTTATGGAGGAAAAGACTTTTAACAATTTGAATTTGAAATGAGGAAGTTTAAAAAAAAAAAAGGCAAACAAAGACAACCAAGAAGCAAAGTCAGCAATTTCCTATAAGCTCTTGACAACTTCACAGCTATTTATTGTCCTTCTGCCCCAGTGGAAATTGCCCTGAATGAAGCTATTTCAATCCCCCTGCCTATTCCAACAGCTGTCATCTTGCCACTATCATCTGCCTATAAAGTAAGATTCTGAGATATGTAAAGTGAGTTCTGGGACAAGTTGGTCAGTTCATTGCTGAGTTCTGTTAAATAAATAGATAACTCTTCACAAATACTTCCTTTGCCCCATTTAATCTTCATATTACCAGTGAGGAAGACATATTACTTCAAATATGAGGGACATAAGACTTACATCATGTGTTCAAGTCATTTTTTCTGAATCCAAGGCCTTTCCCTACACCTATAGATTCCAAAATATCTTCTTGTCAGTAGAGAGCTGGTTAAAAGCAGGCTTCCAGACAGCCAACTCAGAGATTCTGGTTGAGAAAAATGTGGAGTAGTGCCCAGCAATCTGTTTGCCTTTGATTAAGGCAGGATTTAAACCTTCCTAGTGACACTCTATCTCTGGAGCTCCTGCTTGCCACCCTCTTCACAAGTCTCATTTTTAATTAATCACTACTTCCCCTGGATTCTCAGAGCACTCTGTTCTCATGGCTAGTACAGCAGGAACCACATGTTAAAAATAGCCGGTTTTTTGTCCATTTGCCTACTGATAGTTGTAGGGGTGGAGTGGTGGTGGGGGGGGGGTGTTGCTACTTGAATCCAGGATCCTGTTTCTTCTTGTCTTCCTCTTCGTGATCTCCTTCCACTGGTCTTTACATAGCCTGGGTCTTCTCATCACTTGGGCCTCAACTTAAAAGCTCCCTTCTTGGAGAAATCTTTTCTGATGACTTAAAGAATTAATTAAGGGGCCTCCCTGGTGGCTCAGGGGTTAAAGCCTCAGCACTATCAAGCTGTCAAAAGCCAGTGCTGCATGAATAGAGCCCTGCCTAGGCAGCTAACCCATATGGCTCAGTCTCACCTGATGCTCCCCTCAGCAGTGTATTTTAGTAGATCTGCCTGTTCTGCTCCCTGTTCTGTCTCTGGTGAATCTTCTCAGCCTCCCCTACCCCCAAACCTCTGGCCTACACCCCAGCTCTTGCATGCATAAAAAAATAAAATAAATCTTTTTAAAAAAGAATTAATTAAGAAGTCCACCACTCACTCACTGTCATATCATCCTATTTCGTCATCCAACATAAAATATAGAACTTGAACACTAGGTGCTCGGTTAGAATTGGATTAACCAAAGATAGAATAAGTATATTTTCAGGGCACCAGAAAAACTGGGGCACTAGCCAATTTTTTAAAAAAGTTGGTATATAATTATATATTTAAACTACAGAAGATATGTGAAAAAAAATCAGAATCTTGCTATCATTCCACTTACATTATGGGCAAGTATTATCTTTTGTATACAATTACATTCTAGGAATGGGATCTATAACTTTTTTTTTTTAAAAGATTTATTTATTTATTCATACAAGCACTGGGTACAGTCAGAAGCATGGGAGGGTGAGAGAATTCACCAGAGCCAGAAACAGAACAGGCAGACTGATGAAATACATTGCTGAAGGGAGCAGCCGGCTCGGCAGGAGAGGTCTGCGCGCCATGTGGGACCCTCCTGGTGCTGCAGAGGCTGCAGGAAGCTTCGCAGCCCAGCGCTCAACCGCTGCGCCACCAGGGGAGGCCCAAGGATCTATAACATTTTGAGGGTTGAGTCTCTAAGTGTTTAATCCTTTCATGAACATCTTTTTCCCCCAAAACATTCTGAAAATCAATTGGGCAGGTATTATTACCCTGTCCCACCTTGACAAGGTTAAAAAAAAAGAGAAAGGAAATGAACTGATAATTTTTGTTAAAATCCTTCCTAAATTTCAAAATTTTTACTAGTTATATAGATTAATAAATTGAATATTAAAGAAGCCCCAAAGAGTTTGTCCTCTGCATGCAGAAAAACCTCTTGAACATTAAAGAATCACAATATCTATTCTCTTAATTTAGGCAGGACCCTGACCATGCTGAAACTCACCTCATTCTTCTTACCCATTAAGCATGGATACTGAACTCTAAAGAAATCTAAAAGCTAAACAATTCTATAAACTCTGCAGATACACTGTAACCTTGAAGATCTGAAAACCTGTGTGACTCAACTTTTCACTGATGTTTCTCTTTCTCTAATTAAAGTAAGTCTTCTTTCTAGAAAAAAGGATATTGACTGGCAAAATTTATACTCATCAAAGCCCTGTTATTCTGCAGACTTGAACTTGTTTCATATTAGACTTGCTAGCCTTTGATTTCATGTATGATTGAAGATAAGTTTAGAAAGGCACAGGCTCCATATCTGCAGCAATCACCTTGGCCCAACCAACCATAATCTCTTTTATTCATTCATTCATTCATTCATTTATTTAATAGAGGCATGTTTTATTTATTTATTTGTTTGTTTGTTCGTTTGTTTTGTTTTGTTTATACATGCACTGGGTACAGTCAGAAGTGCAGGAGCTTAGCTATACACATGGTGCAAATTATTAATTTTTTTTAAAGATTTATTTATTTATACAAGCACTGGGTACAGTCAGAAGCGCGGGAGGGTGAGAGAATTCACCAGAGCCAGAGCGGGGAGCAGAGCAGGCAGAAGGACCGAAGCACACTGCTGAGGGGAGCAGCAGGCAGCAGGAGAGGTCGGCACGCCATGTGGGACCCTCCTCTGGTGGTCAGGATGCAGCCGGGGATCGAACCGGCCCTGCAGTGGCCGTGGGCAGCTTTGCAACCCAGCACTCAACCGCTGCATCACCGGGGAGGCCCCC
Source organism: Talpa occidentalis (assembly GCF_014898055.3). Taxonomy (NCBI): domain Eukaryota; kingdom Metazoa; phylum Chordata; class Mammalia; order Eulipotyphla; family Talpidae; genus Talpa; species Talpa occidentalis. The sequence goes on along the minus strand of NW_023604295.1, from coordinate 62,792,804 downwards.
AACCATAATCTCTTGCCTCTACTCCACAATAGTCTCTCAGCTGGTTTTCCTGCTCCCACTATTGCTTCATTGTAATCCTCTCTCCACATAGTCCACCAAATCTTTTCAAAACGTCAGATGATGTCACTCCTTGTTTAAAATCTTTTAGTTACTTCCTTTCATGTTTAAAGAAAAAAACATTTACCCTGTAAACTGTAAAAAGGAACTGTATGATGGTGACGATGTAGCTCTTACCTTCTTTCTGACTTCCTTACTTGCTACTTACCTGCTCAGATACTGTATTCCAGCCAGACCAACTGGCTGGTCTTCCTTGCATGTACCAATCAATCTCTTTCCCATCTGGAGTGTTTGCACAAGCTATTCCCTCTGGCTGGATTGCTCTGTATAGCAGTCCCAAAAGTTGTGTGTTTATTTTTAAAAGACACCTTGGATTTAGTTTTAATCAGGTATGGTAAGGCATGGGAATAACTGTCATAAAGAAAGTAAATTTTTTACTTGCAGATGCCTAGAACCAGAAGGTCCAGCATGTCATTTAGGACCACATGGCCACCAGGGTCAGTGAAAAGGTGGAGGAAATAAGAGGAAAATGTGACAAGAGGCATTATTGTGGTTTCCATGGAAAGAAACAGGCGAAGCAGTGTGAACAGGTTTAGGATTGACTATTTGAATAATTTCAGTGGGGAATGGGGTGTAGGGACTATCCCAAATTGTCTGGTGTCTGGTTCTGGGATAAGGGCAGGAAAACATTGACCAATAGTATAAGAACTAGGTGGAGGAGGTGGGATGGGAATGTGGGTTCAGGATTGGTTAGATTAGGAACAGCATCTCCCTCTGGCTCTAGCTATCAGCTAAACCTAGGAAGTACAGTCCTTCCAGTAAGAGTTCTGCTCCTAATTACAAGGGGGGAGAGGGAAATAGCCTTACACCACAAGCAGTTCTTGACACTAGCTGGATGTCCCTTCATTCAACTCATTGCTGACATTATCTACTGGAGTTCCTTGGGCTCAATTAATTTACTAGAGCAGCTCACAGAACTCAGAGAAGCATTTTTACTTACTAGATTTCCAGTCCTACTATAAAAGGATATAATTCAGACCTGCCAGATGGAAGAGATGCTTAGAGCAAGGTGGGGGGAAAATGTAGAACTTCCATGCTGTTTCCAAGAGTGTCACTCTTCCCAAATCTCCACCCCTTCACCAGCCTGGAAGCTCTCTGTACCGCTCTGCTCTCCACTCTGTCTCTCATGAATCCTCACCAACCCCCCTGCATTTCTGGCCTACACCCCAGTTCTTCCATGCAAAAAAAAAATCCCCCAGACTGTTCAATTTCTTTAAAAACAAAAAAGATCAAATATATATTTCCTATTATAAATTACAATATCACATTGGTCAGCAATACCAGAATATCAAGGATATAGAAAATAAGAAAATATAGTTTATACAGTATAGTCTAGTAGACTCCATAAAGATCATGGAAACAGCTGTATAACCTCAACCTGGAAGAGGACCCAATAAAAATGAAACACCTGGTCTTTTATCAGGGTCTCAGACTTTGTAATTATAGTTTGACTTGACAGTCTTCCCTAGACTTGGGGATGACAGATCAAATTATCTTACTTTGCCCAGGCTTTAAACAAATTTTTCTTGTACATGTACTGTTCTTTATTAATATTCTCAATAAGCTTGCAAATATTCCTTTCAGATGTAAGTATAGACATAGGTCCTGTAAAATTTTAAAGAGAAGCAGGGCCTCACTGGTGGCATAAGGTTAGTTAAGTCTCAGTGCTATCAAGCTATCACCAGCTCTCATGAGTTTGATCCCTGGCCAGGGAGCTAATCCAGTTGGCGCAGCAGACCTCTCCTGTCTTGCCCGCTGCTCCCCTCAGCAGTGTATTTCAGTCAAGCCACCTGTTCTGCTCCCCACTCTGACTCTGGTGAATCCTCTCACTCCCCGCACCTCTGCCTACACCCCAGTTCTTGTATGAATAAATAAAAAGAAATTTTTAAAAAAGAAATCTTAAAGAGACGCAGTATGAGAGGAGAAGAGCCTGGAATTGTTACTTCTCAGAAGCTGTTCCTTTCCAGAACTTAAATTGGGCCAGCAAAGTGTTTCTTCATATCCTGACTCAAAGTGAGTATGAGATGGAGGGGAAAAAAGAAAAAAATGGGGGAGTGTGAGCTTATGAAAACTCTAAGGGTATTCTGGAATATATGGTCCAAAATGGGCATTTAACAGAAATGAGAGGGCACAAAAGGTAAGAAAATTTATTAAATAATCCTTTGCTGTCATTTCCTTTAATATTTTATTGTCAATATTTATTGACACATTTTCCTGACTATCTCTTGGTTGAATTTTGATAATAGAAAATGAATCAGCTTATTAATACAGTGAGAATTTAGTGAAATATTTAAGATATTTTTACATCAGAGAATATTAAAGGCATAGAAATTGTAGGAATTATACAATCCTCATCTATGCAGAAAATAGTCCTGGAAAATAATTATATAGTTCATATAGGCAACTTATTCTATTACTGGACACCTTATGATATTAATTATAATGGCTGGGTAGGTACATAGTCCTTTAATGATATGAAAGAAAAGAATAAAGATAAGTAGGGAAAAAAATGAACCAAAAATTTGCTTAACAGAATCTCCTACCTGAACTTCAGGTCAGTAGTCTTCATTAAAAATTAATTCTTAAAGTCAGTGTTTTGATGAAACCAGGGGGAGTCCATAGTTACTTTCTGATGAGACTGTGGATTATCAAGGTTCTACGCTGCCAGTTGAATATGCAGGATGATTTTTACTGTGTAAGAAGGAAAAATAAATGTACTCAAATACACTCAATGTCTTTAACATTGAGTGTATTTGAGTATATATAAATTAGCATAATAAATGATATTCTTGGGCCTCCCTGGTGGCACAAGGGGTTAAGACGCAACCTATGAAGCTGTCTGCAACCATTGCAGCACGACTTCGATCCCTGGCCCGGGAGCTACCCACATGGCGCAGCAGACCTCTCCTGACTCACCTGCTGCTCCCCTCAGTAGTGTATTTTCGTCGATCTGCCTGTTCTGTTCCCCACTCTGTCTCAGGTGAATCCTCTCATTTCCTGCACCTCTGGCTTGTACCCCAATTCTTGTATGCATAAATAAATGAATCTTAAACAAAATAAATGATATTCTTTATGATGATTTCAGAGTTGGAACAGGTTAGCAGTTCATTCACCATATCTAGTTCCAGAACCTTTCTGTCTTCCTACTCGGCCTTTCTTAGAGGTTGGCTTTGTCCTTGGGTGTGTCTCTACTGTTTCAAGATGGAAATATCTTGGGTATCATATCTTCCACCACAATGTCCGACAGCTGAACATAAGAGAGACGACACTCACCTGACCTGTGCCATTTATTTTTTTAAGAGACAAGAAAAACCTTTCCAATGATTTCCTCACCTATCTCATTGGCAATAATTATGTTGCTTTCCCAATCCCAGGCTAATCCAAGGCAGGGGCTACCATGATTGGCTCAAACCAATCGTGATTACACCCCTGGTTTGGGAAAAAGCTCAGCTTTCCCTCAAATGTATGGCCCACTGATTCCTGGAGAAAATAAATGGGTTTTTATTGACAAGGGTAAAGGAAAAAGTGGATGTAAGACAGCTTCATGAAAAAGGTAGTGTGTTTGAACAACCAGTGGTGCACAGATAAGGGTTTCCTCTAGTTTCCACCACTCTGTTTATCATCTAATAGTTACAATACACTGACAAATAGTATTTGTCTGATATAGATACTCATCTACCGGTGTCATAAAGGTGGGGAACCACCAGTGTCTGCTCACCATTGTATTCTATGATACTGGCCAATGCCTGATACATAAAGAATCTTAGAATTTGTATTATGAAAACCGGTTTCCCCATATGGCATCTTTGGGCAGGAATGCGAATGTTAAGAATTCTGTATGTCCCATTCCTCGGATGCCACTGTATTAGGCAAATAGTGGCTTCTCAGTGAACACGTAAATGAATGAAATCATGAAAATAAATAGACGTAGACTGGTGCCAAAGGTATTTCTGTTGCATTAAGACTTTGCAAAAATATTTAAAGTTAGAACATTTAGATTGGTCAAGCTATGCTGTAGAGATGAAGGAAAGCTAGATAGCAAAAAAGACAGAAAATTATTTCTGAGATTAACCTGATTTTTTAACAGAATTAGTTTAAGTTATTTTTTATTCTACGTAGAAGAACTGGGGTATAGACCAGAAGTGCAGGTGGTGAGAGGATTCGCCAGAGACAGAGTCGGGAGCAGTACAGTGGATTTAGTGAAATACATTGTTAATGGGAGCAATGGACAGGACAGGAGAGGTCTATTGTGCCATATGTGGGCTAGCTCCCTGGCCAGGGTTTGAACTCAGGCCATAGAGGTGATAGCTCTGAGACTTAACTCCTGGGCCACCAGGGAGGCCCCAGAATCTGTTTAATTAAAAACAACGACTAATCAAATTAAGTATCTATACAACCAGATATTTTAAAATGTTGGTAACTGTATGGCACCAAGAACAATTTGGTGATGGCTTTATATTAAATCTTTCACTGCGAGTTTGCCATGTGCTGATTTTTTTCTAAATATTTCCCACAAAGTAGGTGACATCCATCTCCAATATTTTATATTCATGCTTGATTTCAAGAAAGACCCCAGTCCTTGGTTTTCTAACTGGATATGTAAGAGAATCAAGTCTACAGTAATTTTGTTTCTTGTTTTTTTTTTTTTTTTTTTTTAAGATTTGTTTATTTATTTCTACAAGATTTATACAAGCACTGGGTACAGTCAGAAGCGCGGAAGGGTGAGGGAATTCACCAGAGCCAGAACAGGGAGCGGAACAGGCAGACTGATAAAGTACACTGCTGAGGGGAGCAGCGGGTGGCAGGAGAGGTCTGCGCCATGTGGGACCCTCACCTGCCGCAGGGATCGAACCGGTGCTGCAGAGGCTGCGGGCAGCTTTGCAGCCCAGTGCTCAACCGCTGCGCCACCGGGGAGGCCCTTGTTTTTTGTTTTAACTGGCTTTGAGACAGAGAAGAGTAGATTATAATAGAATACCAAAGAAAAGAGTTTCTCCCCACAAAAATAGTCTGGTGAAATTTGTTTAACCATTAAGCAAAGTTAAACACCTTTCTTTATTGCTGTTTTTATCTGATCTGTTAATATGCTAATTTTTATTGTATAGGATTTGCGGTGGGGGATACAACTCAATTTTGTTTGCCATGGAGTTCTTTGAACTCAAATTAGCATATCCCAACAGAATGCCATTTGGAAAAGGCTATTCAATCCCAAAGGCAAGTATTTAATCCATGGAGAAATAACATTTACAAAGGGAGGAATTAAGAAAGTCCCAGGGGGCCTCCCCAGTGGCACAGCGGTTGAGCGCTGGGTTGTGAAGCTGCCCACAGCCTCTGCAGTGCTGGTTCGATCCCCGGCTGCTCCCCGGCCGGAGGGAGGGCCCCACATGGCGCGCCCCACATGGCGCGCAGACCTCCCCTGCCGCCCGCTGCTCCCCTCAGCAGTGTACCTCAGTCCTTCCCTCTGCTCTGCTCCCCGCTCTGGTGAATTCTCTCACCCTCCCGTGCTTCTGACTGTACCCAGTGCTTGTATAAATAAATAAATAAATCTTAAAAAACAAAAGTGGAAAGAAAAATAGAAATTTAAAAAAAAAAAAAAAGAAGGTCACAGGATCCTGCATCAGTCTTTGCTTTTTGCTTTTACTTGTTAGGCCTCTCCTGGATGCACCTTTGTTTTTAAGGACTCTAAGAGGAGCATGATTTCTACTACAAAAATATATAGATATGTTGATGTAATGGAAAACTGAAATTTAGTTGAAAAATCGTAAAAAGTGGGGCCTCCCTGGCGGCGCAAGGGGTTAAGCACTGCACTATGAAGCAATCTGCAGACTCTGCAGCATGAGTTTGATCCCCAGTCGGCCAGGGAGCAACCCACATGGTGCAGCAGACCTCTCCTGTCTCGCCCGCTGCTCCCTCAACAGTGTATTTCAGTCAAATCTGCCTGTTCTGCTCCCCACTCTGTATCTGGTGAATCCTCTCACCCCCCCATCCCGCATCTCTGGCCTGTACCCCAGCTCTTGTTTGCATAAATAAATAAATCTTTAAACAAATAATTGTAAAAAGGCAACTTGATCACTATTTGTCAAAATTAAGAAATGGGGCCTCCCTGGTGGCACAGCAGTTGAGCGCTGGGTTGCGAAGCTGCCCGCAGCCTCTGCAGCGCCGGTTCGATCCCCGGCTGCTCCCCGGCCACCGGAGGAGGGTCCCGCATGGCGCGCAGACCTCTCCTGCCGCCCGCTGCTCCCCTCAGCAGTGTACTTCGGTCCTTCTGCCTGCTCTGCTCCCCGCTCTGGCTCTGGTGAATTCTCTCGCCCTCCTGCGCTTCTGACTGTGCTGAGTGCATGTATAAACAAACAAACAAACAAACAAACAAACAAATAAATAAATAAAACATGCCTCTTTAAAAAAAAAATTAAGAAATGCTTGACTATTGATTTCTCTTTAGCCAAATTTTTTTTTCTGTGTATGTCATAGTTAATTGAGGGATTTCCTAAGAAAAGCATTAAATCCCTATTTCTCTGCCAAATGCATGTAGGTGCCAGAGCTGTAGACCCACCCAGACCTGTTTGAACCTGGTTTTGCTCCCTTTTCCCTTTCTCTTTATGCTATCTCAATAATATTTAACTCCCAGGTTTGTTACTGCTAAATGTGTTAATGAATGCAAATCATCCTGCAGTGCTCAACAAATGTTACTTTCTTTTTTGCTTCACTTGACCTCAGTCTAGTGCTTTGATTCATTTGGGACTGCCATACCCTGCCTTGTGTATGGCGGACAGTTTATAAAAATAGAGGACAGTTTATAAAAATTTCTTTTTAAACCTCCTATTTTCCTCCCAAGAACCTCTGCTGCAAAAATTTAACTTTCCTCCAACTCAAAAAGATAACCAAGTTTTGGTGTTTCCTTGGTTCAGTGACTTCTTGTAACAGGGTGAAAAAGTAAAGTCACCAGATCCTTATTAGACAACTCAATTTATGATGGTTTTGTTTCAAAAGCCTAGAAGCAGAGGATCCAATGTCTTGGAGGCAGAGAAGGCAGAATCCATTGTCTTTTGTTTGGGTGAAGGTAGGGATGAAGAGGGCAGAGGCAGGGTGTTCTAGAGAGAAAGGGAAAATAAAACTAAGTAGAGGTTGGGAGATTCACTTAATACTGGGACCTGAAAGAGCGAGTGCCCAGGACACAGTCACAGAGAGAGAGACTGCCCTAGGTGGACCCCTGACAGGTGACTCAGGAACTCTCAGCTTGCGGGGGTGGGTGGGTGAGACAAACACCAAGTGGGAATAAAGCACAGAGGGAACTGAGAGGAGGGCCCAGCAAGATTATCTCAAGACTCTATCAGGATAGTCTTAATTATCAGAATATAAGTTTCAGGAGAGCAAGGACTTTTATCAGTTTCCCCGCTGGCAAACCATATTCTATCTAAAAGAGTGCCTGGTAAATAGCAAGCACTTAATAAATATGCATTTAATGATAATGTGGTTTGTTAATGACATAAAGGATGAAAATTCAAGTAAGATGGGGAAAATGAAGGAGAGGTCAAGGATAACCCTGAGGTTTCGAAAGTAGGGAAGCAGGAGAAAAGCATTATTAGTCATAATAATAGGTTAAGTTAAAATACTGGTTGGTATGAAAGACTAAGTATTTTGTTGACTCTACTTTTTGTAAAGTACTTTGCATATAGTGAGCGTGGTTGAACTGAATGCTCAGCAAGTCATTTTAGGTACAAGACTGAGATTTAAGAAAGTAATCAGAGCTTGAAATCGAGGCCTCCCAAGTCCCACAACAGGCTGATGGGTGGTGAATCCCTGAGAGAATTCAGATATATAATAAATGTCTATTTTGGGAGTGGGGAGTTTGAACTATAAGGGACAAGTATATTTTCTGAAGCCATGTGCAAATGAGCAGCAACTTGCTGTTTAATATCTTGGGGCCTCCCTGGTGGTGCAGGCGGTTGAGCGCCGCCCTATGAAGCTGTCTGCAGCCTCTGCAGCGCCGGTTCGATCCCTGCCGGCTGGTGAAAATCCCACATGTTGTGGCAGACCTCTCCTGTCTTGCCCACTGCTCCCCTCAGCAGTGTATTTCCAGTCTGCCTGTTCTGTTCCCTGCTCTGTCTCTGGTGAATCCTCTCACCCTCCCACATATCTGGCCTGACCCCGGTTCTTGTATAAATAAATAAATCTTTAAAAAAAATTAATATCTTGGGGCCTCCCTTGTGACTCAAGGGGTTAAGACACAACCTATGAAGCTAACTTCAGCCACTGGATCACCAGTTTGATCCCTGGCCTGACCAGGGAGCTACCCACATGGCACAGCAGACCTCTCCTGACTCGTTGTTGCTCCCCTCAGCAGTATATTTCAGTAGATTTGCCTGTTCTGTTCCCCACTCTGTCTCTGGTGAATCCTCTCACCTCCCCCCACCACACACCTATGGCCTGTACCTCCATTCTTATATGCATAAATAAATACATCTTTAAGAAATAAATTTAATATCTTGGAAATTATTCTTAAGACATTATATATAGGACTATCTCATGGTTTTAGCGATTACACAGGCATTTATAGCCACTACTAATGGTTATTTAAACCATTCCAGTGTCTCTCCATTATAAGCAATATCTAAATGGTAATTTTTTACACAACTTTGTATAACTGTACAAGAATATCTGCAACAGAAGTTTTATCAATAGAATTCTGGGGCCTCCCCAGTGGCGCAGCGGTTGAGCGCTGGGTTGTGAAGCTGCCCGCAGCCTCTGCAGTGCCGGTTCGATCCCCGGCTGCTCCCCAGCCACCAGAGGAGGGTCCCACATGGCGCACAGACCTCTCCGGCAGCCCGCTGCTCCCCTCAGCAGTGTACTTCGGTCCTTCTGCCTGCTCTGCTCCCCACTCTGGCTCTGGTGAATTCTCTCACCCTCCTGCGCTTCTGACTGTACCCAGTGCATGTATAAACAAAACAAACAAATAAATAAATAAAACATGTCTCTTTAAAAAAAAAATAGAATTCTGGAATGCTGCATCAAAATATATAAATGTCAAAAACTGTAATTGTTTTTGCTAAAATATTCTCCAGAACAATCTCATCAATTTATACTCCCACCAACAGTACAGGAGTGTGCCTATGTCTCCACACTGAGTTCTAACAATATTGCTTTTTGCCAATAAGTAAAAATTATACATAATACTTACATAACTTTACATTTGATTAGTGAAGTCAAGCTTCTTTTCAAATTCACTAGAATGTAAGCTCCTTGGGGGCAGGATTTTTTGTCTGTTTCTTTTACTGCTTAGAATAAAGCCTTGCACATAGTATTAAATATTTGCTTAAGTAATGATTTAAAAAGACTTTTCGTTTTCTCTTCAGAGAGTTGCCTTTCCATATCATTTGTCTATTTTCTATTAAATTCTTTTTTATTTTTCCTAAGATTGTTATTATAAAAAGAAAACTAACCATTTGCATTGTGTTGCTCTTTCTTACATTCCCTGTTGGCTGGAGGCTAAACTGTCTTCTAAGGAGGGAAATTAAAATACCTTAATTAGGGTTTTGAAATTCAAACCCAAAACAACCTTGCAAATATGATAGCAAACACCAATTTGCCCTCTAAGAAGAATGTACCACTGAACACTCCTTTGAATAGTTCCTTGACACCTTCCACTAAACTCATCAATCTCATTAATGTTTTTAGTTTCTGCCAATCTGCTTTCTCATTATTGTTTATACTTTCTTAAACAGTATTATTATAAAAAGGTATTAAAGTCTTTGCATATGTTTGTGGGCTATTTGTAATTCTTCTGTGAGTTGCTTGTTCATGGCCTGTGTCCTATTTTAAAATAGGTTTGTTTTTCTTACTGTTTTATTAAAATCCTTTTTATATTCTGGGTAGTAACCCTTTTTAATAATATGCTGCAATTTTTTTCTGTTGGTTATTGTAATTATGGTGGTCGGCCATATAAATGTTTCACATGTTCTAGTGCTTAGGGTGTGCTGATCCCCCATTCTACCTTCCCAACACCCTTCCCCTTCCTGGAAGGAGAGTATATGCAAATTCTGAGACTGGGCTACTTAGACCTCTAAGTGCTAGAAAACTAATACCTAGACTAGTATAATATGGGAACGATATCTATTATGAAATGACAAGTAATCTTTCTGGTAGGCTTGAATACCTTTTCTTGCACTCACAATACTGGGAAAATCATCACAGTGGTTACTTACATATGTCAACATATAGTCCTGCTTTGTAATGAAGTTATGCTTTCGTTGAAAAGAACTAAACTATCTTTTGCTAATGTACTAGTTTTGCCACACTGTAGGCAGAGTGATAGCTCTAAGTTAGGGTATACTGGCTTATTCTTTTGGAGGTGTACATGTTTAAACAATGTACTCACAGGAGATAAAACCCCAAGACAGCAGGAAGATAAGGCTGGCAGGATATGCACATAGAGCTAGAGGAAAGTTTGTATGTAAAATGAAATAGTTTGACTAAGCTCAGTGTTTACTAATGAAACCCTTGAGAAATGTGAAGAAAACTTTTTATTAACTTGTAAGGGGATATTGTGAGAAACTAGCCCCTTATCACTTCATGTGCATCTCTAGTTCTGCGGTTCACCCAGTATAGTCTGAATGTGATTGTCCTGCTGAGAGAAGACCCCTTAGAGTAGGTTTCTCCTGCAAATAATAGCCACTCTTACTAATGCCAGGGGAGTTTGTGCTGGGGACAGGTAGGATGTGAGAATTTGGAAGGCAGTCCCTGCAGTGGGGGTGAGAAATAAACCTATTTTCTTTAACCTGACTCTAAACTGAGTCTACAGGTGCCGAATGGTTAGAGTGGGGACCCTGGCTTTTACCTGCCTCTGGGTATGCAGAGGCCATATTCCATGAAACAATATTATTCTAATTCAAAGAAATGACACCATCCATGACAAAAAAATCAAACCTAGCACACAAGGCCAGACCTATAGGTATAGGGCCTAAATACAATTCCATAGAGCCTTTGGAAGATGCTGCATGTTCCAAGAACCCACTCCTACTGGCCTGTCTCATTACAACTTACTGGAATAGGTCTGCACAAAGATTGAATTAAACATATTTGCATTGCGAAAACATTTTTCTCAAAACAATTACCAAGGCACATTCCAGAGATGGCTAGAAACTTCTAACTGCATCACTCTACTTAATTCTTTATTACCTTCCAGAGGAGTCACAAATTTTACATAGTTGCAATCATGTACCCATATAACAATGTATCCTGCATTAAAAAAAAAAAAAATCAATGTTACACAGATCAAAAGCATCTGCCCAGTTAATTACATAGTGAGTTTTTTGGGAAAGAAAACTTAATCACATTTCAAAAACAGGTGGTTGACATTGGCACATTACTTAATCTCCTAAAGTTGCTTCATTTCTAGCATGACATTATTCTGGTTTGCAGAATGGGTGAGAGGGCCAGATAGGATGTGTGCAGGATAGCTGACTCCTGGTGGGCAATGATTGGGGGTTAATAGTCTTATTGATGATTTTGTGACAGCCACAGTGCCAAGCATTCTTTGCACCACCTTCAATTTTAACCTTCCTTACAATCCCTGAAAAGAGACTGCATTATCTCACTTTACAAAGAACAAAAGTATACCCAGGTGAAGTCATGTGCCCACGATCACCCAGTAGGCTGGTGGAGGAGGTGGAATTCGAAGTAGATTAGGGTGAACAGTGCCTTCGTGGCTACTAGTGAATAAGAAAGATCAAATAGTAACATCACCGAAGAACAGAAGGCGTCTGCCCTTAGCACATGATTGCAGATGCAGACATCTTAGGCCAGATGAAATGAAGTATCACTGGTTGAATTTCTGAAGATCATGAACAAGAGAAGGATAATGAGGAACTCAGGAAAACCTAAAAGAGCAAGGTAACCTGGAGAAAAACTGGCCCAGATAGACAAATTCCCTAAATATCTTTAATTACTGTGATGTCTCAGGACCTCCTTTAAAATCACAAAATCTGGGCCTCCCTGGTGGCACAAGGGGTTGAGCACAGTACTATGAAGCTATCCTCAGCCTCTGTAGCACGAATTCCATCCCCCCTCCCCACTCTGTCGCTGGTGAATCCTCTCACCCTCCCACACCTCTGGCCTGTACCCCACTTCTTGCATGCATAAATAAATAAATCTTTTTTAAAAAAAACATAATCACAAATTCTGGGTGGATTAAATCAAAGGCAGTTTGAAGAAAGTGAAAGGGGTGGGGCTTTCCTGAACCTGGTATTTTTTTTTTTTTAATCAGTAAAACCAGTAAAATAACAAGTGCTGCCTCCTAGGGCCGTCAACATTCAGGCATCGTTGATAAAGGACTTTGTTTCAGTGCGGCTTTGATGATTTTGATTACACCCAAGTCTGCAGCTCTTTACTCTGGGGTCACAGGATAGCACGTGATGATGATGCTCAGTATTCAAAGGCTGAAGCTATTAATTGAATGTTGCTGGACAATGAGCTATTTACCAACGCTGAAATTTAAAAAGCATTCAGAGCCATCCAAGTATGAGGACATTATTAATAAAGTCCAAAGTATGAGAACATTATTAATATCTCAAGCGAGAGGGACTTTAACCAAAAATGAAAATGCACATCCCACCTTCGTTTTTCTCCCTAAAGCAGTATCTCCTTCAAAAGATAAGACGCTCTAATACATTTGTCCTTGGAAGGGCTGAGACCGGGCATTCTTGTGTTCTCTGACTACCCCTCCCTTTCTGCTGAGAACCAAACCTCCTGCCCCGCCTGGTGTCACAGAAGTCCCTGGTGCGCCAAGCAAATGTGTTTACTTCCACTGTTCTCTAGCCGGGCAGCGAAACGGAGTACCCGGGCCGCCCCTCAATTTCGCCCCAGCGGTTTTCCAAACACTCCAGGACGGGATGGGAGTGTCTTCTTGGCTGTGGAACTCGATCCTCCTACCTTGTCCTGAAGCCACCCGCCGCCTTTCCCTGGCTCGCTCTTCGTGGTGATTTTCCTGCCCGGGACGCCCGGCGAGGGCGCGCGGCTGGTGTCCGCCCGGCCCGAAAGGTAGGAGCTCGGCTGCGCTCCTGCCTCGCCGCCCCCAGCCCGGGAAGCTGCTCTTCTCCCTCCGCATTGCACCTTCCTCTGCGAACTCGGGGTCGGCCGCGGCCACGGTGCATCTGCCCCCGCGGCTCCGGAGGCGCTCGGAGCAGTCGCCCGGGATCCCGAGCCGGGCGCGGCGACCAGGGCGCGGGCTGCCGGGCGCCCAGTCCTGCCGGAGGCGCTGCGCCCACGGTGCGCCCCCGCCAGATCCGGGGAGACGGAATCGTGCCCGCGTCGCCCCTGACCCGCTCCAAAGCGCGGGGGTTTCCGCCGGCCTCGGGCTTCGGCGGCCGGATGCTGCCAGCGCCGCGGGAGCGAGCGGCGGCGGCGGGCGGAGAGCAGCGGGCCCCCGGCCGCCCGGCCCCTCACGCCTCGGAGGTCTTCACTGCCCGGCCTTGGCGGGTAACTCTCCCCCGCGGACTTCGCAGCGGGTTTGCTTCGCGGGGTGAGGGAGGTTGGGTGTGCGAGGAGACCGAGTTCGCGCCCCGGGATGGGAACCCCCCTGGGCTGCCCACATGCCTGCGGTCTCTGCTACTCGGGGCGCGGCTCACGAAGGTCGGGGGGCGCGCCCTGGGCCGGCCGACCCTGCGCGCACCTTCTCAGCCCAGACATCTTGCTCACGCGCAACCGCTTTGAGTTTACCGCCACCGGCCGCCGGAAGGAGCGGCTCGGACCCGGGTTCTAGCCCGGAAAGCGCGGGGAGGGCGAGTGGCGGGAACAGGGACCCCAGAGGTGTGTGTGTGCGCCCCCCTCACCTCTGACCGCAGGGAGCCTGGCGCGCCGCGGAAGCCCACGGGGACCGCGGGCTCCTCCCTCACTATTGTTTTCTTGTAAAAGGGTCTGGAGGCGCGGGAGGGCGAGGGGTCTGGATGGTTTCGTCGTTTTTCTTAGAAAACGTCGGAGAAACCCTTCTCCCCGCCTAACAAAGCAAGCACCGAGGCTGTTGGGGCAAAGGGCGGCCGTGCGAAAATTTGCAGTTTGGGCTGCCGTTAGTTTCCAAGATAGCAAGAAACTTGTCATTTGGAGGCCACTTTCTCTGGCGCACCCAGGCAATCTCACATCCTGTCTTGTGTGCGTGCTGGTTTGTTTGTTTGCTTTGGCTTAAAAGTATATTTCTAAAAAGCGATTTCCAGAAATTTTAAAACCCAAAGCACCCCCCGCGCCCTTAGGATCCTCAGTCGAAGGGACGGGGAAAGAGGCTGGGGTTGGGAGTCACGCGTGCTGTCATGGGCGCTGCGGCAGCGCTGGGATTAGGTAGAAACTGGAGCCCAGCCAGAGCTCCTCACCCTCTGCGCCCTACTGCCCCGTGCCCAAGCTGATTTGAGGCCACCCATGGCCGCCTCTACTCCGCTGGCTTTATTTAACTTTCCGGTTTCAAACTACCTCTGCAGCGGACCGTGAAACTGTCTTTTTGTTTACGTGCAGACGTTAAACATGTGGGAAGGCTGCCAGGTTATTTTCTGGTTGATGCTGATTTTACAGTTGTAAATTGTTTTATGTTGCTTCCTGTTCTTGGCGCCTGCTACTGCTTTTCGTAAGAAGATCTGCAGAAGATACCTTAGACTGTTATTTAGTTTGTTGTCTCTGAATTAAGCTAGTTGCGTGGGAGACACTAAGTAATGGCAACTTGGGTTTGTAAGGACCGAGAGAACTTTCCTAGAAACGGTACCCTGTCTTCATAAGCAGTTCTTAATCGTTCTTGTGGGGAGGAGAGACGGTCTTCATTCCTTGCCCTATGGGGTTTCCCTGGAGCAATATTCCCTGGAGCAATACTGCCCCAGACTGTATCAAGCCTTGTAAAATAGTACATTATAATGAGACTGCCATTTTGACTATATTTCAGTAGATTTGCTGGAAAAGTCAATATGTTCTTATGCTCCGAATCAATAAAAAATCTTTGAAGCTCAAAAAGGAAAAGATATTGGCAGAAGAATGTCAATAAAATTCATGCCATTAAGAAATCATTCTGTCTTTTGTGAAAACTGGAATTCTCAGGTTTTCTCATCCTAAAATGCAGTGGCAGTTGTTTTCTTCTGTTGGAGATAATCCTGTGTTCCACACCATGTGGACGATTACAGGAGAGAGTGAGATAATGCCATGTTTCTCTGATAAGTATCATCTGCTAACCATGTAAATACCACATGACTCGCGTGGAAATTATGATATCATTCCAGGTTAGAGATCCGTTTAACATGCATTCTAGGCAATGCTTATCAAGGGGGTGAGGGTAGCACAAAACCTATATGACATCCACTATGATCCCAAGTATGTTCACTTGTTTTATTAAATATTCCCAACAATTCTATGAGACAGTACTTTTTAGCCCCATTTATCTCGTATTTAAAATACGAGACTGCCGTGGGTTAAGTGACTTGCAGTGAGTCCCATGAAGTTCTTCACAAACTCTTCCTTGTGTATATCTTCTTTCTTTACCTTGTACATATTCAATTAATATAGCCCTTGAGTATTTTTCCTAATGATTCCTCAAGCTGGACTTCTTGGCTGGATGGTCTGCATACCTTGCCTGCCTTTGTTTCTTATAGCTTTAGCCTTTCATCAATTATAGCTTTAGCCTTTCATCTTCTCTTTTCTCCACATCTTTGCCATGCCACCTAAGTGTGCTGTATCTGGCCAGATCCAGGTTATGTTATCTCCAGTGGGTTGTGTTCCAAAAGTTCTGTTCATTCTGAATATATATTTCACTGAAGTTCTTTCTTGCCTGGAAGGGCTCCATCCCTACCCTCACAATTGAAATTGACTTCATCTCTGGTCTATCCCCATTCCAGGAGACACTAGGACACATTGCAATTTCCAAGTGAAACTATATGAGTTAAAAATGTATTTTATTTGGAGCGAGTTGTTGGTATAGAGAGTAGAAAGTATGTATTGGCTATTACAGTGTTTCAGTAAGAAACTTTTTATGCTTCCATACCAGGGCATCAGAGGCACAGTTCCCTAACGTTGGTAGGGTAGCAGGTTGGTGCTTCCCTAGCACTGACGGAATCAGCAGTTGAGTCTCAGATTTGGTCATATTATGGGGTGAAGAAGGGATGTAGTTTTGGGAGTGAGGTGCTAAGAGTAGAGGTGAGTAAGAAGCAGAAAGAGCTGAGTCTCTTCCTCATCATCACAGTTCTACTTGAAGAATTTTTTGTCATCTGGATGGGAATAACAATGACCTGCATCTGACCTGGGGCTTTCCTCTTACTGTATCTCAGGAGGTTTTCTTATAGACACTGAAAGACCTCTCTTTTCCCTTCTTAAACCTAAGACACAGTATGCAAATGACATATTGTTTAGTAATATGTACTGCTAGTCTTTGAAGAATGCTGTTTTTGGTTGGAGCAATTTTTATCTGGTTGGGAATAGAAAGCTCTGTAGGAGAAAAGGAGATTAATGCCTCCTCCTGATGAGGAGGTGGCAGGGAGACTGGAGATTCCTCCAGGGGAAGCGGTCTTGCTCTCGCCTTCCACAGGCTGTAGAAGTAGACTTGGGTTGGCATGGCTATGGGTCATGGTCACTGTAGTTGGGGGTGACAAAGGAGCAAAAATCTTGCAGTGGATCTTGGGTAATTTTCTGCATGGTTATGCATAGGCAGGTCTTGAGACTCAACCAATATTTGGTGAGTATCCAGCATGTGACAGGAAATGTTCTAGGTGCTGGGGGTGAAGGCAGGATACCTCAGAGTTGAATAAAGCAAGCAAAGCTCCTGCTTTATGCAGCTTATGTTTGTATGGGGAATAGAGTAATACAATACAAATAAATGAAAAAACCTTTGTGATGGAATGAGTATTACAGAAAGAAAACAACTTGGGGTGTGCTAGAGAGATGGGGAAAGCTACTTGAAAGCAATCAGAGTTTCCTTAGGAGGTGCTTTTTGAACTTAGATGTAAGTGATAAAAAGCAGCCAGTCATGTAAGTGATAAAAAGCAGAAGTAACTAGCATTCTAGGTGGAGGAAACAGCTAAGGGAACAGCTGCTGCAAAGACCCTGAGGCAAGGATGTTTGAGATATTTGAAGAACTTATAGATGAAGGATAGTGCATGGTGCAAAACAAAGAGTGGGAAGAGACAAAATCAGCAAGATAGATAGGCGATAGCTTACATGAAGCCTTCAGTTCTTAAAATGGAGTTTGACTTGTGTGCTAATTAGAATGGAATGCTACTTGAGAATTAATTTTTATTATGAAATAAACTGTACTTAGAATTAGCCAGCTAAACACAGTTCAGCTGCTCCCAATTTTATTGGCAACATCCAAATCATCATAGTCAGGAGCCAGACAAGCATATGCCTTCTTCTCTCCATCATGTCTGATTAGGGTGTTGACCTTGACCACTTCATTGTCATGGAATTTTTTCACAGCCTATTTTATCCGGTGCTCATTGACATCCACTATGAACACAAGTGTGTTGTTGTCTTCAGTCGTCTTCATGGCTGACTCAGTGGTCAGGAGGAATAGGATGATGCGTAGTGGTCAAGCTAGTTTTTCCTAGGAGTGCTCTTCCGAGGATATTTGGGTTACCTTCTTGGTTGCTGTGTCTTGGGGCTCTGGAAGGTGGGTGACATGAGGATCTTTTTATTCTTGTGGCTGTGTGGCCTTCATCACTGCTTTCTTGGCTTTGACTTTAGGAGGTACAGAGGTTACTTTCCTTTAGTACCATCTTCATGAAAAGTGCTGCTAGAGTTTTTTTTTTAAAGATTTGTTTTATTTATTTATGCATACAAGAACTGGGTTCTAGTCCAGAGGTGTGGGGAGTGAGAGGATTCACCAGAGGCAGAGTGGGGAACAGAACAGGTGGATCTACTAAAATACACTGCTGAGGGGAATAGCGGGTGAGACAGGAGAGGTCTGCTGAGCCATGTAGGTTAGCAACCTGGCCTGGGATCGAACTCATGCCACAGTGGCTGGCGATAGCTTGACGCTGCTGAGACTTTAACCCCTGCATCACCAGGGAGGCCCCTCTACTGGAGGTTTTTAATTACAGACTAGCTTGATCTTCACCCAGTGGGCAATGGGCTTGCCTATCCCCACGTCCTCCCCCCCCATACACACTTTTACTCTCAGCACACATACTTTCACATTCAGTTGACTTTCTTTCTTCCCTTTAATTGGACATCGGTGATTTCTCTTTCCTTGCTCCAGGTCAGGGCACAGGCAAGTCCACACCAAGAAGAAGGCTCAGAGGACCATGAGCAGTATTCCTGATAGCCTCTGAAATGAATCTATACACATTCTTATCCTTGTACTCCATGAACTAAATCCATTTACTTTGCAAAAAATGATCCATCACTAGCTTTCATTTCTCAATCTCTGCACTGATTATTTTGTTGTTTCTAAGAAGTTTCTGGGTTGGCCAGTGACATTTGAAACCAGATGCAAATTTACATTAATTACCTAGTCAAGTCAAATGCACCTGGTATCTTTTGCAAGACAAGGATTGTTGCAAGAGGCAATATCTTAAATAACCCATAGGCCATGCTTTTCCCTCAACTCCTACTCCTCTCCCAGGCTATGGCCCATGTAGTTTATTATGGGAGGGTCATGCTCTTTTCGGAGTATAGTGTCAGTGGAATGCACAGGACTCTGACAGTATTTGTCATGGCCATATATTATGCTTGAGAAATTTCATTTCTACTGGTTTTGTAGATGAACTTGGCAGTCTTAGAATAGCACTTAAGTCATCAAAGTTTATGTCCAAGTTGATACATCTCAGTAGTAATGATTTATCAGAAATGAGCCGAACATCCCAGCATTTTCTCAATTATCTTTTCATTCTAGGATAGCTCATCATCACCAGTATAGTACTCTCTGGGGAAGTTGTACTTTTTTAGAGAGAAAATTGTTTTTGAGGTTTGTTTTTTGTTTTTTGTTTTTTTTAGTCAGAAGCCCTATTCTTTTATTAACTTACATACTTAACTAATATACATAATATAGCAACTTCTCATTTTCTGTTTCTTTTTGACTGACCTAGTGACATGAAACCTGAAACACATTTCTGGTTGAGAAGGCAGCAGTGATGTCTCGTCTTATTCACTCTGGTGTCCTCTGTACCCAGTACACTGTCCAAAACATTGTAGATAGAACAAACATTTGCCAAATGACTCAATCAATGTTCATTGATTAACTTACAATGTTACTCTATTACCTCAGTTGTAACACTTTTCTTGACAATGTAGGATTTTATTATTTCATGTATTAGTAATTCTAGAAGTTGGGTGGTTTCCAGGGTTAGTATTTTCAGCGGCACAAGGATCAAGGTTTATTCCATCTTCTCATATGCTTCTGTTCCATACATTATTACCAAGTAGGGATTATTCTGTGATTGTCAGGGTGATTTAGTCTTGGGAATTCGAGCAACATAATACTGTTCATCTTTGAGTCAGCTTGGTTCCAGAAACAGGAACATTCAAAGAAAAATAATGTACCATTTTGTCCTGTGACTTTTTTGTATCTTGGGGCACAAAGGAAATCATTCCATACTTCTCTAGGTTCTTCTAGGCTGGAAAACAATCAAACATTGAACAGGTTGATAAGAGAAAAAAAGGCAAAAAGGAATTTGGTAATGACTCACATACCTCCTGACTATTTGGAGAAAGATCCAGTATGACTAATTCACTACATGGCTTCAAGCACCATCTTAAATATATAGCATAGCTAAAACAAGAGAAGTTGTTGGGAAAGAAAGGGGAAGGTCAATTAGGGAGTTTACCAAGGAAATCACAGTAAATGTATGCAGATTTAAGGTTGCCTTTTCCGTTAAGTAATCTCTTTTTAACTATTATGATTAATTTTTATAACTATTACAACAATCGATTTATCACCTCAAATATTTTATCCACGACAGCAAACAGGTGAAAGGTGAATTCATTTCCAAAATTTATATATATATCTCTATATAAAGATATAGATAGATATAGCTATAGATATATAAATTAAAACCTTATTAGTTTTGAGATATTTTTCTTCTTGAAAATATAGTATACATAACAAGCAAGGCTGGGGTATGTTATCAGATGGATAGTCTCAAATTTGTTTTTCATGTGCAGTAAATTTTCAGTACAACTTCATAATCTATAATTTCTGAAGATCTAAATTGGGCTAGCCAGATTTGTGGTTACATTACTGAAGAAATAAGTGTGCCAGGAATATGAATAACAAAATCACATCCTTCTGTGATAGTACATCTTTACATCTATGAATTCATGCACTTTAGTACACAGAGTTTTGCATGGTTTACATTCTAATGCTTATTATGACATTTCTTAAATTTCTATTAGGTATCATTTAGCCTAGTTTGAAACTGCCCAGTAGGCTAGAGGTAAAGGGGGGGATTAAAAGCTGTGCTGAAAAGACTGCCGGCAAGCTGTGAGGTGTCAGAAGGAAGCTCCTGGCAGAGGCAATGCGGGCTCTTGCTGAGACTTGATGACAAAAATCTCTCACAAAGAATGATGTCTTCAGAGGACATCCTTTTAGTTAACACAGATATTCTGTATTCATATTTTTAAAATTCTATCTTCTAGATATTAAGTTTGGATTTGGTTTTTTCCTATCCCTTAAGGATAAGATGCTATGTTGCTATGTAAACACAGACTGAGTTTATTTTATGGACTTTCCTTTCTCCACCCTATCAGCTTTTAGTCCTCAGCTGTTCCTGACAGCTTAGTGGAGTTTTCTTCTCAGGAAATATTTATTGCAAATGTTGACACTAGCACCTTAGAAGGTGTCACTTTTATTAAAATAACAATATAATAAAACAAAATCATAAAATAAAATACATAATAAAATTAAATTAATATAGCATAGAATATACAGGTCAAATAAAATTAAACACTTTTATTAAAATCTTGGGCAATCCTTGAGTACTTAAGAGTTCTTTATGAGTTAAGAGAAGAGGCAGAGCTAAGGGATTATGTGCATTTTTTATGTTTAGTATGAAACCGAAGACTTTTTAATGGGTAATTTATAACTGCACTTAAAAGTTGGACAATGGGTTACCCAGCTGCATTTGGATGAGAGCAATGAAATGATAATCTAGGTAACTAGAGTATGAATGAATTTTCAGCAGCTTTTAATTTTTTTTAAATAAATTTTATTTTTATATTTCCCATACAATTGCAATCCCCTTATTTTGACCCCAATCCCTCCCCTCCCCACCAGCAGCTTTTAATTTTATTTGTGTTGTTATTTAATCAATAGGCTCTAAAAGTCAAAGGACCTTTTTTTGTTGTAAATGTAATGATCATTGTGAGATAAATACTTCTATCAAAATGCCTTTGAGATTTGGAACCAGTATTTCATGTCAGAATAAGTTAGCTAATTACTCTTGTTTGGTCTCAGCTATGCCTTAGATAAATTAGGTAAAAAGTAGATTTTTCTCCTAAGCAGAATGTTAGGAGATGATTGATTTTTCTGATCACGAAGCATCTATAAATGTTTTCCAGGCTCTGAAATTTTTGGAGTACAAATCAGGTCCACTTATTGTAAACAAACAAAAAACCTTTTTAGAGTTTTGGTGGATGGGACTCTTCTGTTTTAACCATAAAATAATATAAAAATCTCCCGAAGCAGTCCACCTGTCACCACCGATATTTCTGCACATGCATATTTTATGATGACATTCTTCAAGTGTGGTCCTCATTATAGGCTTTTTTCCTGCTCAAAAATCCAGAGAAATTCTCTGTCCTGTCTTTGTTTTCTGCCCTGTCATGTTGCTTACTTTCCTTTTCCTTTCCCACTTGGAACTGTCCTCGCTCCAGGGCTTCTGGTGCTTGATCTTGGGCTGTTCTTTTGACATTCCTCTTCTCCTTCCACTATACACCTTTCCATCCCAGCCAGGTTTTGTGCTGGTTTTCTAGCTTCTAACTGCATGAATCTGAACAAGTCACCTAACTCCTCTGAGCACTGCCTTACCTGTCTGTATGCTCGGAGTAATATCCACAGCACAGATATGGTAATAACTATGAAAACACGGCTAAATAGTTCATCAGTTTCTGTCAAATACCAAACATTTAATCAATGTTACTTGACACTTTTATTATTATAACTCAATTATTGTAACTCTGTTTGTCCTCAAATAGTTAAAAATTAACTTTTCTTCAAAAAATCTTTTTGGTTGAGCTAGTTGTCATCTTTCTCAAGTCTGTTTCCATTAGCACTTGACTTCTTTTAGCACTTGGGGCTCTATTCATTTATTCCTGTTGTAGTTCTGTAATCATTCTTCAGTGAATAGAAACATTTGGGCATCTTATCTAGCAAGGTGTTGTGCTATTTATTTTATAGGCCCCCATGGGTACACAGTGGAGGGATGCCATGTGTGTGAGTGCTTGTGCACAAATGCACACATGGGCTTTTTATTTTATTTGTTTTAATTTATTTTTTTATTTAAAATTTTTTTTAGATTTATTTATTTGTGCATACAAGAACTGAGGTACAGGCCAGAGTTGCAGGGGGTGAGAGAATTCACCAGAGACAGAGTGGAGAACAGAATAGGCAGATTGACTGAAATACACTGCTGAGGGAAGCAGCGGGCGAGACAGGAGAGGTCTGCTGCACCATGTGGGTAGCTCCCTGGTCAGCCGGGTATCGAACTTGTGCTGCAGTGGCTGTGGACAGATTCATAGGTTGCATC
The DNA here is from genome assembly GCF_014898055.3 of Talpa occidentalis. NCBI lineage: Eukaryota > Metazoa > Chordata > Mammalia > Eulipotyphla > Talpidae > Talpa > Talpa occidentalis. The sequence continues at coordinate 62,769,993 of NW_023604295.1, read as the reverse complement.
TTAACCCCCTGTGCCACCAGGGATGCCCCACACATGGGTTTTTAGTGAAGTTGGAGGGATGAAAATCTACTGATTGAACAGCACTATAACTTTTTCAGAAGAAACTAGAACAAAGAAACAAAAACTGCTGTATTCAGATGTCCTTTTAAAACTTAACATCTTTGGGCCTCCCCGGTGGCACAGCAGTTGAGCTCTGGTCTGTGAAGCTGCCCGCAGCCTCTGCAGCACCAGTTCGATCCCCAGCCGCCGGGCGAGGGTCCGACAAGTCTCGACAGACCTCTCCTGTCTGTCCCGCTGCTCCCCTCAGCAGTGTACCTCGGTCCTTCTGTCTGTTCTGCTTCCTGCTCTGGCTCTGGTGAATTCTCTCATCCTCCCGCGCTTCTGACTGTACCCAGTGCTTGTATAAATAAATAAGTAAATCTTAAAAAAAAATAAAAAAATAAAAAAAAATTAACATCTTTTACTTTGAGGTTTCTTGGGTGGGAGGGGAGTCTATTTCATAAATGCTATGATTATAGTTATTCTTGGTCTTAAAACAACTATACTTATGCTTTCTTTCTTTGACTTTCCTCTAGCCTCATCAAAATACAAGGTGTAAATACAAAGGGAAGTCCATTTGCAGCCATAGAATCCCAACAGATGATACCATTTATGTGTGTGTGTGGGGGGGTACAAGAAAGGGAGAAGGGGGGAGAATATGGCAGACAGCAGGAACAGCATGGTCAAAGGCACTGAGGCATGAAACAATTTAGTGCTCTTGGAGCATACAGTTCAAAGTCAAGCATTTTAAGAGATGACACAGCAGAGAATTAGGAGTCAAACTGAGAGACTTATGTGCTTTTATCTCCTTCGAAAGGCTATGCTCTTAGGGATTAAGGCTTATATAGACAGAACAGGAAATTGCAACGCATCACTTCTAAAGTTGGACTTGAATTTTCCATATGGCATGGAATCCATTTCTTTAATTTGCTGTTTTCACTAACATTATGGTAATATATTATTGTTAGAGCTCTAATTTTTAATCACCCCACATATTTAAAGGATAGAAATTATCAGATCATTTGAGACTTCTGAATCATGGGGTTCTATATAAATGTGAGCGTAGAGCTGATCTTCAACAAGACAGAGACATTCAAGGAAAACAATCAGAGGCTCACTTATAAATTCATAGCCTGGGAACTTTCAGTATCCCCCTAATGCATCTCACAGAGTAGCAAGCCAGAGGATTTTATTTGCAGCATTTATTTTCTATAATTACGTGCTTGATCATTTATAAATTTTTAATCAATATTTGATTTTTATTTCTTTGTTTGCTGCAATTGTGTTGAATTCTTATCCTCTCCATTCCCTTTTCTTAGGCATCATCCAGATTTTAATATATTATTATGTCATTCAGACCTTATACAATATCTGATGTTAAATGTATGAATTATGTTTAAATCTAGGAAATATGTTTTTACTCCAAAAGTATGTTTTCTACCAAGACTAAGTGGTGTCCAGTTATATTTTAATGTTTTTTGCTGTTGGTTTCTTGTCCTTGGGAATTAAACAATAGGACCCCAAAAGACTAACCACAAGACCTTAAAATTCCCAGAGAAGAATTAGATATGAAAGAAAAAACACTGAAACTGTAATTAGTCTGAAAATGGAATGTGTGGGAGAGGTTTGTAAGGAGGCTAAGAAAACAGAGGGCAAAGCAAAAAGTGTCTCAGCACATTTCCAGCACTGTCGAAGGGGAGAATGTACTCTCTTCATGAGTCTGTGCTTGTCAAACAATTTTTTAATTATCACCATGAATTTGCCTGTAGATGGGTGCTTTGGTAGTGGGAGGGGCGCAATAGCATACATCTGAAGAGGTGTGAACTATAATCTTCACATCATATACAGTGTTGTGAAGCACCATTACCTCAATGAAAAAAATGTTAGAATTAAAAAAAAGGGTCAATATTTGGCTCTTTGGCATTCGTATTTAGTCATTGTAAGTGAATTACTTTGGCATCTCCAGTTGCAAGCCAGCTCCTAGGTGTCGAGCCTCTGAGGTAAACTTCTGAGGTGGGCCTCTGCGCCAGCAGGGCTGAGAGAACTAGCTCTGAGACTCCTCTCTCAGGTTTGCCCTGAGCTGCCAAGACCCCTACTTCATGCACAGCTCCATCTTCTCTAATGCTCTTAAAAGTAAAGTTTTAATGCAATTATATTAGCCAAAGAGAAGAGTACACCAGCCAAGTAAGTATAATTTGATGCATTTCCTCCCAGTGAACACAACCATGTAACCATCCACAGATGAAAAGGTAGAACATTACCTGCTGTCCAGGAACACATCATGAGCTCGCACCTGCTCTGTCCTTAAAGGTAACCGCTATTCTGATTTTTGCTAGCGTCGGGTAATTTCCTTCTGTTTCTCCTTAATTTAAATTAGGACCCGGGTATTCTGAAGATCTCTGAAGAGTCCCTCTGGCTAAGGGTGAGGAATGCAGTGTTATAGGTTGAATTGCCAAAAAAGATATGTTGAAGTCCTAACTCCACATACCTCAGCATGTGACTTTAGTTGGAAATAGGGTCGTTGCAAATGTAATTAGTTAAGGTGAGGTCATGGTAGGGTAGGATCCCCCCAATCCAATATGATTGGAGTCCTTATAAGAAGCATTTGTGTGAAGAGAGGAATACAGGGAACACCCTGTGAAAGATTAGAAATGAATTGGAATGATGTATCTATAAGCCAACTAATGCCAGAGAGCCTGCAGAAGCTAGTAAGAGGCAAGGAAGGATTTCCCTCTACAGGTTGGAGAGGGAGACGAGCCCTGCCAACACCTCGATTTCAGACTTCTAGCCCCAGAACTGTGAAACAGAGCTCATCTCGGTTCCTTTATGCCTCCTGTTTGTGGCACTGTGTTCTCACAGCCCAAGGAAACCCCGGCAGGGGCTCTGTGGTGGGCCTGGTGCCCTGACACCTCTTGTGTCCTCCAGAGCGTGCCTGGCACACGGTCCTGGACTTTCCCTATGTGGATTGACGACACTCTGTCCAAGCTGCTTCTGCCTGGGCAGCTCCCAGAGTCCCTCTCCTCCCTGGGTGCTCTGTGTCTGCAGTGTGCCCCATTGAAAGACAGAGGTGTCATTACCTGAGATGGCTTTCTCTTTATTTCTTCACTAGTATGTTTAGAATGAGCCAGTTTGGATTCCTCATATGTCCCAGACCAAGTCTTGCAGATCAGCCCTCTGTGCCTTCCCGTTGTCCATCTGGGTGTCTCTTGAGGAGTCCTTACTCATAGTCCCAGACCCAGACTGGGGTCCCATCCTTAGTCCAGTTTTCCCCAATTCCTCTCTGATCCAGAATCATCTTTGAGAGAAACAACAACAACAACAACAGCTTTATTTTAAAATTAAATCCCTGTGGAGGTAGTAGAGGGGGGAAATAAATGAAATCCCTATTTTTCAAATAGTGTGGTATATTGGAAATAAAGGCTTCATTTTGCTATACTCAGGCATGTCAGAAACCAGTTCTCATTTGAGAAAGTAAAAAGCCTTTGGATCAAAAAGCAGTCCAACAATTAGGCTTTAGTTAGTAACGAAGAGCTCTGCAGAGTAGATTAGACAACAGGAACACTTTCTTCAGCAAAGGGTTGGTTTAGACTACTTTACAGCTTGTCTAGTTTTACTCTGGGCTGAGTTGCTGGTTTAGGGGAACCACAAGGACAACACTGTTGTGAAATTCCCAGGCACAGACTCAGGCTACGTCCTGCACTCTTTGGTACCTTTGCTTTGGGACCTGGGGACTCAGGGATTATCTGGTGCTCCTGTCTGAAATGTGCTTAGTGCAGTCCCTTAGCCTGGTAAGTCCCTCGCCTAAGAGTGATGACAAGAATGGATGTGCTCTCTGAAACTTTCCTTCCTTTCTGCTTAGAAGCATTGCTTATTGCTGGTAATGATGGGGAAATCATCAGTACATTAAAAAAAAAAATCACATGTGTAGGGCCTCCCTGGTGGGGTAGAGGTTAAATCAGTGCTCTCACCTTAAGGACCTGAGCTGGATCCCAGCTAGGGAGGTAACCCACATTTGGCCCAGCAGAGCTCTCCTGTCTCACCTGCTGTTCCCCTCAGCTGAATATTTCAGTAAATCCACCTGCTCTGCTCTCCACTCTGTCTCTGGTGAATCCTCTCACACCCCCGCACCTGTGGCCTACACCCCAGTTCTTGTATGCATAAGTAAAAATAAATCTTTAAATAAAATCACATGTGCAGGGACATTTAAAAAGTTTAAGTAATCCTAATTTTAGCTTCTGGTCTATTCCTTATTTTCTGTGATTCCTTATTCTCTTGCTAAGCCTCTTTCACCTTCTAGTTCCAGCTATTTAGACTGTATATTTACATTTTGCCCTTTGTGGGGGAGTGCAAGAAGTTGCAAGTTTTAGGCTAATCATATATTCTATATAATACACATATTGCATAGAATTGACAAATAATACAATGGTACACTTTGAATCTGTAGTTGGGTCTTAGTGAGGCACAAAGTTATGTTTATGGTATGTATAATGATCTGTGTTTAAATGTGTGACTACATGGACTTCCTTTGGTATGTGTGTGTTCTCTCAGCTCAGACAGTCCTTGCACCCTGAGGTCTTATGCCACGTGATAGATGATTAATAAATGTTTATGCTGGATACATGGATGGGCAGAAGGACATAGACTCTGGAGCTGCTCTTGTGCTTGATCAGTTATCTCTCTGCACGACTGGCCAGATAAATTTCAGTTGCGTTCATGGCGGCCTGCTGAAGCCCAGGAGGGTTTTCCTAAGCCCAGGAGGATTTCTTGGACTGCAGCCAGAGACCTCAGAGAAATGGTATCTCCTCGGTTTGCCTATGAAATGTGCTAAAACATTTGGCTGTTTGCTTGAGAAAATTGGGCCACTGAGCCCAATTCCGGTGTGCTGGAGTTCTTTCTTTCATTGGGAACCCAGATTTCATTTTTATTTACTTTTTGGAGATAGTGTATACTTTTTCAGAAATCTGCTATTAAAAGGAAATTTTCTTCCTCCTCAATCTGAAGAGAAATGCCCTTCTTCAAACTTTCTTTTTCATTTTCTAGACTATGCTATTTTATAGTGGAAAGAATGTCATCGTTAGCAAATAGTTACTTGTATTTAAATAATCTGCCATGTGAGGTTTTCTTGGATTCTACTTTACAGAAAATAAGGTTAAAGACTTCGGAATCCTGCAGATGGATCTTTGCATATTTGCAGACTTCAGTTTACACTTACTAATAAAACTTGTTATAATGTCCTTGAGCTAACAATTTCCATTAATGTTAGAAGATCATTATTTATAGTTACAGGTCAAAGACCTGGCAGTCTATTGCAAAGGCCAGTATTGCATTATGTAATTGTCTACTTTATTAAATATTATCTAACAGTAGGTGCTTCCCAACCCCTTGATTCTAAGGAAAAATTTGGTTTTCTTTCTGTAAGGTCATACTTTGGATTATTTTCTGGCCAGAATACAGAACAAAGCATTCCAGAGAAACCTTTGGTTTGTTTTATCTGCTTGCTCAAATGCTCTGATTTCTGCTCAGTCAGTGTGGTTTTCAGGAAGAGAAAATGGTTGTAGACTATTTTTTTACATCTCTTTTCTATTCATGATTTGTTTTTAACAGGGCTACTGTAGATTCACCTTAATGAGAACTTTATTTTCTCATTTAAAATGCTGTTTGCTTCCCCTTTTCAGAGATTTATCATATTTTAAATATTTAGATATTTTTATATGACTTGAATTATCAGTTATTTCTTAGACTGCAACCACTATTTAAAAGCGGAATTTCGGGGCCTCCCCGGTGGCGCAGCGGTTGAGCGCTGGGTTGTGAAGCTGCCCGCAGCCTCTGCAGCGCCGGTTTGAACCCCGGCCGCTGGGCGAGGGTCCCACATGGCGCGCAGACCTCTCCTGACGCCCGCTGCTCCCCTCAGCAGTGTATTTCTTTGTCAGTCTGCCTGTTCTACTCCCTGCTCTGGCTCTGGTGAATTCTCTCACCCTCCTGCGCTTCTGACTGTACCCGGTGCTTGTATAAATAAATAAATAAATCTTAAAAAAAAATGGAATTTCAATTTTAAAGTATTTCTTGCAATTTGTGAGATTTGCTGTCTTAGTAAACTTACTTTTTAGGTTGGTAAAACGGGATCTGACTCCAAAATGATAATTAGATAAATAATTCTCTGAAACCAACCTATATGTTTACTATTATCTAAATGGATAGCTCTGTGATATATTTGGTTGGTAGAATACATTTACAAAAGATAAACTAGACCTTCATAAAAATCACTATGATTAGACCTCAAAATCAAAAGTGTAGAGTGAACAACATACATTTCAGAATATTATGTGTGATTATTAATTATTAATCATACTATGTAATGTTTATGAATATGTATGTATTTGTATATGTGTGTGATTAAGAAACAGATTGACAATCAAATTCATGATAGTGGTTGCCCTGGGAGATAATGAACAGGGGAATGAGGAGAACATAATTCTACCTTTAAAAAAATCCCTGAGAAGATATGGTCATAATTTGATTAATGGATAATAGTGGGAATGGGACTTATTACATCTTTCTAATAAAAAATTCCGTGTAATGTTTTCTTTTCCTTTTTTTAAAAAATTTATTTTTTTGTTTGTTTATGCATACAAGAGCTGGGGTGCAGGCCATAGGTACAGAGGGTGGGGTGAGAGGATTCACCAGAGACAGAGTGGGGAGCAGAACAGGCTGATTAACTGAAATACACCGCTGAGGAGAGCAGTGGGTGAGACAGGATTGGTCTGCTGTGTCATGTGGGTTAGCTCCTTAGCTGGGGATCGAACTTGTGCTGCAGTGGCTGTAGCTTCATAGTGCTGAGACCCAACCCCTTGCGCCACCAAGGAGGCCCTTCATGTAATATTTTCCAATGAAATAGGTTCCAACTAGAAACCATATGCATATCAATATTTTGGAAATGAGACTGAAGCTCTTGTCTAAAACGTCTATTATTTCATAGTGTCATTCTGTGTAAAATGAAATATAAAGGATGTACCTTGAACATGAGGAAAATGCCAAGGTGACCTGGTTCCTGGGAAGTTTTAATATCAGATAGTTTTAAGATTAAAGACCCCAGAAGTCGGGGCAGGGTGGAAAGAGGGAATTGGATGAAGGTGGTCAAAAATTATATTCTTCCAATTATGAGAAAACTAAATACTAGGATTAACATACAACATTTTGACTGGAGCTGGGACTGCTGTATGATACAGAGGGAAGCTGTCAAGAGAATAAGTCCTGAGAGTTCTCATCCTAAGGAGAGTATTTTTTCCCTTCTTTTCTTTGCTTTCTTTTTATTGTCTCTGTATAAGAAAGTAGATATTAGCTGAACCTATTGTGGTAATCATTTCACAGCAAAATTAAACCAAACCATCATGCTGTGTACCTTAAACCTGTATAATGATGTATGTCATCAGTTATTTCTCAATAAAACTGGAGAAAAAAAACCAGAGGCTCCAGCAGGAGACAGCCAACGTCAAACGCATACTTGACTCCCTCTAGTTTTCAAGCTTTGGACAAGTTCTTTAAGTCTGTTTCCTTATCTATCCCCTGAGAGCAGTACCCTCCTCTTTGTTGTGAGGATTATGAACCTGTTCATTTCTTATTTATGCAGCAAACATTAGCCATTATTATTTTCATCATCATTCCTACTGCTAGCAACTTCAGTTTTTCCAGGCAACTACTTTCATTCTTACCTTAGAGTCTTTGTAAATACTGTTTCCTCTACCTGGAATGCTTTCCAGGAATGCCACCCTTATTTCATCTATTTTACTCTTTTTTTTTTTTTCCCAGAAGAGGTCTCTGGAAATTCCCATAAATTCTTCAGAGATGTTCCTAGTCCTTTCCACCTGAATTAATTCTCTGACATACAACATTTTTCATTTAATAATAATTTGTGAACTACTTGCCAACTTCTGCTTTTCTTGCTGGACTGTCAATGGTTTTTCTTTTTCACTACTGTATCCTCAGTGCTCAGAACAATGTCTGGCCAAATATTTATTGACTAAATCAGCAAAGTGACCCTAGAGGGTGAAAACTTTCAGTTAATTTTATCAGGAAACAAAACTCAATGCACTTTGTCTAGAAAATTAACCTACTAGTATTAGGAGGTAAATCTAGGGTTATATGATTTCATAAAAAATATATATGACATGTATTGACTTATTTATAATAATAAATTATAAGGTACCCTAAATGAAGTTTCGCATCTGATTTGTTATTTGGCTTTAGATCAAATAGATCTAAAGACTGGTAAGATCTGATAAATGGCAATATTGGTAATATAAGTATATCACATATTTCATTTTGTATGGAAAGCAGAAAAATTTCCATCACTATAATCTTTTTTTTTTTTTTTTTTTGGTGGGACCCTCGCTGAGCGGCCCGGGAACAAACCAGCGCTGCAGAGGCTGCAGGCAGCCTCGCAGCCCAGCGCTCAACTGCTGCGCCACCAGGGGCTCCATCACTATAATCTTAAGGTTTGATGTATGTGCTTCTGTTGTTCACCCTCAAGCTAACTCATTTTTTTCTTTTAAAAATAACAATGGGCAATTAATAAATAGAAGCGATTCTACCTAAAAACAGAATAATCCAGGTTCTTTTATTTATTTATTTATTTTTTTTAATTTTCTAGAGGCATGTCTTATTTATTTATTGTTTGTTTGTTTGTTTGATACATGCACTGGGTACAGTCAGAAGCGTGGGAGGGTGAGAGAATTCACCAGAGCCAGAGCGGGGAGCAGAGCAGGCAGAAGGACCGAAGTACACTGCTGAGGGGAGCAGCGGGCGGCAGGAGAGGTCTGCGCGCCATGTGGGACCCTCCTCTGGTGGCCGGGGAGCAGCCGGGGATCGAACCGGCTGCAGAGGCTGCAGGCAGCTTCGCAACCCAGCGCTCAACCGCTGCGCCACCGGGGAGGCCCAATCCAGGTTCTTTTAGAATTAACTTATTACTTTGGGGAAGAAAGGGATTTTGTAAATTAGGTAAAATGTTTCTTGTAAATTTAAGCTAAATAAAACAGTAAACCCATTGGAGCAGGGATTTTTGGAATTGGAGGAAAGGCAGGAACCTGGTTTCCTCTTAGTTAATGGGCTTACTTCCTTTGGGTGAGAAAACTAAGAATGCCTTAAATTCTGGGGAAGGTCAGTGTATTCAGATATTAGAATTTTCTCCAGGAAAGATAGGCTTTTGAAACTAATCGAAAGCCCAAATTTATTAGATAAGTGAAGGAGCACAACAAGATAGGCGCAAGCAAGAAAAAGGGACTTTCAAAACTTTGAAGGAATTTTATGATTCACATTGGGAGGGAGGTGAAACTCCAGGGCTGGGAAAATAATGCAAAGCCCCACTTTGAAAAAGAAAACTATGAATCATAGCCTTGGGAACTTCACTCACCCCTTGGAGATACATGATTTTATAATGCACATCATGGGGAAAATTACTTTATGGCCATTGTTTCCTTTCAATCTACTTTCCTATTAATTGTAGTATACTGAAATTATAAATTACTGCATTAATTTTTTTTTTTTTTAAATGAAGTACCATTTTCTTACATCCTTGTTAGTTTTTTGACAGTATAGGATTTCCCCCTTCTGGTGTGGTCACTGTAGTTCTCCAACCACCAGAGCACCCATGGTCCCCCACCTCAATCCATTATATTCTTTCCGTTCCCCTATTCTCCATTTTGACCTCTCCCTCCCCTCCTGGAAGTCTCAGATTTATGGTCATCTTTCAGTTTCTAAGGTTTTAAGGTTTGTCTTTTTCTGAAGCTTTGTTGGTTTTTTTTTTCTTTAAGATTTATTTATTCATGCATACAGGAACCAGGGTCCAGACCAGATGTGCAGGAGGGTGAGAGGATTCACCAGAGACGGAGTGGGAAGCAGAACAGGCAGACTGACAAAATACATACTGAGGGGAGCAGCGGGTGAGACAGGAGAGGTCTGCTGCACCATGTGGGTATCTCACCCTGCCAGCCGGGCTCGAACCCATGCTGCAGAGGCTGCAGACAGCTTCACAGCTCTGCGTTCAACCACCTGTGCCACCAGGGGAGGCCCTATTTGGTTTGCTATATAACCATCTGGTATTTTATCTTTCTCTTTCTGGCTTACTTAGCATAATCCCTTCCAGCTCCATCCATGTTGCTGCAAATGGCATGAATATATCTTTTTTGATTGTGGAGTAGTAGTTTATTGTGTATATATACCACATTTCTTAATCTACTCATTGTTTAGGGACATTTAGGTTGTTTCCATATCGTGGCTATTGTTTATAGTGCTGCAATAAACATAGACGTGCAGGTTTCCTTTTGAATTAGTGTTTTTGTGTTCTTTGGGTAGATTCTGAGGAGTGAAGTGCTAGGTGGTATGGCAGATTTTTAGTCCTTTGAGGAATCTCCACACTGCCTGTCATAGGGGCAGGACCAGTCTACAGTGCAAGAGGAATAACTGCATTTCTGAATGCTGAACATATACTAATTTATTTATTCACTCATCTTGCATTCATCAGAACACATTTACTTGATTTCAATTGCTTGTCAAACTCAAAGGAACAGCATCATTTCTTTAAATGAAAATAAATATTTCTTCCTTAGAATTGTACAAAATTAGTTACTGCTCAAAAGTGTGACCTGAGGGGTACAGCAAGATACCAAGAAACTTTTTTTGAAATTTGAATGTGTGAACTCTTACAACTCTGCTAATAACCACTTAACCAATTTATTAACCATCTGTCCCCAAAATTAGGGTTGAAGAGTACTTTTAACATCTTATGTTAGAATACTGTGTGCACTTTGGAAAACACGGGTTTAAATAATATGCTCATGCTTATCATCAAGCTCCATCCCTGATACTCAAGACACACAGTCTTGATCCACAGTCTGCAGCATTAGGCATTAATTATCATTAAGTGTCATTTAGGAGCTTCCTAGAAATGTGGGTTCCCAGGCCCCACTCCAGGTCCACTGAATCAGAATCCATGGTTTGACAAGATGCTCAGGTGCTGTTTATAGGCATTTAAGTTTATTAAGCCCTGCTGCCCAAATCCAAAAATCCAAGTAGATTTTAGAATATAAAACTTAAGTAATGAGTGATTCACCATCCAACAATGCAATCTGTATTATCTTTAGGGAGCTGAAATATTAGCAAGTTCTTCTAGACTTTGCTCAAACATAACTCTGAATATGACATTCACTGGCCTTGGTTTGACCCCCTGTTAGCTTCAAAACCAAGCTACTGCCTCTTCTTGATGAGGGCCATTCAAACATGGCAATAAGCTATCTTATCTCCCCCTTGATTTAAGCATTGCCAGGTGTAACTAAATCCCCACCCTCTTAGCTTTTTCTCGTTAGGCTTTGAGTTTCTTTACTAACCTATTCAGACTAAATAATCTTAAAGGACTATCACAATTTCAAAGTTGTTTGCATCTAATAATAAGTAGTAATAGGTAGCAGTAGGTAGAAGGAGACAGAAACCCAGAAGTTATACTTTCCATGGGAATGCTGAGACACAAAACACTGTCTGATGGTGCAAACTTCTATTATAATAGCCCCACTAAAGAGCACTGCTTTATAATTCTTCTAGTTTCTGAATGCAGCAACTATTTAGCACTTAAAAGTGAAGTGCATATGTAAATAAATGAAAATAAGCATTTTGTTTCTGTGTAAATTTGAAACTTTGAAGAAAAAATCATGTAACCCACAACTCAGCAAATCAATTGATTTTGTTTTTCAGTAATGTGCCACACACACGTCTCACCCCTAGAAATAATCTTAAGTAGCTTTAAAATTTTTCTTTCTTAGTAAAAACTAAATATTTTTCCATATTATGATATAATTTTCATAATAACCAAGCGTAATTATTTCCTTATTGCAGGATGTTAACATTCATAGCTAGCTCTGAAAATGTCCTTTTTTCGGTGGTTTCGCATTTCGATAATTTCCTTTCAGAGAATTAAAAAAGAATTCTATTAACACAGGAAATAGAGGGCATGCAGATTTGTTTTGTTTCAGGGTTAGTCTTACATAAGAAAAGCTGTAGTTGGAAATGTTTGAGATTTTTTTTCCAAAATTTTTTGGAGAAAAGGGTTGAAAGCACAATTCTTTTTCTCTCTAGTTCCTCCCCATAGCTTCCTTTCCCTCACTTTCTTCTAGATATTTTTATTCTTCTTGAGGTTTTTCTCATTCTCTACTCTCCCTCCCTCCCTTCTTCAGAGGGTTTTCAGAGCAACAGCCCCATCTCTCACCTCGGCACTTAACAATAAAGCTTGTGTATGTGTGGAGAGAAGCTGAAAAATAAGACAGATGGTTCTTTCATTACCAGGTTATTTGGATTAATTGAGCTGGCTATCTTATTTTTTTCAAGGAGACTGACTTGGATCCTGTGCATAACCAGCCGTGAACTACAGTAATGTAATAGTACTGCTGGTTTGCTGTTTGTTAGGTTTTTTTTTTTTTTTTTTTGGTAATTTCATCATCATGTAAAGCACTTGTGGGGGGGGGGGTCAGAAATGAGTTTACTAAAATAATGTTTTCATTAATAATTTTTAAAAATCACTTTGTTTCTTGGAGAGCTGAGCCATTCTTATGAATGGGCTTATCTTTTCTTTTTTTCCAGTACTCGTGAGTGAAGAAGCAGCACAACCCATTGTCTTACATAAGTTCTTGTGGAAAGATTCCAACAATTTAGCAGATCACCTTCTGAGCCTCTTTGCCTTCAGGAACCGAGGGCCTTTGGGGAAGAGATTTCTAAAAGTGCAGGTAAGCCAACCTGTTGCCTGTGAGGCAACATTAAGGCAACATTAATGTCATAGATTTCTTAGATATATGCTTGAATTCTTGACATGTTCTTATATAATGCATTTTCCATGCTTAAACTACCCATAAAATACCCTCTCCTTTGTGTGCAACTGCCTGTTAATTTACCTTTTATTAGCTTAACATGTGGTCAGAGGGCCTTCTATTAATTTAGCCAGTACTGCTTAGCATATTCCAAGTTTGAGCTATGGAAATCTTAATTACTATATACTCAACCTGAGTGGCCCTTCTCTGGGTCTGTTATAAGCCAATATGGAAGTAAAAGGGTAAGAAAACTGAAGTTGAAACTAGAACATTATGCGGATCACAAGTATATGTAGAGGTTCTGCTGTTAAGAAGCTGTGTAATGTTGGGTAAGACCCTTCTCTCTCTGATCTTTGTTTTTTTGGTAGACATGGAAACAGCATTCATTCTGTCTTTAAATGCTATAATTAATAATAAATTTATTAAAGTACCTTAATAGGGCCTCCCCGGTGGCGCAGCGGTTGAGCGCTGGGTTGCGAAGCTGCCCGCGGCCTCTGCGGCGCCGGTTCGATCCCCGGCTGCTCCCCGGCCACCGGAGGAGGGTCCCACATGGCGTGCAGACTTCTCCTGCCGCCCGCTGCTCCCCTCAGCAGTGTACTTCGGTCCTTCTGCCTGCTCTGCTCCCCGCTCTGGCTCTGGTGAATTCTCTCACCCTCCCGCGCTTCTGACTGTACCCAGTGCATGTATAAACAAAACAAACAAACCAGCAAACAAATAAATAAAGCATGCCTCTATAAAAAATAATAAAAAAAAAAAAAAAAAAAAAAAAAATAAAGTACCTTAATACACTTTTTTGGACTTAGGTTAAAAATTATTCCTGGAACCTCATGTACAATTTTAGATAGTAATTTATTTATTTATTTATTCATTTATTTATTATGTATTTATTTTAAAGGATTTTTTTTAAAGGTTTATTTATTTATTTATACAAGCACTGGGTACAAGTCAGAAGCACGGGAGGGTGAGAGGATTCACCAGAGCCAGAGCAGGGAACAGAACAGGCAGACTGACGAAATACACTGCTGAGGGGAGCAGTGGGCGGCAGGAGAGGTCTGTGTGCCATGTGGGACCCTCACCTGGTGGCCGGGTATCGAACCGGTGCTGCAGAGGCTGCGGGCAGCTTCACAGCCCAGCTCTCAACCGCTGCACCAACGGGGAGGCCCTTAGATAGTAATTTATAAATTTATTCTGACAAAACTCTGGAACTCAAATGTCCAGGAGGAATTAGCTGCAAGTTTTACTCATGAATCCGTTGACTTTCTAATTTCTGAAGGCTCATTAGAAAACAATTATTCTACCAATAAATTTGTTTATTTTTATTTAAATTTTTAATTTTTTTTATTTTGTATATTTTTTACATCATTTTTCATTTTTGCACAATGTATGTACTTTCATCTTGGTTATATTCCCCATATAATTCCCACCCCCCTTATTTTGACCTAATCACTCCTCCCCTCCTCCCCACCATAGTGTGTCTCTGGTTTATAGTTGCTTGTTGATTTTGATTTTTACTTTATTATAATTAGTCTTTTTCCTGGTCCCTTATTTAGGTTTTCTAAATTCCTGCTATCAGTGAGACCATCCAGTATTTTTCATATTCTTTCTGGCTTATTTCGCTGAGCATGATCCCTTCCAGCTCCATCCATGTTGCTGCAAATTGCATATGTTTATCTTTTTTGATTGCTGAGTAATATTCCATGGTGTATATGTACCACATCTTCTTGATCCAGTCATCTATTTTTGGGCATTTGGGTTGTTTCCACAGCTTAGCTATTGTAAATAGTGCTGCTATAAACATAGGGGTACAGGTGCCCGTTTGAATTAATGTTTCTGTGTCCTTTGGGAAAATACCTAGGAGTGGAACTGTTGGATCATCTGGAAGCTCCATTTTTAGCAGGTTGAGGAATCTCCACACAGCTCTCCATAATGGTTGGACCAGTTTACACTCCCACCAGCAATGCAGGAGAGTTCCTTTTTCTCCACATCCTCGTCAACATTTGTTGTTGCTAGTTTTTTTAATATGTGCCATTCTCACTGTCTACCAGTAAATTTGTTACAATACTGTTTTGTTTGATCTTTGTGTAAAGGATACTTATTACTGAGAAAGTTATGCTTTAGTGGTACTGGTGAATTCTGACATTGACAATGGTTTTGGAATTTAGTCATTGGGAATCTCTTGAGCTTTTCATTGTTCACACCGAGATTATTCATGATTAGCTTCAAAGTCCTTCCCTAGCATAGTTCTGAGCCTGTGGATCTGCAGAGTTCTTGAGTACCATAAATCTTAACTGGAGAGAGGGCTAGATTCAGGTTTCTTACTGCTAGAAACATCCTCATTTAATGGAATCTGGGCTATAATCATCATGATTATTTGTGGAATGGCCTTTCCTGTCAATGTTTACATTGCCTGGCATCAAGAAGGTGGAAATATCTTGAGTCTTTATGGCATAATGGTGAAGGGGGTTCGAATCGCTCAGCCACATACTTATTGGGTGTCCCTGGATAAGTTATAACTTCTCTGGACATTTGTACCTTCTGATAGCTGCCTTTCAAAAGATAGTTGAACACTTTTTAATTTTAATTGTATAAAGAATTATATATTCTAGTATAGAATTGAAACATTTGAAACATATAGACGGGTTCTGTCTCATAAGTGTTCAGAAAATTTTAACCTTTTTATTTTGTCTTAGAGAAGTTTTATTATGAAAAGCATAAAAAGGAATGGTTTCTATAGCAGAGATAGATTCTAATTCTTAAGATGCCTTTTGCTCATGATATACTACTATTTTGATTGCTTTTCATTATGTATTCAAAAGCAGATGAGTAAGGCCTCTGGTTATGGAGTCTTTGAAATGTTGCAATGAATGCAGATTAGTGGAAGCTTATTTTTTTAAGATTAGTATTAGCATCATGAGTTCTTTACCAAGAATTTGAGAGTCAGTCTTTAATGAGGGTTCGGTGTATTGGGCAGAGCAACATTGTGACTTAAAATATGTATTTGGCCATTCAGATGAGCAAAACATATATTTCTTACATATATTTGCTCTTGATCATGGTTGCTGGCTCACAGCTCCTAAAACCTTGGGATTTCTTAAGTATCGAAAGTGATAAAGGTTTCTCTTGTTAAGTTAATAATGGTAACTTTTGGTAAACACCTGAGGATGGATGGGGCTAGCTGCCAGGGGAACCAACCATGTGATTAGAAGGTTAGAACTTCCAGTCCCATCCCCTGACCTCTGGGGAGGGGAGACGATTGGAGGCTGAGTCAATTGCCAAGGAGTTGATCATGCTATGTAATGAAGTCTCTGTAAAAACCCACGGGTAGGGGACTTCAGAGAGCTTCCGGGCTGGTGAATACATGGAGATTTGGAGAGGATGGTTGCCTGGAGAGGCCATGGCGATTTTGTGTCCTTTCCCCACACCCTGATCCATGCAGCTCTTCTAGCTGGGTATTCCTGAGGTACATATTCTTTTTTTCTTTTAAAAGATTTATTTATTCATGCATGCAAGAACCGGGGTACAGAGCAGATGTGCGGGAGGGTGAGAGGATTCACCAGAGACAGAGAGGAGAACAGAACAGGCAGGCTGACTGAAATACACTGCTGAGGGGAGCATTGGGCGAGACAGGAGAGGTCTGTTGCGCCATGTGGTTATCTCCGCGGCTGGCCGGGATTGAACTCGCGCTGCAGAGGCTGTGAACAGCTTCACAGTGCTGCACTCAATGGCCTGTGCCACCACACAGGCCAGGTACATATTCTTTGTCCTAAGTCAGTGATCTAGTGAGTAAGCAGGTTTCCCAAGTCTTGGGAGATACTCTAACAGATTAGTAGGACCCGAGGAGGGATTCTGGGAACCTTTGATCTCTAGTGAGTCAGAAGCACAGGTGACAGCCCAGGCTTGCAGCTGGGGAAAGGAGTAAGGTCTTCGTTGGCTAAGCACTCTACCTGTGGTATGCAGTAGAGAGATAGTGTTTAAATTGAGGTGAAGTCTCAGACACCCTGCTAGTGTTTATAGTGCTTCATCTTTGCTATTTATAGTACTATCAGATAGTATCACTATTCCCATTTTACAGTTGAGGAAACTGAAATATAAAGCAGTTAAGCGACCTCCCACGGTCATATGACTAGTCAAGATGTAGAGCTGAGACTCAAAACCCATATTGGCAGTTTTAATACCTAATTATGTTGCTGCCTACACAGAACAAATTGTATGAAGATGAGAAGATGGAAGGATCAAATTATGTGTAGGGTAAGGAAAAATGTCAGGCTTTTCTGCCCTCCCGCCATCAGGATAGATGATGGAACCCTGTGGTCCTGAATGCATGCCTGATGGCGGGCACCTGGAGTAGGGTGTGGGCATAGGTAGATGGGATTCACCTGGGCTGAGACTGGGCTTTTAAGGGCAGCGTCACGGGGACGCCAGCAGCAGCAGAAGCAGAGAACGCCAGAGAGCCCAGAGAGAGTGCGGATTTGCTGGGGGCTGGGAGGACTGCCAGCCTCCCAGCCCCCCAGCACCCCTGCCTGCCACGTACCCGCTGAACCCCAATAAAAACCTGCAAAACCACTGAGGACTCTGACTCCTCCTTTACCTGGTCTGCATGGGATCAGAAAACCTGCACTGTGTCCATTCCTGCCCTTACATTATGGAAGTCTTAAATTCCAGGCTATAGTAACTTTATGTTTATTTGGTAGAAAATGAGAAGCCACTGAAGATTTTCCTGTGGGGTTGGTGACAAAATTAGGCCTGAGCTTTGAGGATTTTTTGCCAGGTACAGCATAGTAGGTGGCTTAAGGGGAAGAAAGATTAGCGATCATTGCTAGTAGCTAAGAAGTGATGAGAATGTGATTTGAGAAATAGGATTAAGACTGGAGCACACCTGCATTTAGTTGTGCCAAGAAGGAAGAAGGACCTCAAGGCACAGGCAGAGAAACTAGAGGAATGAGACCATGGCCAGGGGAAGTGATTCCGGAATTGAAAACCATAGTTTAGCTAGTATTGGAAGGAAACAAAGACTGGTTATTACTGTGCACCATGATTGGACAGAAATTGGCCTGGAAGGGAATCCATGCAAAAATGTTCTCTGTAATAACTGACTCTGCTACTTTTAAGTGAGGTCAACTTTGGCAATTTTTAAATGTTTCTAAATCCTAGCTGCTTCTCCTGTATGACGGTAAAATAAGACCTTATTCTATCTAAATGCCCTGAACTCTTGCAGTCATTCCAGCTTTGAGAGGTATAATTCTTGGGTCCAAGTTGTAATAAATGGAAGTATTGTAAGGGTTTGACTGGTGATTCAGATGGCATTTTAGGTGAATCAGAAGATGCAGAAGGAGGTGTGTGTCCTCTATATTCTTAAAAATACCAGGAGTGTCATCGATAATGGTTGGAGAAGGAAAAATAAGACTGAAAATAATATAGAAATGAAAATGTCAAAGAAACTAAGAGAAAATACAAACATTCCCTAGAATGAGAAATTTTTCTCAAAGCCACTTATTTTCAGAGAGAATCTGACTACTTTCTACAGAAAAAAAAAATGTTGATTGTCATATTGTGATTTATAAGAAAAATATGTATTTGGTCATTCAGATTACCAAAATACACATTTCTCATGTATTTGCTTCACTCACAATTCCTGGCCCATAGCTCCCCAAACCTTCAAATTTTCTAAGTGTTGAGAGAGATAAAGGTTTCTCTTGTTAAGTTAATTAATTAGAGTAACTTTTGGAAAACACCTGAGGAGGGGGCTAGTTGCCAGGGGACCCACCCATGTGATTAGAGGGTTGGAACATTCAGTCTCCTGACCTTTGAGGAAGGCCAAGGATTGGAGACTGAGTCAATTGCCAAGGAGTTAATCAATCTTACTGTGTAATGAAGCCTCCATAAAAGCCTAAGGGGCGGGGCCTTCAGAGAGCTTCCAGGCTGGTGAACACACAGAGATTTGGAGAGGATGGTTGCCTGGAGAGGCCATGGCAACTCCATGTCCTTTCCCCATACCTTGGTCCATGCAGCTCTTCCAACTAGGTGTTTCTGAGGTACATATCCTTTGTCATAGTCGGTGACCTGGTGAGTAGCAAGTTCCCTGGGTTGTGTGAGATGTTCCAGCAAATTAGTGGTAACTGAGGAGGTGGTTCTGGAAACCTAACTCCTTTTAGTTAGAAACACAGGTCTCAGCTTGGTATTCCACTAAAACTGAAGTGGAGGGTGGTCTTGGTAGACTGAATCCCTTACTCTGGCATCTGATACTATCAGAAGTAGATAGTGTCTGACTTGAGTTGAATTATCAGTCAGGGTGCTGGTGTCTGAGAATTGCTTGTTAGTTTGGGGAAACCTCTACTTGTTGACATTGGAATTGGGTCTAGGAATGCTACACAACTGGAAATTTTAAAAGGTCAAACCCAAAAGACTTTCAAAAGACCTTAGACCTTAGAATGAGCTACCTTTTTTTGGGGTGAAACCCTGATCCTCTCATTGGGATTTAATTCCTCCTTGATCTTCTCCAGGGTGCTTCTCAAACACGGATCACCTGGTGATCATGCTAAAATGCTGATTTGACGTAGTGGACCAAGGTGTGGAGCAAAGACTGCACTTTCACCAACTTCCCACCTAATAGCCAACATTGCACATCCATAGATCAAACTTTGAATATAATATATAAATTATATATATAATATATAATATATAAATATAATATATAAATATAAATATAAATATATAAAATATATAAATATAAATATAATATATAAATCCAGGGTTCTAAAATATTTAGCTTTACTTTTTACAACAAATAAAAATAAACAGTTTGTAATAGTGTAACTTAGCTCTCTGGCCAGACTAAGCTCTATTCCCCTATACTAAATACTTATGAGAATTTGATTAATTAATTTGATTAATTCTGCTGAATTTGATTAATTTGATTAACCAATAGGTTAATTGATTCTTAACTCCTGTCAATGGTATTTGTATTTGTATTTGTATGTTCAATGGAATCAAAATTTGAATCGTTACAGGTAAGGACTTTTTTTTTTTTTGAGAGATTAAAGGTGGTGTTCAAAAATAGACACCAGAATAAAACATGATGTTTTCATATAAAGCTAAATATTAATTCATTTTGTGACCCTGAAGACATGTTTCTAATGAAAGACTTGTACTTGAATAGTCACCAGTTTTCCAGTAAGCAAAGACTGAAAGAAACCAAATGTCTATTAATTGGTGAACTGATAAACTAATAATGGTAAAGGCATACTATCAAGTATGACTTAACGATGAAAAGTAATGAACTTCTGGCACAAGCAACAATTTTTTCAAAAGCATTATACTAATTAAAATAAGTTAAAAATACATATTGTATTCCAATTATATGAACTTTTAGAAAAAGCAATACTATAGTGATAAACAAATCACGTTCTTCAGGACAAGAAGTGGGTGAAGGGAATTATTTGCAAAGAGGAACATGGGGACTTCTGGGATGAATGGAAATGTTTAATATCATGATTTTAGTGGTTTTATATGACCAATTTTCAAATTCATCAATTTGTACACTTTAAAGTGGTGAATTTTATTATATAAAGTTTTTTTGTAATAAAACTAATTTTTAAAATGGCCACAATCTTTAACCTGTTAACAATATCTAATACTACTTGGCACTATTTTATCAGTAAGATACTAATAAAAGGAAATAGAGAAAAATCCAGTCTGGAAGAAGAAATGGATCTCTGGGAGAAAATATGAATAAACAGTAGGAATATAATTCCCTTAAAAGCTACTTTGTGTATTTTCAATGTAACTGAGTCTAAAGGGAAAGATCTTGAAAACAGGAACTCTAGTTCATTTATTTTTAGCAACCAGAATAGTATGCTGTTAGCTGAATGATTTTAGTGTGTCCCGCTGTGCTATTTAAAAACAAAATTCTGCTGAAAAGTCATTTCTCTCATTTCATATTCTTTGCACTGAGCCCTCCAATTTTCAGGCAGGGGGAGGACTGGATTATTTATCCTTGGCAGCGAAGGTTTAGCTTTAATTAGGTGAAAAGTTCTGTCTACATATGCTAAGGCTGAAGTCTGGCAAGACTGGCCTGTGCAAAATACTGAAAGGGGATGTGCGTGCCTGTAGGAAGTAGCTGCACATCGCTATTAGCAGACCCCAGAGAGAAGAGAAAGTTCACTTGAATGTTCTGCCATGCGGAAAGAAAAGAAACTGTTTTAGAAATCAACCAGAATGTATACAGTTGGTCCAATTTGTTGAAACTATAGAAATATTTTGGGGTAGGAAGTAAGGTACTTAAACTATAATTTTCTTTTAATGAAATCAGTAATGTCAGATTTTTCCCTTAATTTTTATCAAATTGCAGTAGCTCAACATAGCAGATTGAAATGTAGCTATAGTATATAAATTCAGGTATATTTTTAATGCTATTTAATTTTTTTAATTATGGCCATTGAGTATTTTTAGATTCTTCTGGTAGAAATCTCAGCCAACAGACTACTGATTTCTTAAAATTATTTCTTTAGTTGTGAAATGGTTATTCACATTATGCTTTTAAAAACTAAGTATTTTAATAAATGGATACATTTTGTTTATTTCATTCCTTGTTTTCTTGAAGGTATTAAATGAATATATTTAGTAAGTTTATGATGTTATAGTTAAAAAACACAATAATTATAGTTTAAAAGTTTCCCATAATGTACCATTTAAGAAAAAAAAAAAAAAAAACAGACAAACCTGGGTTTTAATTCTGGCCTGTGCTCTGCATACTAAGCCTCTCTAGCATGGGATGATAATGCCCCTGTGTTCTTCATCTTGTATGACAAGGGCTTGGTGTGGTGCTCCACCTTTAGTAAATTCTATTACCTACATGATCCATACTGGAGGAGGAGGTCCTTACTATGTAAATAAGGCTACTGGTAAACTTGTATCATCCAATCAATAAAAACAACCACATATAAAAGAGGGGCAGTAAATGTATTAAGGAGGACGGAGGCCATTGTATGTGTCAATGTGAGGTGTCCTGTGTGTCTCCATGAAGGCTTGGTCTATGTGGATGGTAAGGTCTTAGCAGGCTTAGAGGACCTATAGAGATAGGCAAAAAAATTAGATACCAATGTATGGCTTGAGCTGCGGTTAGTGCAAGTTCTAAGTTTGTTGCCATGAGTATGGGGTTGCTGAGAGTAGTCATGAACTGAGCCATAAACCTCAAGAGGAAGGAAGGCAGGAATTGGGACAACTTGTCTGTTGGACAAGTTCACACAGTGTCCAGTGTATGTCATTGTGAGCACAGGATTGGTGGAGAAGGGCCTACCCCAGGGCTGACAACCCATCTGTCAGCAGTTCTGCCTGGTAAACCTGGGAGATTATCTGTGGACAGGACCCCTGGATGAGGGGAAGTCAGGGCTGAAATCCTGTCATGCATGTGTGATGTGTGTCCACAGTGCTATGTAGAACCAGAGGAAGTGGCCTTTTCTAGTCTGTACAGATACAGTTATTGGGTGGCACTTTTGAGTAACAGCTCACTGGGTGTTTGAGGAGAATGAGCAGCAGCAGAATTTACTACTACTTCTGTCATCAAGGAAACAGAATATAAGGTAAGAGTGGATGAGGACATGGTTAAGGACCCGAATAGTGATCTGGAGTTTTCAGCTACAGAGCTATTGGGGGGCTGAGAGAAAGACATTGGAAAACTAGGATGTCACTCAGGAACCCTGTAAGAGGAAGCCAAGCCCAGTATGTGAATGGGCAATTCAATGTGAGATCAGCAGGAATGGGACCAAACTGAGCTTCTTCCCAAGGTCTCCTTGGGCTCCTTGCTTTGAGCTAGGAACAGCCCCAGAGCTTGGGGTGGGGCTAAGCCTGCAGCAGGGCAATAGGAAGTACCAACAGCAAGGTCTAGGGGACACTGGGTGCAAAGAGGCCAGGCAGGTTGGGTCTGTCTGTACTTATCATCTGGAAAAGTGAATTTGAAGCATGTTTCTTCCTTACGTGGTGCATGTTGATTGAGATACCAGCCTGGTTTTGTATTTGGTGAATAGAATAATATTTCCCAAATTATTGCTAACCATGGTTTTTCTAGCTGGTTGTTGGAAAAGCTCTTTTCAGTTTGAGAGCATTAAAAGAGTCTGAAAATAAAAATCTAATTATTTTCAATTGTCATTCAGTGGGTTTGTTTGGTTTTTATAAACAGTGCTAGCCTGCTTGTGCTCATCGCTAAGACTCCAGAGATTCAGATCAAATAGAGGCTCGGGAATCAAGCCCCCAGGTGGATCTGCTGTTTTGGGGAGTGCTAGAGCCATTCCATCTTCACCAAATATCTTTATTTACCTTTCTGGGATTGTCACTGCCGATGGAGCAATCTCAGGGAGTTATAGCCTATGATTCTCTTTTGGATTCACCTCACACCTTTTGACTTGAGAAACAGGCTGACATGGAGAATAGAAGCCTGAGATAGAAATGGTCAGATTTGAGGCTTGTTTCAGTCTGTCTGAAACTATGTGATCTGAGATGATGTATTCAACCTCCAGAATCTTTCAGTTCCTTCCTTCTTTAAGATCGCACCTGCACATCCATTTATCAAACTGTTTTGAGCATTAAGTGATGTGATAGATGTATAAGTGTTTCATGAATTTTAAAAGCTCAGGCAAATAATGTGTAATACATATATAGTACATATATACATATATTTGAGAACAAAGCATGGTTCCACTATTGAGTCACTTTGGCATATGTGGATTATTCATATATTGGGTTATATAATTTAGTTTGAGAAGAAATAAAAATTCAGTGTCTATTGCTGAATCCCACTTGCCCTTGCTGCTCTTGACTTCAGAAGATAATTGCCTTTTTTTTTAGATTTATTTATTTATACAAGCACTGGGTACAGTCAGAAGAGCGGGAGGGCGAGAGAATTCACCAGAGCCAGAGCGGGGAACAGAACAGGCAGTCTGATGAAGAACACTGCTGATGGGAGCAGTGGCAGCGGCAGGAGAGGTCTGTCGCACCATGTTGGACCCTCGACAGTGGCCAGGGATCGAACCGGCGCTGCAGAGGCTGCGGGCAGCTTTGCAGCCCAATGCTCAACCGCTGCGCCACCAGGGGAGGTCCGACAATTGCTTTTTTATTTAAACTTTGTAAAGGACGTTTTAGGGACTCTGGTCTTCAGAGCAACTGCTGCCAAGAAGCTGGCCTCTGTCATGTAAACTTTTGGTAACTGAAGCTACACTGAAGGGCCTTATGTGTTTTGTTTTGTTTTTAAACAGGCACTGTGTTAAGTTCAAACTGCTTTTCCTTTGAATGCTTTTGTTCAAAACAATATGGTCATTCCATTTATAGAATTATAATCAGGGAACTCATTTGTTTGTGGAAGCTTCTTCCTGTGAGCAAGCAAAACTATACATGTTTATCACAAGGATATCCTGGCTGGGCCTGGTCTACTTTGCAACTTGAGTATGGATACTTTGAATCACCTATAAAATACCAGAGTGACTAAGTTCCCTAAATTTTTCTCAGATTCTGTGTGCAGTGGGTATTCAAGAGTAGGTTCATTTTATGTAGGACCTGAAACCATAAAACACTTAGAGGAAAACATTGTTGATAAGCTCTATGATACCAGCCTCAGAGTTGTCTTTGTGGATTCATCTCCAACAGCAAGAAACAAAGGAGAATATAAACAGATGGGAGTACATGAAAGTAAAAAGCTTCTGCACAGTAAAAGAAACCAATGTTCAAATGAAAAGGCAAACTACTGAATAGAAGATATTTGCAAACTGTCAGACAGGTGTTAAAATCAAAAACATAATAACAATACAACTCAACAACAAACATACAACCTGAAAAGGGGCAGCTGCTCTAAAAAAGCATTTCACCCAAAAAGACATACAGATGGCCAGGAGACACATGGAAAGATGTTCTACATCACTTACCATCAAGACCCCATGGAGATTTCATCTCATACCAGTTAGAATGACTTAACCGAGAGGTCAAGAAGGAAGGTACTGGTGAGGATGTGAAGAAAAGGAGAACCTCATGCACTGTTGAGAGGAATATAAGTTGGATTTTTAAAAAAGATTTATTTAATTATTTAATTATTTATTTATACATGCACTGGGTACAGTCAGAAGCGTGGGAGGGTGAGAGAATTCACCAGAGCCAGAGCAGGGAGCAGAGCAGGCAGAAGAACCAAAGTACACTGCTGAGGGGAGCAGCGGGCGGCAGGAGAGGTCTGCGCACCATGTGGGACCCTCCTCCGGTGGCCGGGGAGCAGCTGGGGATCGAACCGGCGGGCAGCTTCGCAACCCAGCGCTCAACCACTGCGCCACCTGGGAGGCCCATAAGTTGGTTTTGAGGTTACTCAAAGTTAAAAACAGAAGTACTATCTGATCCAGTAATCTCTCTTCTTGATATTTGAAAAATATGAAAACACTGATTCAAAAAAGTATATTTACCCCTTTGTTAATTGCAGCACTATTCACAACTGCCAAGTCATGGAAACAACCCAACAACCCAAGTGCCTGGCAACAGATGAGTGGACTAAGATGTGGTGCATATTCACAGTGGAATACTGTGAATACTACTCAGTCTTAGAAAAAAAAAAAATGAAATCTTGCCATTTGTGACAACATAAATGGACTTTGAGGGGTTTATCTAAGTGAAATAAGTTGGAAGGAGAAAGAAAGATAAATAACATTTGTAGAATATTTCTAAAAAGGCAATCAAACAATCTTACAAACTAAAAACCCTTAAGACATTACACAATGGTGGTTACACACTGGTGTAAGACATTATACAGTGGTGGTTACTAGAAGGGAAGAGGCAGGGAGGGAATAGATGGTGACTAGACATTTGTGGTGGGTGTGATATGAAATATACAGTTGCTGAAGTGAGAAACTGTACACCTGAAACCTAGACAGTGTAAACTGATACCTCAATAAAATGAAAAGAAAAAAAAAAAGAGTAGGTTCATTTTACTTTTTGAAGGAAGAAAAGTTCTCTCACGCTTCTGTGTTTTCAGGTAAGCCACATATTGCTGAATGAAAACAAAAATCTTGCTTAGCCATACTTCCATGCTTTGTAAAATAATACATAAATTTCCTAAAGAAGGTCTTTTGGGGGACAGATAAGTAAATTGAGTTGCAAATACTGACTTCTAAAGACTGAGTTCTTTTGAAACTGCCAATTGATAGTCCTGTGTGTTCTTGCATAAATGAAGTTATTCTGTGTGAGGACGTAGATATTTAGAGTATGTAAGCAGGTTGCTCTAGTGATTATTTTGGCCCATGGTAAAAATACTGTCTAGGATATTCTTAAGGCTAGTATTAGTAACTTTTAAAACCATCTCAGTACAAGTCTAACTTATGGATTCTAGAACTTCCAGAGCTGCTGGACACTCCTGATGGAGATGTTCAGCATGTATGACAAAAGTGGCTTGTAGTGATGTTTCAAAGCCACAGGGTACATACATAACTCCACTGTGGTTTTGGAGTATGTGTGTGTGTCCTGTATTCATGTTGGTTGATAACCTACATTAAAAAGCATTACGCTGGGCCTCTCCTGGTGGCACAGCAGTTGAGCGATGGGCTGCAAGGCTGCCCGCAGCCTCTGCAGCACCGGTTCATTCCCTGGCTGCCAGCGAGGGCCCCACAAAAAAACAAAAACAAAACAGAACAAAAAACCATTATGCTGAGGTCAGGTCAGTCAAAGAGATGAGACAAACCAAGTCCACATCAGCTTGCTGTCACCACCAATAGGCTCTTTTGTCGTCATGAAGCCTGGCTCAAGGCCTCTGGCCAGTACCTAATATTATGAAACCCTTCTATTTAAGGGATTGCCTTTTAGGGCCCAGATCCTTGACCCTTCTCAAGTCATGCAGTCCAGGAGGAGGAAGGCCATCTAACACCTGTTGAACGCATTGAAGGGCCAGGCCCTGGCCACTGTTTTATCTTCGATTCCTCAGTTAGCCACTTCAGTGATGCATCTAATGTCCCAAATAACTCATTGTCTGAAACTTTTACTGTGATAGCCTCAAACTTTAATTCTCTCCACCTCTTGGATTTAGCAATTTTCTAATAGGAAACCATATATATTTTACCCACTAAGTATCATGTAATTTGTTTCTTGCCTTTTTACCAAGAAGAATTGGAAAACTTTTTTGAATAACCTACCCTACATGAAGATAGCATACATTACAAATGGGTGAGGAAGACAGAGCAAAGTAGAAAGGGAGGCACAAGTGTGCTTGGCTTGCTTTGCCATGGAGGCTACTGGGCTTTGACCTAGTCATATCTTCCTAACAGGCTCCTTCTCTCCAGATGTGGGGCAAAAACAATCACATTTGTTAAGGTGAAACCCACATGATCAAGAAATACTTAAATTATGTTTAGTATATTCTGTGAAGGCAAAGGAATGCTTTGAGATTTCTATTTTAGCTAACTTTGCTGTTAACTGGCATGCAGTATTACATTATTACCTTTTGAATACTCTCTCCTCTCTAACACAAGAAAGTAGTACAGAAGCCACCAGCTTTGAAACCGTGGGACTGATTATTGGTCTAAATATGAATCACATTGTACTGGAAGGAGGATGAAGAAAGTCAGAGAAAACATTCTTGTTCTGCACAAAAAGTGCACATTTCCAAAATAACAGTTGTGTGTCCTTTCTGTTGGCTGTTCTCTGTTTATTCACTAATGCTTATATTTGAGCCATTGAGTACATCCATCTGTATAACTATCTTGCTTTTTTCTTTATTTTGTCCCTGTGTTTCAGGTGGGCCAGCCATGAAAGCCTACCTCGTGGCCATAATCTTGAGTGCTGTCTTCCTCTACTATGTGCTGCATTGTATATTATGGGGAACAAATGTCTATTGGTAAGTTTAATTCTTGCTTTTCATTGTTTTTTTTTTTTTTTTAACATTTTATTTATTTATTTATACAAACACTGGGTACAGTCAGAAGTGCGGGAGGGTGAAAGAATTCACCAGAGCCAGAGCAGGGAACAGAACAGGCAGACTGATGAAATACACTGCTGAGGGGAGCAGCGGGCGGCAGGAGAGGTCTGCGCGCCATGTGAGACCCTCGCCCGGCAGCCAGGGATTGAACCGGCGCTGCAGAGGCCTCCAGCAGCTTCGCAACCCAGTGCTCAACCGCTGCACCACCAGGGAGGCCCTTCATTCTTGCTTTTTAAAAGTAACTCCCAAACTGGCTTTTCACACAGACACACAAATGATATTAGAAGGCCCTGTAGGAAAAACCCCATGACATTCTTGGACTCTGGTACTTGACTTTTAGAACATGAGATACTTGGATAAGCGTCTGTTGATAAAATATAGATACCACATATGGTTTCGTTGTTTAAAAATGTTTGGTGACTGATGAAATATGTACATTTTAAAACAACTTAGACTTGCAGTATCACATGTTAAACTTCGAAGAGGCACAGGTAGCTTTTTTGCTGAGAAAATCTCTATAATAATTCTTTAACCTTTGTCATCATTGTCAGTCCTTTGACTCAGAATAACTTTGGTTGACCTATAAGTAACCAAAGTGGTTATGTGGCAATATATACTCACATGAAAATAAATCATGTGACAACTTCCAGTCTTAAACAAAAGTTCAAAATTTTTTTTTTTTTTGCTAGTGGTTTAATATTAGAGCCCAGACCAAGTTTCTGGCTTGTGCTTAGTATATAAAATATAAATTGATGTTTCTGCATTTAATTTCATCACAGATTGAAACATGGTTGTATGTTTTTCATGGAAGAAAGTTAGGCAAATCTTCCCTGGGGAGAAAAAACAAACAATGCTAGTGGGTAGGCTTGACTCTTAAGTTTTTAGGTTTTGAAATTAAATAATTGAGCTCAAGAAATATATAGCTTGATAAATACCACATGGATTATACCATAGGGATCTCCTATTTGCCACATTCTGTCTCTGTCCCACACTTACTGAAACACTAGAACGGAAAACAAGAATCTTACTAGTTTGCTAATTCTGTACAAATCCTATTGTTGGGCACATGGAAATGATAAAGAAGACAATGAAAAGGATCTGAATTCAGCACAGTCTTTTGTCATTGGGATCTGAAGAGTGTTTATGTCACTCCTAAGCTAACATGCTGCTCCAGTCATAAAAAGTACTGGCAAATTACCTCAGATGGGTGTTTGAACTTATGCTTTAAAAACTATTCAAGACAGAAAATCTCCTTTTGAAAAAAAGCCGAAGTTTGTCTTCACAATGTCCTAAAACAGTTGGTTTCTTATGTTTCAATAATCTTAAAAATTATTTTAATTATTGAAAGTGATAGCTTGCACTTCATCTTGTTCTCTGAATAAATTTATTTTTTATTTATTTTTTTCAAAGATTTATTTATGCATATGAGAACTGGGGTGCAGGCCAGAGGTGTGGGGGTGAGAGGATTCACCAGAGACAGAGTGGAGAGAGGAACAGACAAATCTACTAAAATACAATGCTGAGGGGAGCAGCAGGTGAGACAGGAGAGGTCTGCTGCGCCATGTGGGTATCTCCCTGGGATTGCTGCAGAGGCTGCAGATAGCTTCATAATACTGTGCTTAACCGCTTGCACCACCAGGGAGGCCCAATTTGCTTTTTAAAGATTTTTATTTATTTATGCATACAAAAACTAAAGTGTAGGCCAGAGGTGTGGGGGGTGAGAAGATTCACCAGAGACAGAATGGGGAGCAGAACAGGTGGATCTACTGAAATGCACTGCTGAGGGGAGCAGCAGGCGAGACAGGAGAGTTCTGCCGCACCAAGTGAGTTAGCTCCCTGGCTGGGGATTGAACTCAGTCCATGGTGGTTATAGCGCTGAGCCTAACCCCTGAGTCACCAGGGAGTTCCCCTGAATAAATTTGTTTTTATGGCCTGATTTAGCTGGTTATGTATCTTCCTTACATAAAGATTAAGGGATTCTTGCCATTTGTGGTATTCACAAAATATGCTGTTCTGTATATGTTCAGAAACCTAACAGTTCTAACTTTGGGGATTTGATACCAAAAAGATCGAGATTAATTCTGTCCATAAAAAGTTTAGGCTATTTTCTTTTCATTTGAATCCTGTGGATTGTATAAGAAAACTGCTTGATTTTCATTTTGAATGAATTCTTCATATAATTTATGATCATAATATATTCTTTCATTAAGCTGTTTTCTTCCTCCTTTGCTAGGTTTGGATACTGCCACCTCTACCCCCTACATTTATTTTTGTTGTGCTCTGCCTTTTTACAATACCCTTTTAAATTGTAGAGACAAGTGCTCCATTCAGGAGACACACAAGGGCCTAACCTGAGCCAAGAACAGAGCTAGATTCCACTCTAAACAGTGTGACTTCTGGAGTCCCAGATCACAAGGCAGGGTCTGTGGAACCTATAGTTTGGTGTTTGCTGCCAGTGTGTGTGCCCAGATGTGGCTTGAAGGACCTAGATAGCTGTGTGCACTTGGGGTGAGTGGGGTTTCTTAGGTTTTCAGGGACTTCTAAAAAGTGAGCCTGGCGGTGGCTTCCATGGTGCATCACTCCAGCCCTTCTCAGAGGGCCCTTTGATTCGCTGCTGTTGGAACCACTTTTGGGTTGCTCATCCCCTGAACCTTTTCCACTCTCTCACCTTGCGTCCATGAACCCTCAGTGTGTGCAGGATTTGGAGAAGGTACTGTCCTACCTCAGGGGATGATGTTTCATTGCCTGCCCAAGAAGCCGCTCTGGTGGAACCGACTGGGTTCCCAGAGCATTTGCTTCCCTTTGGGCTGGCTGCCCAGTTCTGGTTTCTGACTGCCACTATTTTTGTCTCACAGGGTGCCACCTGTGGAAATGAAGCGGAGAAATCAGATCCAGCCTTGTTTATCAAAGCCAGCTTTTGCTTCTCTCCTGAGGTAAAAATATAAGAGAAACTGTGACTTACAAAATGTTCAAAATGTGTTTGTAATAATTTTCCACACTTATTTACTTTTTTTATACAAGTCTTAGCATATAAAGCAGACACCCTATATTTAAGGAAGAGCTTGAATATCCTGTCTCTTTTTGTGCTTTTAGTCAGAGCTCTGCATATATTTTAAGAAAAGGCATTGAAGAACTCAATTAGACCAGTGTTCTTTTCACACAGGTGAGATTAGAGAGGTCTGTTTGTTTTGATCATAAAATAGTGAACTGTTCTTCAGGGTTTAATTTTTCCTCCTTGTTGTTCCCATGTATTTTCCACTCTTGTCATTTTGTGACTTCTTTCTTGTCTCTCTCCTGGTTAAACTTTATGGTTAGAAACTTGAACTGATTTTAAATGAACTGTATCAAATACAAATAATGGCTCATCTACGTAGAATGCAAATAAAGATAGTTTATTATAGTTATCAAAGCATGTAGAAAATATACTCTTTCATCCACAAGTGTACTTTTCTTCTGTGACCTAAACTTTGACAGAGTGCTGGTCAAATATTTCTAGATAAATATAAATAAGTGATGGTCTGGGTTTTGCTGAATTAAATGTATAAAACAAGTACAAGCTTCTTAGCACTTTATTCACTAAGAATAAAGATTTCTAATTTTTAAATTTATTATATTACTACACCTTTCTGTTTCTGGTCCCTAAGCTTGGGACTGCTTATACCTTTAAAATCAACCAACTCTGGAAAACTGTGGATCCTTAAAACCTTTTTGCATGTGACCACATGCTGCTCACAGTCCACCCCTGGGGTGTGGCTACTTCTGGCCACTGAAAAACTAGAACAGTGTTCTTAAACTTTATGAACATGACTCATAGTGAGGAATGCATTTTACTTTGGTAACTACTTCAATAGTACTTTCGATTTATAATAATAAAAGAGTTTTACCCTTCCTACTCTAGATAGCCCCTCTTCTGCCTATGCACTTTAAAAAATTGCTGATTATGCAATTCCACTCCTAGGTATCTACCCAAAGGACACAGAAACATTAATTCCAAAGGACACCTGCACCCCCATGTTTATAGCAGCACTATTTACAATAGCTGAGCTATGGAAACAACCCAAATGCCCAAAAATAGATGACTGGATCAAGAAGATGTGGTCCATATACACAATGGAATATTACTCAGCAATCAAAAAGATAAACTCATGCCATTTGCAGCAACATGGATGGAGCTGGAAGGGATCATGCTCAGCGAAATAAGCCAGAAAGTAAAAGAAAAATACTGGATGGTCTCACTCATAGCAGGAATTTAGAAAACTTAAATAAGGGATCAGGAAAGAGACTATAATAAAGAAAAAATCAAAATCAACAAGCAACTGTAGACCAGAGACACACTACTGGGGGGGGGGGCAGGGAGAGGAGAGGAGAGGAGGCATTAGGGTCAAAATAAGGGGGATGGGAATTATATGGGGAATATAACCAAAATGAAAATGCATACATTGTGCAAAAATGAAAAATGATGTAAGAATTACATAAAATAAAAACTATGCTCCCACTCCATGCCCAGGAAGCAAGATTGGGCGACTTGAATGGATAAAGGGAGTGAATGGGATTCCTATGGACACTGGACTGATAAACTAGAGAACCAGAACTTTAGTCAAGACACACCCAAGACTGATTGCCATAACAAGTCAATGATGCCTGGAGTATAAAAATAGAGGCTCTGGACCCTTACTGGGTGCAGCAGACCTTTCCTGTCTTGGCTGCTGCCCTCCTTAACAGTGTATTTCAATAAATTCACCTGTTCTGTTCTCCATAAAAAAAAAATTGCTGATTATGACTCACAAAATTGATTTCATGAACCACCTACAGGTTATGAGCTGCAGGGTTTAAAATGCTGCTCTCTAATTGAGGTTCTCTCCATCTTTTGAGAAAAAAGATTTTCTTTCTGAGAAAACTCAAAAGAGTGATTTATTCAAGATTGCCCAGCAGGTGCGTTAAGTCTACAGTTTTAGCAACGGTAGATTTGCATTTGTCCACTCAGAATAGTATTCTCTGGGGGCTGTGCTTTCTCCTTCCTAGTAGCAAGCAGGAGAATGTCTGCTGGGAAGCTTGGAGGTGTTATCTGCAGTGCTGAAAGGAGGAATCCTTTCCTTGGAATTAAACATGGGGGTGAGGGTTTCAGTTTAGTTAAATATGCGTTAGTGACCCCAGATAATACTCTATAGTTATTTCACTTGTCATTGCTTCAGTTTCTTCGTCTAAGTTGATTAATGAAATCTATCTTCCTTTCCAGGCTATTGTAGGAGTGACAACAGTAGAAATAATGTAATATGTCACATTATAATGTAATATAATATAACATAATGGGATAAACTCATATACAATGTAGTGTATAATTATTACAGGTAAGAATGATACTTAGTGAGTTCCTACAGTATGTGGGACACAGTGCTGAACAATTATTTCATGTAGAAATAAAATGTGTCACCTACATGACTTAGTCAGGTCTGAGTGAAAATAAAATTAAGCCTGCATCACCATCCTCACCCCTACCAGTTTCAAAGAACAGAGTTCTATATTGCTTTGCCCCCAGGGTACGAAAAGTCCTCTGGTTCACCTTCCCAAGAAGAGCAGGAAGATCCTGAGTCATCTTTTAGACTAAGTCAGTTGCTCTGACACTTCCTCTTCCTGTAGCAGATCCTGAATTTGGGGATCAACCCTGATCCCCAGAAAAAGATCTTTGAAGTTTGGCTGGAACCCCAAGGCTGTCATTTTTATGACTAAATCTGGGCTGTGCATCATGTCTCCAGCAGGAAGGGCTGGTCTCCTCCTGTTTCCTTAGTCTGAATTTGATGTGAGTTCTCAGCTCTAAAGATACAAAGCTCCAGTGAGGTGACTTGCCCAAGAGTAGTGGCTTTTGAGTGGTAAAGCCAGTATATAACTGACTTTGTTTTACCCCTTCTCCCTTACACAACTGCAGTGTGAAACCCAGTGTGAAACTCCGATCTCCACTTGTAGCTTTTTAGACTAAGAAAGGCTGGCAGGTCAGGCCCTTTGAGGGGCCCGGAAGGATGAGCAGGATTGGCAGTGCAGCATCCAGTCCTTGCTGTAGATGAAAATAGCATTTTAATATCAGCATTAAGATCTCAAATTAAAAAGACCTATTTTCCCCTCCTGCTTTTTTTTTTTTAAGATTTATTTATTTATATAGCACTGAGTACAGTCAGAAGCGTGGGAGGGTGAGAGAATTCACCAGAGCCAGAGCGGGGAACAGAACAGATAGACTGACAAAATACACTGCTGAGGGGAGCAGTGGGTGCAGCAGGAGAGGTCTGCGCGCCATGTGGGACCCTCGCCCGGCGGCCGTTCCCCTCCTGCTTCTTAATTGTTCTAGAAAGAATTAATTTGATTTAAAACTCAATCACTTATGAAACATACCATGCTGCTTTCTCTGTGCCAGGTGCTAAAAGCAATAAAAAGTGGAAGTAGAGCCCACCCTCATCAAACTTTCTTATGTAAGAGAGGAACTGAGGGAGAGGTAGGAGAGAGAATCTTTAAGACAGAGCTGGTGATGTGGAGAATATGCCATAGTTCTGTGATTGTGTCAATCTTAGCTTAATCACATCCTTTCTAGCATCATCTTTTATTTTTATTTTATATATTTTTTATACCGTTTTTCATTTTTGCACAATGTATGCCTTTTCATCTTGGTTATTGTCCCTGTAAAATTCCCACTCCTCTTGTTTTGATCCTGCTCCCTTCTCCCCGCCTGTAGTGTGTCTCTGGTTTATCGTTGCTGGTTAAATTTTGATTTTTACTTTATTATAATTAGTCTTTTAACTTTCATAACTGACCTAACTTGCATACATCATAGCTTTTCATTTGGGAGTGGCTTAGCACCATACTTTCATTTCCCCTTACTTCCTTTGTTTCTTCCTACATGTGGCTGTCATTTTACACTTGGCGTTGGTGAGATTTTTGACTTTAATTTCATACCCCACCCCACTCATGCCTCATCTCCGACCCTGACGCTGTAATATAATTTTGGTTTCAGTCTCTTGGTTTCTGTTCCGGATGTGTAGTGCCACTACATATCCCAGTCTGATGACTTTTTTTTTTTAAAGATTTATTTATTTATTTATACAAGCACTGGGTACAGTCAGAAGCACGGGAGGGTGAGAGAATTCACCAGAGCCAGAGGGGAGAGCTGAGCAGGCAGAAGGACCGAAGTACACTGCTGAGGGGAGCAGCGGGCGGCAGGAGAGGTCTGCGCGCCATGTGGGACCCTCCTCCAGTGGCCGGGGAGCAGCCGGGGATCGAACTGGCGCTGCAGATGCTGCGGGCAGCTTCGCAACCCAGCGCTCAACCACTGCGCAACCGGGGAGACCCAGTCAGTGTGATGACTTTTAAATGATTTTGAAAATAACTATACATTCATAGTCAGTGTAATGATATGAATGATAGGTGACAGATATTTTCAGTTGTGTTCTTAAACACCTGCAAATATTGTAAGCGTTTGAGAAAATCATTTTTTATCTTT
This sequence comes from Talpa occidentalis, assembly GCF_014898055.3. Lineage (NCBI taxonomy): Eukaryota > Metazoa > Chordata > Mammalia > Eulipotyphla > Talpidae > Talpa > Talpa occidentalis. The sequence goes on along the minus strand of NW_023604295.1, from coordinate 62,734,697 downwards.
TTCTTTCAGGTCTCAGCAAGTTCACCCTTTCCTGTGTGCAGCAGATTTTAAAAAGATTGCTTCCTTTTATGGTAGCGATAAGTTTGATTTGCCCTATGGGATAAAAACATCAGGTCAGTAGATCTTCTTACCCTGTTCTATTAAATTTAAATATTTCTATTAAATTAAAACCACATATTTATATAATTTTAGGGACTTTTAATCTTTCTGCTTCATAACGATTCCTAAAGAAGATGATTTAGGGGTCCAATGAAGGGAGTTAAATTTTAAAATATAAATCTTAACTTGTTTGGAGGCAATGTAGAATAAAAGTACAAAAAAGGTAGCTCTTGTTGAGAGGTAGCTTTTTGTTTTTGTTCTGATGCGTTGTTATTCACATGGGTTCTTATGCTTTATTTTATTCTGATTTAGAATAGCAGGATAACCCTGTGAGTTAACTTCTCCTTGTGCCCCATTTTACACTTTACCTGTGAGTTTATTTTATTTTATTTTATTTTATCAGAAAATTCTATCTTTGTCCACAATCCTTTAATCAATTGATATTTTAATTTTGCTAAATTTATGGGGAATTAGTTTATCTGCTAACGATAAAGCGCTTTCCCTCTGCTCATTGACAATTCATTGTTTTTGTACAACTTTATGTTCTAGATTTTTGAGAGCCTCTTACTGCCCAAGAGGCAAAATGCTGATAGTTTTCTGAGTTAGATATTGCTTATTTGATCCTCTGTGTGTGTGGTAGGGTGTGGGTAGGGGGTAAGATTTAAAACTATATCACAAAGAATTTGATAATAGGTTTAATTTGCTGATTTTTATATTAATGTCAATTTCAAATTCATCTATTATTGCTAATTTTGGGGTTACTTTTTATGACTATTTTCAGATGACATCTTAGTTTTCTCATGTTTTTACAAAGAAATCTTAGAGCATTTATCATTTTGAGTGTGCTTATTAGTGCTGGCTAATTTCAGTTGTATCATTAATTTTCATTATAGAATAAATAAAATGTGGCCATACCAGTCAGAAATGAGTTTGGGGGAGATGAGGGGGCAAACTGACTTACTGTGAACCTAAGACGCTGTGATTCTTCTTGTTAATAACAGTTTATTTGTTTTCTAGCGGAATATTTTCGACTTGCTCTTTCAAAACTACAGAGTTGTGATCTCTTTGATGAATTTGACAAGTGAGTTTATTCTTGTTTTCTATTTGACTTAATATTGGCTAAGGTGGTTCAACATGTGCACTGCAAGACACGAAAATTTATCTACTTAGGAGAATTCCATAATACTTGTGCATCACTTAAACCACTCGTTGTTATAACACTTAAAGTAAGTGACAAAATTTAGAAGCTGCATAATTGGTTGGCTCCAAAGTTTGCAGACAATCTTGATGAGCAATGCTGGTTCCAAATCAGGACATTTTGAAACCACATTCCTCATTTCTAAGCTGTTACTGAAGAAGTAATTCACATTCCTTGTTAACGAGCTCACAGTTTTCCCTCTGTGGACTATTCCCATATGTTCCCTCTGATTCCTATGAGATTCTTCCTGTTTCACATGAATATTGGATTTCAGGTTCAGTGCTCTTCTTTTTATTCAGAGTTCTATTTGAAGGAAGCAAATAGCTTGCTTAGATATACATTTTCTGACTATAGCAGGTAACTTAGTTTTTAGAAAATATTGGTGTCAGGTTAACCACAAGGAAATGAATTGCCAAAAAGTAGACTGTTTAGTAGTAGATGTGTTTTACAGGGGTAGATGTATTTCACAAAGCTTTAAGTGACAATTTAAAATTTATTTTTTTTGGAAGATTTATTTATTTATATAAGCACTGGGTGTATAGGCCAGAGGTATGGGAGGCTAAGAGAATTCACCAGAGACACAGCAGGGAGCAGAACAGGCAGAATGACTGAAATCCACTGCTGAGGGGAGCAGCGGGCGAGACAGGAGAGGTCTGTTGTGCCATGTGGGTCACCTTCCTGGCCGGCGATTGAACTTGTGCTGCAGTGGCTGTGGACAGCTTCACAGTGCTGATGCTTAACCAGGGAGGCCCCACATATGTTCTTTTCTAACCTAAAGTTTACATTTGTAGAATATGTTGCATGGATCTTTTGCATGTGTGGCTTGTCAGTTCTCTCTAAATTTTAACAACCACCCATGAAATATGTTTGATGATAATTCATTTTTTAAATGGAGAGACTGAGACTAGACAAAACACGCAGTTTGTTACAACCAGTGAGTGTGAGTCAGGGTGGGAACCTGGGTGGCTCTATCTGCAGTGCCTGGATGTCTGCCTTGAGAGTGGTAATTGTTATACCTTAAATATTGGCAGCAGGTGTCTGCAAATATTTATAAAGATTTTTGGCCCTGCAAATGTGAGCTACTGTCCAGATTCTTGACGCTATGTGGCTAGAAGTTTTGTTTTTGCCTGGTTTTTATCGCAGAACTGAATCACCTTATTTAATTGCTTTCAGAACCCCTTCTTGCTCAGGTGTGTGTGGCTTTGCCAGGCTCTTGCTTCAACCCGTGCCAACTTGGTCTTGTTATTCGTGCCTTTCCACCTTTGTCTTTGAGTGTGCCCCCAACTCTCATTATCCAACCATGTTGGATTCTTAGCATGCTCTGTGCTGGAAGGAGGCGGGGATGGTGGATTGAAAGTCATGCTGATGGCACAAAAATCTTGGGTCTAAGTTACCAAGAAACTGAGTGGAGGAAATGTATAGTCAGAGAGTCTTCAGATAGAGTGAATGGAAATGGTCATGGTAGCTAGCCTCATTCTAGGCTTATTCTTCTCTCCCTATGCTCTAGAAGATGCTTGCATGTTTTGGGGTGTAGCAACTGAACACAGACCTTCTCCCTACTTCTCATTCTCTCTCGATTCTGTCCCTTCCAGAAAGATTCAGCATTTTTGTTGCCTCAAATTGGTTCTCGCAGATCTAAGTACCAGTTTTGTTCAGCGATCTTACTAAGCATGCACAATGTCCTGACTTGTTCTGAGATTGCACTGAATAGGAACCGTCAAAATACCAATTGCATTTATGAGACAGAAATTTTTCTCTTTTCACAACTGTCATATAAGTGAAGTCTGCAGATGAACATTCCGGCACCCTCTGAGGAGTGCTGTGGTCATTAGGGACCAAGCTTCTTTATTGTGATTCTATCATTCCTCAATACACAGCCTCCTCCTTATGATCCAATGTGATAAGTGGATCTACTTTGTTGCCAGTAGGGAAGAGGAAGGGGAAGAACAGGGCATGCCCCACCCATTAAGACTTGCTTCCTCTTCTATAAGATATCACATCTAATACCCCATTACATCCAGCAATGTGCTGGAGTATTACATGGAGCCAGTTGGTCCCAACTTATGAAAGTTCCATTTCTTCCCAAATCCATGTCCAGTATCACCAAGATGGATGCTTGAAATGAGCCATGTACTTATACATGGAGTATTTATACTGTGGCAAATGGTACAAACCAGGCCTTCCTCTATCACCTGCATCCCCAAAGAGTATTGACTGTAAAACATTTGCCAGTAACTACTGATTATATCCCATTGACTAGGGATGGAATCACAAGGCCACACCGATCAACAAGATGGACTGGAAAATGTAGGCTCTGTTCTAGATGGCTATGTGTCCACTCTTCAGTATTTCCTACCATTTCCCTGGTCTGCTTCTGTTCCTGCACCTAGTGTCAGGATTTCGAAGTCCATTTTGTAACTATAGCAGCTGATTGTAGTGGGTGAAAATCTTGGCAGCCAACAGTGTTTTTTTTCTCTTGAGAAACTTATGCTGTGAATGATGTTGAAACATATTGGTGTTGTAGATCATTTTGAAGCAGTATTTCTCTCTCTCTCTCTCTTTTTTTGGAAATATTTTTATTTTATTTATGCATTCAAGAACTGGGGTATAGGCCAGAGGTGCAGGGTGTGAGAGGATTTTACCAGAGACAGAGTGGGGAGCAGAACAGGCAGATCTACCGAAAAAGAAAAACACATTTTTCTGTCCTCAACTCTCACCCTGAAAATCTTAGGTAGTAAATGTGCCAAGGGATCTCTCAGCTCCTGCTTCTGAGTCAGCTGATCCTAAGTTTGGGAAAGAGAAAAAGTCTCAAAGAAATGTTGACAATCCATTGTTGGGGGTGGAATTCACATAACATAAGATGGACCATTTAAAACTGAGTGATTGAGTGTATTTTGTACACGCATAGAGGTGTGCAAGCACACCTCTGGTTAGTCACAGAAAGAAAATCATTTTAAAAAACTATTATAGCAACCTTTTCCACTTTTTTTTTTTCATATTTGTCCTTTTATGGAAATACTCAGACTAGCTGTCAGAGAAGTACTTTGGCAGCAGAGGGGTGATAAATGTCTGCTAGAAAAGGACGGCTTGGAAAAATAGTTTGGGGGGGCATTTTTGGGTAGGACTATGCATGGGCCATTAAACCAAAAGGTCAGCATTTGTAACAAAAGCATTGAGTCAGCAGGTCATCCTGATTGCTCCTCCGCCTTGGACAAGTTTCTAAGTTTCTGAAACTTGGTTTCATATAAAAGAGGGGGGTAGTATTATACATGCATATTATAGCAGTGTCAATTTTAATAGTTGTTAATAGTTAATAGTCAGGTTAATGTAACCACAGGGGGAAACTGGGTAAAGGGTAAACAGGACTTTTCAGTACTATTTTTACAACTTCCTGTGAATTTGAAATTAATTCCAAATAGAAAGCTTAAGTTAAAAACACATAGGTGTTTTCAACTACTCAAACACATGTGCATGAATGTTTATGGCAGCATTTTCATAATAACCCCAAAGTAGAAACAATCCAAGTCTCCATTAGCTGCTGAAGGGATACACAAAATGTTCACCCACACAGTAGAATATTACTCAGGCACAAAAAAGAATGAGTACTGATTCATGCCACAGTGCAAGATGAACCTTGGAAGCATGGTGCTAAGTGAGAGACGCCAGACTCAAAGTCCACACACCGCATGGTTCTATCTATAGGAAATGGCCCAAGTAGACACATCTGGAGAGACAGAAAGTCGTTTAGTGGTTGCCAGAGACTGGGTGAGGGGAGAATGGAGAGCAACTACTACTGGCTGTGGGGTTTCTTCCTTGGGTGGTAGAACTGTTCTGCGAGCAGCCTCACAACACAGCGCTCAACTGCTGCGCCACCAGGGGAGGCCCTATAGAAGGGTGATTTTATGGATTATGAATTATATTTTGATGAAAAATTTTTTTTTCAAAATGGAGGCAGTTGGGGTTACCCTAAATTCTTTTCTTGACTCTGTACTACTTTGAAGACATTTATTTTTAATTTTTTTTTTTATAGAGGCATGTTTTATTTATTTGTTTGTTTGTTTGTTTTGTTTATACATGCACTGGGTACAGTCAGAAGCGCGGGAGGGTGAGAGAATTCACCAGAGCCAGAGCGGGGAGCAGAGCAGACAGAAGGACCGAAGTACACTGCTGAGGGGAGCAGCGGGTGGCAGGAGAGGTCTGCGTGCCATGTGGGACCCTCCTCTGGTGGCCGGGGAGCAGCCGGGGATCGAACCGGCGCCACAGAGGTCGCCAGCAGCTTCGCAACCCAGCGCTCAACCGCTGCGCCACCGGGGAGGCCCGGCTCTGTACTACTTTGTTAGGAGGGTGCAATGAGGCCTTGCACCTAGCAGTTAGGAGTGACAACGCTAGTTCTCTGGGCCTCTTTGTCTTGCTGCCATGGGTTTCTCAGAACTCAGATCCTTTCTTTATTTTCCAAAGCACGACTCACACAAGGTGACCATGTTTCATAAACTTCACTAGCAAATGAGGATATTTTAAGGGAATTGCCTAACAGGAAAGGAATACTTAAAATTCTTTTGCGGTCCTGACCCCACTCAAGCTTTGAGGTCCTGACCCCTCCTGGCTATTGTGTAACTCCCCAGCACCAGCATGCACCCCACGTCCAGGACTGGCTTGCTTCTGAGTGGGAGCACAGCCTCCCACAGGCAGAGCGGCAGAAACCCTGACTCATGAAATCTCAGTTCCCAGTTAAAAGGCACAAATCAATTCCCTATCCCTAATCACCATCATTGCATTCTGAAAGCATGCCAGACTCTAAGAAGAATGCTGGAAACCCAAATGGGTAGTTAGACAGTAACTGTACATAATTATCTTACCTGACAGAAGCACTATGCTCTATCAGTTGCCTGCTGCAGGGCCGGGGATTTGTGCAAGCTGCTGGGCAGCCCACCCAGGCAGAATCCTGGCAAAATCCGTCAGCATTAGCAGGGCAGGGATGGATCAACATCCAGCTAGGGTAGGAATACCTCTCAGGCCACATAAAAAGAAAAAGACCTGGACATCAGCAGTGATTTTATCAAAAAGGCCCCTAACTCTGTGAGGGAGGGTAAGCTCTGCATTGCTCCCTGGCCATCTGCTGTTTTGCAGGGTTTCCTTACAGGATTGCAGGTTCTGCCACGGGGAGAGCTGGAGGGAGAGGGGAAGCTGGTTCTGCATTACAGAGGGCACCCGTTTGGTGAAGATGCAGGAGCAGTTACTACCTATTCTGCAGTAGCTGCTGTGGTCAGATGAGGATATGTTATGTCCCAAGCAACACAGAGAAACAATATTCAGTGATTTCTTTGCTTCCCAAATGGGCAAACTGAGATCAAGAGATTAGGTCTGTAGGCCAAAGCCCAGGGGGCAGAGGAGGGAACCAGAACTAGCAGTCAGATCTCCACCCACAGTTCACTGCATGGTGTTTTGGGATCTTCTGGCTGCAAGTAACACTCTTCCTAAAAGTGATTTTAGCAAAGCAGACATTTATCATGTCCCATATCACATAGATATGTGGTTCGTGGCTCCAGCTGGTAGGGCTGGCTGCCTGCTCTGTGGCCTCGGGGTGGCATGGCTCCAGGTAGTCCCTCCACCCAGGTGGTTGATTATCTGATCTGCACACCTCACAGCTGGGCTGTGTGTGGCCTGCACATCTGCACACAGTGTCTCTGGTTCTGGGACTGAGCAAGTCAGTGATGTCAGGCAGCTTCTCCATGGCGCACTCTGCTTTCCCTCTTCATTGTAAAATGACTGCAGCTGCTCTGAACTTATGCCATCACATGTCAACATTCCAAGCAGAAGGGAAGGGTAGAGAAAAGAAAGTCCTCTTCTTTTCTGTTGAAGCTATTCTTTGGCTCCAGGCAAAATCTTTTCCAGAGTATCTAATAGACCTTCCTACTGTCTTGTTGGGAGGGTCACGTGGCCCTCTCTAGACCAACTATTGGCAGAGAAACGTGCTGACCACTGTTAGGCTTGGGAGAAGTAGCATCCGCTGTGAGGCACAGGGGGACTGGTGCTGGGAACATGACCAGTGGATCTGCCATAGAGGGAATAACATGTTTAAGTGTATGTGATGCTGCTGAGGGAATAATGAATGTCACAAAACATTCAGAAAAGAAGACAGATCACGTTTGCTTCCGTGTATTGAGGGTGCTGGCATTTCCTTCTGCATTGACTAGTGATTCTTTTGGATGTGCCTGACTTGATGAGAAAGAGACCTTCACCTGGCGGAAGTGTACTCTCTTACCATTATTGTTTCAGCAGCTTTCAGATTTTCCATTAACAGGTTCAGGCACTCGGGAATGATTTTGTTTTCTGGGTGAGTAGTTTGGGGCATGTGCTGTTTCCAGGGCGCAGGAGGAAAGAACAGGTAGGTACCTGCTTCTCCAGACACAAAATAGAAAAATGACACCCACACTTAAAGTAACAACCAAGCCGATTTAAAAAATGCACAGCCTATGTATCAGGAAGTTTTAGATTGGAGGATACAGAAATGTAGTGAGGCAGGTCTTCCCTCTGGGAATCCCCATTCACTGCAGCTGTTTTGCATGAAAGTTGTGTTCATTAATTTTGGTGAAGTTATACAGTCACCCAAATGATACCTGGAGTTCCTGATTCACACCCCAGGAAACAGGGGAAGCAGGAACCCGGGCCAAGTGGATGAAGCCAAGGAGAGGGTGAGTCAGCCCTTGCGTAATACGTGGAGACCTGCTGAGACATGAGGGGAGCCAGGAGTTACGACCAGGTGTGTGGGGGCAAATAGCGCGTCACCAACCATTTCACCTTTCCCAGAATCGAAATACTGCTTGCTGTTAAGAGGTTATTGCCCAAGAGTATTTCTAGGGACAACCCCAGGAGTTGCTAGTGTTATGTATGATCCTCAGTAAAATGTGTGGGCCTTGGCCATACCCCTTATCAGGCACAAAAGTGCAATTTCCTTGGCAATATTTCTTTCAAAGGCATTGACAAACTTTTCCTACAACAATGGGCCTTGCTGCCTTCCCCTGCCCGCTACAAAGCTGACAGAGAAGGAAATATAAAGTGAAATCCCTAAAAACATGAATTGTAACACATCATTAGAACTGGAGCTCTTGAGTGAGATGGTGTCTGAATGATTGCTTTGCCCCTTTTATTTAAGATTTATTATTTTTTTTGAAGATTTATCTATCTATGCATACAAGAGCTGGGGCATAGGCCAGAGATGAAGGGGGTGAGAGAATTCACCAGAGACAGAGTGGGGAACAGAACAGGCAGACTGACTGAAACACACTGAGGGGAGCAGCGGGCGAGACAGGAGAGGTCTGCTGCACCATGTGGGTCTCTCTCTGGCCGGCCAGGGATCAAACCCATGCTGCAGAGGTTGTGGATTGCCTCATAGTGTGTTGCTCAAACCCTTGCACCGTCATGGAAGCCCAAGATTTATTTTATTTATGCATACAAGAACTGGGGTGTAGGCCAGAGTTACGGAGGTAGGATGGGCTGAGAGGATTCGCCAGAGACAGTGGGGAGCAGAACAGGCAGATCTTCTGAAATACACTGCTGAGGGGAGCAGCCGGGTAAGACAGCAGAGGTCTGCTATGCCATGTGGGTTAGCTCCCTGGCTGGGGATCTAACTCATACTGCAGATAGCTTCATACTGCTGAGACTTAGCTAGTTGTGCCACCAGGGAGGCCCTGCTTTGCCTTTTTACTAAGTCCTTGAAACTGCTGTGACCATAAGTGTGAGGGGACTGAGAGACTGGGTGCAAGGAGGGCAAATCCTTGGGGCTGCTGTAGAAGAGACCTGGCTGTAGCCTTAACTCCCTCTTTTCTCTTGACTAGGAAGCTCCGTAGGCCTGTGAGTGTGTGTGTGGGGGCTGTGTCATATTATCATCATGACAACAGACAACAGCTTCTCTCATGATGCTCTTCACCCACACGTGGATCACACCAAGGGGGCATTCCTGAGAACATTGCCATAGAGCCTGTCAGGTTACTGCTGAACAGTGATTGTGGTTGTGTCTGGGAATGAGTTTAGTTACCTCTTTGGAGATCCAGCTTCAGAGATTGGGCTTCTAGTTCAAGAGTCCTTTGCTCCAGGATAAGAACCCTGGGGTTTGTTGGTAGCTGTGGCCTCTCCCTGGAAGGGGAGTGACCTCCAGCCTTTATTCCAGAAAGAGAGTTAATCTGGGCACCATGATAATAGATCTTCCCCCTCCACCTTCAGGAAGGTTACCTCACAGGATCAGTGCTACCACTGAGAGCTGGTCCTTTGCTAGCCGCTCTCCCTCCCTAGTGCCCAGCCTTGATCTGTGTGCCTTGGGGGAGGTGGAGGCAGCTGGGAGGTTTGGCCCCTGATTTGCAGTCAGTGGACCCCAAGGCTAGGGATAGAAAGGTCAAGCAAGCTGGGTGTGGGGATTGCCTCTGCTCCTTGGTGGCTCTGGTGTGAAGAGAGGAGGATTTTGAATATTTTCTAGTGTTCCCATCTCCCCCCTGCCACCTGCCCACAGAGAACCTTTGAAAAAGTAACCTTCCTGGGCCTCCCCGGTGGCGCAGTGGGTTGAGCGCTGTGCAATGAAGCTGTCGGCAGCCTCAGCAGTGCAGGATCCTGGCCGGCCAGTAAGAATCCCACATGGTGAGGGAGACCTCTCCTGTCACACCCGCTGCTCCCCTCAGCAGTGTATTTCTGTCATCTGCCTGTTCTGCTCCCCATTCTGTTTCTGGTGAATCCTCTCACCCTCCTGCGCCTCTAACCTGTACCCAAGCTCTTGTATAAAAATAAATAAATCTTTAAAAAAAAAAAAAGAAAAAGTAGCCTTCATGGAATAGGGAATAATGTTACATTTGCAAATAAAAGCATTTAGGGGTAGTGTCCCTTTCATAGTTATGGCCAAAACAAAAGGAGTTTGAAAAGAAACAAATGTAGGGCATCTTGTGATGCAAGCATCTCTGGAACACACAGGGGGTGTAGGGCCACAACCTCAGAATGACTGCTGGGCTCCCCTTCCCCCGAGACAAACACTCCCTATCCCAGGCTGTGCCTTCTGTGAAATTCTGACTCTTCTTGTTTCTATAACAAAATACACTGGCTTAGGCATGATTCTTTAATATTAGGGAGTTTAGAGCCCCAAATTAAAATGTATAAAAAAGTTTAAAGTGTTACAAACTTATCAGATAAATAGATAAGCTAAACAAATTCTAAGTTAAAAAGGGAGTCATGAATATAGGGATGTGGACACTGTCTCTTTCAACCTGACAGGGCCAATGCTTAGTTGTTTTCAGTGGCTCCTGTATTCCTGCATTCTCTGTTTAAATATTGTACAATTTTGCTACTCATTAATTTCTGATAAGCCTGACAGTCCGGAGTTTATCTGCTCTGCTGATTTCATGGTTCTTAGAAAGTTTATTTTTTTGCTGGGGGGTGGGGGGGAGCGGCTCCCAAGTGGCATAGGGGTTAAATCTCAGTGCTATCACACTCACCACTGGCCTGTGTTTCATCCTGGCCAGGGAGCTAATCTGTAGACCTTTCCTGTTTCACCCTATGTTCCCCTTAGCATTGTATTTCAGAAGATCCACCTTTTCTGCTCCCCATTTTGTCTCTGATGAATCATCTCACCCCACACGTATGGACTATACCCCAGTTATTCTATGCACAAATAAGTAAATCTTAAAAAAAACCCAAACAAACAAATTAAAGGGCCTCCCTTGTGGCCTAAGGGTTAAAGTCTCAGTACTAGCTATCAAGCTGTCTCCAGCCACTGTGGTATGAGTTCTATCCCCAGCCAGGGGCCAGGGAGGTGACCCACATGGTGCAGCAGACCTTTCCTGTCTGGCCCGCTGTCTGTTATGCTCCCTTTTCTGTCTCTGGTGACTCCTCTCACTCTCTCCCCCTTCCCTGCACCTCTGGCCTGCACCCCAGTTCTATGCAAAACAAAACAAAAAACAAAACAAACTTTGATTGTTTCTATTCCTGTATCATGAAGGCCCTGGAAAGACAGTCTCAACAGGCTTCTCCTTTCTAGTTCTGACTTTTAAGGAGAAGGACATGATATACTTTGTCTTTTCCAGGTGGGGCCTGTGGTGATAGATGGCTGACAGTGGGTAGGGCACGGCCATGTACTCAAATAACTGATGGGGCGTGAGCCATCTGGCCCTCGGCTGACTCCAGCCAGCGTGGGTTATCTCCCCTTTCCGCGCTACTTTACAGCTCTTTGCCAGCAACACAGAGTGAGCTCGTAGTATGTATTGGTTATGCCCACAGACCAGTACATTTGGGGTCTGAAGTGAGCATGGGCTGTACAAAGACGCTGCACTTACCCCACTGGATGGCATGGGGTTCATCTCTGTGCATACATCGTAGAGCTAGAACCTCAGGACATGGCATGGGCAGGCTGGTGAAGAATGTACACGTACGTAACATTCAACACACTCGTATCAGTGTTAATAGGCAGGATCCTATGTCAGTGGTGCTTTTGTAGGCCTGAATCCAAATCCACAAGGTCATTCTTTGTAGCATGCCTTTGAAATGATACCTGACAATTTTCTGAACCTTTTTTTGTTTGTGAAAAGGGGTATCAGGCTCAATTATCTCAGTGGGTGGTTGTGAAAATGAAATGAGAGACTGCGTATAGACTGGTAAGAGTTAATAATTGCTGCTTCTGTGACATAATATGTAATGTTACTTCTTGATCTTGTATTTTAATAATTTATCCCTAGGTCTTTAAGTCACAAGTGGTTCTTTTCCTACAAGTGTAACAAGTGCAATTTGGCAATGGGTTTCTGAAGATTCGAACAGGTTTTGTAATCACCCAGTTCTGTTAAAAATAGCTCAATTTCTCCCTTATCTATTTGCCCAACAGCGTGCCATGTAAAAAGTGCGTGGTGGTTGGTAATGGAGGAATTTTGAAGAATAAGACATTAGGGGAAAAAATTGACTCCTACGATGTAATAATAAGGTAAATATATTTGCTATTTGCTGACCTACAACTGTTTCAAAACAAAATGGTTTCCTTAGAGCTGTGCTTTAAACAAAAGGGGAATTGTTTTCATGTTTATATACATTACACAATCTCATCTTTCAGTTGCTGGTTAAAGGTGGCCCGATTTCATGCCATTCATTTAGCAAATACTTATATGGACCCCTTAATATGCCAGAAATGGTTATAAATACATTTGGTTGGTAGCAATGAAAAATATCCTTGCTCCCTCTGAATTAAAAAAAAATGTGATGATGATTAATTACTTTAGATGGTTGGGCTCTGAGGAGGAGGCATCTACGCTGGACCCAAGTTACCATGGAGGTGTAGCCCCGGGAAGGTTGAACAATGCAGGAAGTGAGAATGTTTGTTGCAGCTCCTCAGGAGGATGTGAGCCTGGCTGTGGGAGGTGCAGTGAGAAAACTAGTGTGGATGGAGGGCAGCAGGCTATGCCAGGCCCTCTAAGCTTAGACTCTAGGATTTTAAGGAATTTTTGGAAGATTTTTAAGCAAAAGTAATGCAATCTGGTTGTCTTTAACATAGTATGGCTGTATCTTGAGCAATGGCAGGTGAGAGACTAATGAGGTCAGGTATGTTGCTGTGTCAGGCAGAGATGGTGGTGGCTTAGAACAGGATAGTCATGGGAAAGGAGGTACGTGGATATAGACTGAGACATGTTTTAGAGGTAGAGTTATCAGAATTTGTTGCTGTATTTATTAGATATGGTTTTAGTTGAGGGTGGCTGGAATAGCGGTACCATTTATTGCGTTGGGGAAATTACAGTGGCAGTAGGTTTCAAGGAGAGTCACTATTTCTCTGTAGACAGGTTAGCTTTGAGATGCTTATTAGATTTGCCTGGTTAAATCAAGAAGGGAGGTAGATAAATATGATGCACTCTTGATGGTCAACAGTGTAGAAGCTGTATTTAAACCATAAACTGGCTAAAGATAACCCAGGGAGAGAAGAGTAAGAAGAGGTCCCTGGACTGAGCGTTGGAACAATCAATACCTTAGAAGCAAAGACAAAGGAATAAAAGAGATGGAGAGGATCCTTCAGTAAGGCAGGAAGAAAGTCAGGAGAAAGGTGAGCACAGACACCAAGAGAGCACTGTGCTTTCAAACAGAGGGAAGGATGGAACAGGTCACCTGCAGGTGACAGGTCATGCAAGAGAAGGACAGAGGTGGTCACTGGATTGGAAGCCTGAAACTGGGCACTCATGACAAAAGCAGGTTTGGAGACGGGAAGTGAGGGCAGTCGTGCGATTGAAGTGGGTTGAGGAGAGAATGCAAATGAGAACGGAGAGATACCAGCATGGGCACTCTTAGGGGAAATTTGTGGAGTTGAGAAATCACATCATAGGTGGAGATGGTTATGGACTCAAAGAAGAATCTTCTGTTTTGTAATATGCAAGAGCGTATTAATAAACTGTTGGAAATGAGTAGACAAAATGGTTGGTTTGGTAAAGAGGGGCTGGAGTTTGGTGCAGAGTATGGTTGATCCTCTGTAATGGAAATGAAAATCAGGGTTGTGGTTACAGTTTCCCAGCGTCCCGCACATATAGTTACGGGAAAATGGGGCCATCTCTGTTTCTATTTGGTTGTTGAAATGTTGGGGTGAGGTCCTCCTCTGTAGGTGGGTGTGTTTTGAGAGTGTCTGTGTATAGTCTTTTGAGAGGGAAAGCTTTTACAGTGGGGGCAATACCTCAGGGTCACCCAGCAGTGTTTGCAGGATTTGCTGGGGTACAATTTTACAAACATTTCCACAGAGAAAGGCGATCTTATTTTCTGTTTATCCCTTTTATTTTATTTTTTAAAGATTTATTTATTTATTTATACAAGCACTGGGTACAGTCAGAAGCGCGGGAGGGTGAGAGAATTCACCAGAGCCAGAGCGGGGAGCAGAGCAGGCAGAAGGACCGAAGTACACTGCTGAGGGGAGCAGCGGGCGGCAGGAGAGGTCTGCGCGCCATGTGGGATCCTCCTCCGGTGGCCGGGAAGCAGCTGGGGATCGAACCGGCACTGCAGAGGCTGCGGGCAGCTTCACAACCCAGCGCTCAACCGCTGCGCCACCGGGGAGGCCCCAGTTTATCCCTTTTAAAGCTGTAAAAATTTACCCACAGAAGTTTTGAAGCACTCACAAATTTCATTTTTTAAAATCTGATCACCTAGAACCACAGCAAGTCCTTGTGGGAAAATATCACAGCACATTATGAAAGTCACTTCAAGTGTTACTAAGACTGTTTTATGTTACATAGTCAGTGGCAAAGGTGAAACAGTGTTTATGCTCCTAGGGGACACGGTTGTGGAAACAAAGCATTCCTTTTAGTAGCATGCCTTCATTACATGCATAAATACTGCATGTCTAACCTTGGCATTGGGCATACACAACCCAACAGTGGATCCTTTGTGGTTTTTAGTTCACTCTAGCAATAGACATTCACTTAATTGCGCTTGGCTATAATACAGCAATTTTTATTATTAGTTTATTTCAGATTGCAGCAATTTTTTTAAAAAAAGATTGATTTATTTATGCATGCAGGAGGGTGAGAGGATTCACCAGAGACAGACCGGGGAACAGAACAGGCAGACTGACTGAAATACACTGCTGAGGGCAGCAGCAGGGAGCCAGGAGAGGTCTGCTGCTCCATGTGGGTTGCTCCCTGGCCTGCCCAGGGATCCAACTCAGAGGCTGCGGATTACTTGGTAGCGCAGTGCTTAACCCCTTGCGCCACCAGGGAGGCCCAGATTGCAGCAATTTTGATGGGACTTCACTTTAAATGTGATTACTCTCGCCTGTCAGTCACTTAGATGCACGGCCATGTCCTACATGACTCTGTAACCCTGGGCAAGTAACTTTATCTCTGGAACCTCAGGGCCCTTATCTGTACATCTGAGAGGTTTTGTCTGGTTATCGGTGTCTTAGCTCTAGTGTACTGTGGTTCTGTGTTCCCATTTGTTTTATTTAGTCTTCAATTTCCCTGGAGGTAATACTGAATTATCAGTGGCCCAACTATTTTCAAATAAAAGGAATACTTCTGCCTTGCATCAAGCAGCTGCCACAAGAAAGGGAATTATCTCCTTGGCTGTTAGCGTGAAATACCAACAGCTTGTGGCTCCTGAGCACTGACTATAGGGCTGATGATGCTGGTCCAATTCTGAAGCGTCTGAGAACTGGGATGGAGAAGGCTCAGACTGCACTTGTGTACAAATCTTGTGTTTTACCACCCACAGGATGAATAATGGTCCTGTTTTAGGACACGAAGAGGATGTTGGGAGAAGGACAACCTTCCGACTTTTTTATCCAGAATCTGTTTTTTCAGATTTCAGTCACAACGATCCTAATACTACAGTGATTCTCACTGCTTTTAAGCCACTTGATTTAAAGTGGCTGTGGGAATTGTTGACAGGTGGCAAAATAGTAAGTTGGCAAAATCAATCTACCTTAATACTTTTTTTCCTTAAAAAAAGATAAACAATGTTGTGTTTTCTATATTCTTATTTTACTGCAGAACATTAATGGCTTTTGGAAGAAGCCGGCCTTAAACCTGATCTATAAACCCTATCAAATCAGAATACTAGATCCTTTCATTATCAGAATGGCAGCTTATGAACTGCTTCATTTCCCAAAAGTGTTTCCCAAAAATCAGGTATGTACTTTTGTTCATTTTCACACGAAAGACCGCTGGGGTGGGTTGGCATGTCCTGGGGCTCCCAGACTGCCTGAGGACTCTGCCTTGTGAGGTGGCCTCTGAGGGCCAAGTCTGAGTGAGTGAAATAAGATATCTGTGGATACTGTTTCTCAGGTTGCAAAACCAAACCAAAAACAACAACAGCCTTTCCAAGGGCACTTCTGGGGTGCCTTTCTGCATGCCTTGTGGCTCAGCTGCCACGGTCTTATCCTCAGTGCTCTGAGGTGAGGTGTGCTTGATCAGGGAGAGGACGGCTAATGGGCAGGCTCCTGGACTCAAGGGAGCAGGACTGGCCTCAGGACATGTGTGTGATCTTTCAGGATCCAAAGAACTGATGCACTCTGTGATAACAGTATCACAGGAATGCCAGAGGAAAAGGTGAGAAAGGACAATAAGGTAGTCCAGAAATATTTCTGCAGTCATGGAGAGACTTTGGCAGTGACTTATCAAGAAATGGTAATTTTAGCAGTGTTGTTTAATTCTTTGATTAAAACCCACTGACTTTGACTTACAGCGTGTTTGTCCACATTCCCCAGGAGGCAACTCTTGACCCATCATGTCTGATATGTCTCCCCTTTGAAGCTTGAGTACTGTAGAACATAACTCAATGGAAATGAGGTTTTCCATATTTGTAAAGTAGGGGAAATGCAAAGAATTAAACATACACCATGTGTCTTTTTTGGCATGATAAAAATTATAAGAAATTCTAAAGCATTGCATGCTTCAAATTGACAAATTGACAATTGACAAAGGGAAAAGAGAAAAAGAAATCCTACTCCTGTAGCATGCCTCCCATTTTTGCTTTTTATCTCCTAGACTATTTTCTAGGCATTTACAAACATGCACATATAGGCTTTTCACTGTTCAGTAGAATTTTGACTATATGATCGTTCTATTTGTTGCCCTTTAATTAACTCTTTCCCTATTTATGGCCTTTTAGGTTTGTATCAGCTTGTCTTGTTTCAAGGGCTCCCCCTTTTTCCCCTTCCCCCTGCACAAATGTAGCAATGCACAGGGGTGTTTTTACACACTTGTGTGATTTCCACAGGACAGACTCCTGGGAGTGCAATTTCCAAATCAGAGCATAAATACTTTATTTTTAAAGATTTATTTATTTACATAAAGTAGAACCGAGGTATAGGCCAGAGGTATAGGGAGTAAGAGGATTCACCAGAGACAGAGTGGGGAACAGAATAGGCAGGCCGACTGAAATACACTGCTGAGGAGACCAGTGGGCAAGTCCGGAGAGGTCTGCTGTGTCATGTGGGTATCTCCCTGGCCGGGGATCGAACTCGTGCTGCAGAGGCTGCAGATAGCTTCATAGGTTGCATCTTAACCCCTTGCACCACCAGGGAGGCCCAGAGCATAACTATTTTAAATGTTAACTCGACTTCTTAGTAATTTTGAGGGGAAAGGACAACTTCTTAAATGTATGTTTTGTGATTTTTCATCCCTTATTTTCTTAGCTGAGACATGATCAGATTTATCCCTTGCTTTTTGTTTTAGCTGTAGCATCTCTAAATCCAAACACACAGAAACACCCTGATCATCCTTAGAGATGATGCTAGAACATGTAACTAGATAAAAGCTCTGGCAGGACATGGTAGCTGAGAAGCCAAATGAGGATACTACTATATTTCAAAGGAGAGGTCAGCCATGTTTGTTCAGAGATTAATCACAAATCATAAACCCTGGTTCTGGAAATAGGTCATATTGGTGATATGGGCAGAAAGGAAGAGAAGGAAAGCCTACTTGAATTGGGTTAGAGATATCATGGGAAATGAGCAAGCAGTGACAAATCTTTAATAATTTTGTCTTGAGAAAAAAAAAAAGAGTACCGAGAAGTGGAGTAAGAATTGGAAGAGGCCATAGGATAAGAAAGTTAATTTTTAAAGGATAAGATGCTATGTTTGTGTGCTGGAGGGATGGCTCAAAAGAGGAAAACCTTGATGAAGGGAGAAGGTGGATAATGGTAGAAGCAAAGTGACTGAGAAGTTAGAGGGGATAAAAAACAGTATACTAGAGGAGGTTGGCCACAGGTAGAACAGGGACATCTCGCTGAAAATATGGGTCAAGATGATTGATTTGAGTTGGAGGATGATATAGCTCATCTGCATGCTTCCGGTTTCTCTGAAAAATTATTGTCAATTCAAAGTAGCAAAGAGGAGAGGGCTATTGGAGGGTAGAACGTTGTTAACCTGAAGAGTAGGAATGGAAGCTTACTTAGGGAAATATAATTGGATTGGTAGATATACCGGATGTCCTCTTGAGACGTCAATCATAAATATAATGCGTGACCAGGCAAGTATATTGTTTCTTCTTGCCCTGTTCTGTTGCTGGGGTGTGGGCTTAACCAGGAATAAGTCTGTTAATAGAGGTTTTATGAGTGAAGAGTGCAGAAGAGAACTAAAGGTTTATGTAAGAGAATAATTATAACCTTGATGAGTGAGTGTTCTAAGTTGTGAAGACAGGACTTAGAGGATGTGAAACGGGACAGTGATGGGAAAAATGTGACCGAATCAATGAGATTGGATGACTCCTGGATTGTTAACTACTAACTTCCCTCTCCATCAGATGGTTAGGGCTTGAGGTGGGGTCACAGTTGTACTAGGGGTAAAGAAAAGCTCCTGCAAAAGGTTGTTAGCCTTTCAGACAAGCCTGCTTCCTGAAATTTAATTATTCTTTAAAAATTTTTTTCCTCAAAAATCATAATTAATCCTATGCAATCTCTATGGAGTCTGCAAGAAACATTTCTAAAGGAAATATCCTTAAATTGTTTGGTTTAAGATATATTTTGTTTTTGTTTTGTTTTGCTAAGTCCTGCCTGTCTAACATCTATTACAGTATTTTTCAGGATATATGTAATATAAAAGGGATGGCTGGATTTGATTTTGATGTTATTTTTAAATTAATAATGATCCAAATTGAGATTGTAGCTAAAATGTGTCTACATCTGAAATTTTTATTTTTTAGTCTGAAACTATTACAATTTGTCATTGAAACTCCTTTCCCTAGAGCTAAATTTATAATTAGAATTTTAAGAAATATTTTAAGGCTAACTTATGTGATGCTTCTATCCATTTGTAAATTAAGCTGTTTTATGTTTCATACACAGGTGCAAAATCCTCAGGCTTCACTTTTTTCACAAGGAGTCTAACTCAGCATGCCTTTTTTTTTTGTTTTTTAATATCCTTGTTTTATCACAATATAGGATTTTTTTCCCTTAGGTGTTTTGACAAATTTCCCCACACCTAAGCACACACAGTCCACCATGCTCTCCTTCCTTTCCCTCCCGCCCCCAATCTATGATCACCTTTCAAAGTTGGTCTTAAAGTTTGTCTTTGCCGGATTCTTTTCTATTTTCTCTGTATGCCACATATAAGTGAAACCATCAGTATTTCTTTCTCCTCTGGCTCACTTCATTTAGAATAATTCTGTCCGCTTCTATCCATGTTGCCACAAATGGCATGAGTTTATCTTTTTTTGATTGCCGAGTAGTATTCCATGGTGTATACATTTCACAGCTTCTTGATCTACTCATCTGTTCTGGGTCATTTAGGTTGTTTTCATTTCTTGGCTATTGTAAATAGTGCTGCTATACCCATAGACGTGCAGGTTTCCTTTCAAATTAGTGTTTTTGTGTTCTTTGGATAGATACCTGGGAGTTGGAATTACTGGGTCATATGACAAATCCATTTTTAAGAGCAAGGCAGCAGTATCCTTTTCCTTGAGCCTTACAATATTCCTTCATTTGATAATTGTCCTCTGGGCTAATACTACAGTTGTTTTATTTAAAGATTAAGATTTCAATCACGGGCCTCCCCGGTGGCGCAGCGGTTGAGCGTTGGGTTGTGAAGCTGCCCGCAGCCTCTGCAGTGCCGGTTCGATCCCCGGCTGCTCCCCGGCCACCGGAGGAGGGTCCCACATGGCGTGCAGACCTCTCCTGCCACCCGCTGCACCCCTCAGCAGTGTACCTCGGTCCTTCTGCCTGCTCTGCTCCCGGCTCTGGCTCGGTGAATTCTCTCACCCTCCCGTGCTTCTGACTGTACCCAGTGCTTGTATAAATAAATAAATAAATAAATCTTTAAAAAAAAAAAAGATTTCAATCACACCTTATATTCTTTTCAGTTAGGGTATTATCTGTTTGGGGTTTGAGCCTTAGGACACAATGAACATTTAGTTAAGTATTTCTCTCCTAATTAAATGTTCTGCTGTCCCTTTTAAAATAAGATTTAGCCAATCAAATATGTCTTGTAAACAATTATCTAGTTTGGATTCTTTAATTTTCATTTACTCTCCCAGAAACCCAAACACCCGACGACAGGAATTATTGCCATCACACTGGCATTTCACATATGTCATGAAGTTCACCTTGCTGGTTTTAGATACAACTTTTCTGACCTCCAGAGTCCACTGCACTACTATGGAAATGCCACCATGTCTTTGATGAACAAGGTAACAGAAATACATTTTTGTATAATCTTTGATGGAAAGCCTGTATTTCTTCTCACCCTGTCATTTTACGGAGGGAACAGGTCCTAAAAGGTTGTGGGCTTGACAGGGTTTCCAGACCTACTAAAATACTGAAACTAGGACTCAAGTCCAGAGTTTTTACGTAGCAGCAATTCCCAATTTGTGGGAATAAGTATTAGTTATTGTCAAGTATCATCGAACCCGTATTATACTAAGCCTTATCTTAGATATTGCATCTTTCGTTATTAATAGATAGACATCCTGCCGTTTGAAATAAGACAAATTCACTTAAAAGCACAGTCATGCTCATAGTAAATATTTTGTATTTTTTTCAGTTATGTAGATGATAAAGTCTGTAACATTTTAGCCCCAGGAAAGAATTTTCACGCTCATCTTGCATAGAGAGTATTGGTGGTAGATTTGTTCCTTAAAGATTTTTAAATGACTAGATGGGAAGGATTAGTCTATTTTCCTAATTCACAGACTAGTGGAGCATCAAAATGATAGGATTAAATGTTGCCTGTTTTGTTAGTGAAATATAAGATCAGTCCAGTTAAGGCATCATCCCCAAATACTATATATAAGCTGAAGTGAGTTTAATCTGGAAATCAATTTTTTTACATTTTAAGACACTTTGTTTTATTGAACTTCAACATACACTGTAAAATGCACTCTTGAGTGTATGGCTCAATAAATTTGTACATTCATATTATTTATGTAGCTATAAAACATTTCTGTCACCCCAGAAAGCTGCCTCATGCCTAACACTAATGTCCTGTTTTCTTAAGTAACCTGTTACTGGGTTATTCAAAAGCTTTTAAGATTCAGTATATTCCATTTAATGTTAAGATCTTTATCCCAGTCTTAAATTTTTGTCTTTTTCTTCTTTAGAATGCATATCACAATGTGACTGCAGAGCAGCTATTTTTGAAGGACATTATAGAAAAAAACTTTGTAATCAACTTGACTCAAGACTGACGCTACAGACTCAGAAGAGGATGCTAATGCTAACAGTATTAGTTTTATTTTTATACTGCAATTTTTAGTTTAAAATGTTGGCTGCACTCATCAGAAAATTATGTATATTGTTTGCTGTTACCTGGTGATTCATAATCACCAGCTTAATTTGTGTGAATATATTTAATTTAAGGAAACCAAGATAGATATATTTAGTTAAAATGTCAGGAAATGTTTTGTTTGCAGTTTTTTTTTTTTTTTTAAAAGCTCGTTTTCTGAGATGTTTTAAATGTCTTTTATAGTAAACAAGCAAATTTAGTTTAGCACAACGAATTGTGAGTATAACATGACATTTTGAAGCATTTCTGACTACTGTAAATTGGTGGGGAACTGGCAGGTGCTTGGGCCTTGATGTGGTGAACTGAAATGACTTCAGGCCTATATCTGGATGATTGTTTAGTAGTTCCTTTCTGTTGTCTCTGAAGAAACTGAATCTTAAACCAGTTCTGAATATACAGGAGAGTTATGGAAACTGGCTTTCCCCCCTCCCCTGCAATTAAGTTACCATGATAATGATGAATAATTTGGTTATTCACTCAAAATAGTATCTTTACCAAAGAATGTAATTACTAAAGTTGTGACTATTTTAAAGAAATAAAGTTTAACTTTATACAAAGATGTTCAGCTAGGCAAGCTCAAAGGGAAAAATTCTTAAACATTTCTTGCCTGGTTTAATTTATTCACTAAATTAGGAAAGATGAAGATGATACAGTAAGTAAATCCTTAAGAAGAGTCAAGCTGTTTTTGGATTTAAATTGTATTTTCATGAAAAACTGAATTGTCCACATGATTAAATCTCAACTTCAAATGGAAAACTTACCTACGTGGGTGCACCAGAAAAGAATCCTGTGGGCTGCAGATAAGCCAGAGTGAGTCCTGCAAATGTGGTGAGCTCATCTTTTTTCCTATTTTAATGAATGTGACCAAGTTAACTGGTGGAGGGGTGCAAAGATAAAGGAAGAGCAGTAGAAGTCATTAGGTGGAATTAAAATCTGTTCAAAGAGGTATGAATTCAAAGAGCTGATCTTTCAAACAATTATCACTGTGCAATACTTAATGGTGTTACTGAACCCTCTGTAAAGAGGTTTGTACGGCGTAAAATAGTAGATCAGGTTCAGAAACAGGAATCAATGAAATAATTAAAAGCTGACTAAAAGGGAGAAAACTAAGGTAAGTTAGCCAGATTAATTATGGATCATGTTAATATCTACATATGGCCACATGTGGACTCTAGTCTAGTACCTGCCTTTTCCACCTTGGTTTCCTTTGATTCTTCTAAACTTGAGGTACAAAAGGCAAGTGGACTCCACATACAGAGTTCTCATACCACACAGCTCTATGATGTTCAGCTGAGGGAAAGTAACTTGGTCTTAAGAATGACAGAACAAGTCCAAAATAAATGGTGGCATTTTCAGATGTTACTGGTCATGATATCTCAGTGTTAACACTGAATCTGGCATTTTCTGTAATAGGAGAAAAGCGTACAAACCTCAGAGCAATACATATATACAATTTATTAAAAACACACAAACACATTAAAATCTCACTATTTATACAATCTAAATTCTAGCAACATATACAAATACTGAGTGACTACAGTACATGCCGAGGTAAGAAAAGTACATTCTGGGAGATTATCACTGACACTCAAGCCATTTTTATTTCCAATATGCATTTCATACATGTTTTTTCCTACCTTTCCCAGCACCCCCTACCCTCCCTCCCCACCACCAAAAAAAAAAAAAATAAAAATAAAAAGAGATGAAAAAACTAGTCACAAGTTGGATTAAATAAGAGTTGGTGCCACAGTTAACCTAAAAAGTGTATTAAATAGCACGCAACTCTTATTTAGGTTTTGCAGTTTAGGGACTTCAAGTTCAAACTGAGAGGCAGGGACAAGGTTATTTTGTTTCAGGTAGAGCTTCACGTTTCTTATGGTGGTTTCAAAAGCTCTCTATCCCACCTACTCAGTTCTAATTTTATCATCTGACATGGTGTTTCTGTATTGCTCTTGCTCTCCAGGTAACAATGTGGAGCCAAGGCAGAGAAGTTCAACCATTATCACTTTCCATAGAATTATGTCACGTTTAGATGAGCTCATTTCCTGCTCCCCCCTGGGGGGAGGAAGGGCAAGTATATGCATAATGTCAACTTCAATTACTGTATAAAAAATTTTCTACTCGAACCATTTCATCAGTGAATAAACCCATTGTTCAATGCAAAGTGCAAATAGTGAAACATGAACTTAAATAACTGGACTAGATCCTGCACATACAATAGGATCTATTTACTTATAGCTTTTAATAAAATATAAATCAGCATTCACAATATCTTTAACTGTGCTGGTTTCCTAAGATCAAGTAACAGCGAAGTTAGTGTAATTTTATGAAACCTATAATGGCCACATTTGCTACACCACTGTCTGATTCTACTTTTATAATTGTATTGGAAAAAAAATCCAATAAAACACAGTGACTTAATTCTTGAAACACCTAAAAGACTTAAAATTCAGAATTTTTTATGGTTACTTTCACAGTTGTTACTTGATTGTCTCCAAAGCTATATATATAATACATGACATAAAAAGTAGAAAAACAACAAAAACACCAATTCTTCATTACTATGAAAACAAAAACTCAAAAGTACAAAACCAGAATCACCCTTTGTATCAGGCTCAGCTCTTCATTTGGAAAGTAAGATATATAAAAGTAGTAAAAACTTGTGTAAAAATCATTGGTAGTTTAACAGCAGAGTGGCAATTATGAATCAAGTCTTAAAGTATGCATTATTTAAAGAAAACATTTGCCTCAAAGTTCCATGGGAAAAACAATCAGGTGCACACAATTACATAAAAATAGCAAGCATCTTTGGAAAAATGAAATAGTTACTGGAAACATTTCTCTTAAAGCTTCAAACAGGCATGATTTGAAGAAAAGTATATTCTCTGTACTAAAGATGAATAAAAAAATAAAGCAATTGGTTTACTCTCTTCCCACCTGAAAGGGGATGACTGCATTAATACATGTGCTTTACACATTCATATGTTTTAAAAAGTTCAATATCTGTGCTTTTTGTTTCAAATATTTTGAAACAAAATATGTTCTGGTGTGGACAAGAAAAAGTAAATGAAAATAAATCCAACAATCACACAACTAGAAAGCAGAAATCAATAGTTCTGTTTTTGATCACTGATATTCTCGGAAGCAAGCAAAATGAACATTGTCCATTGTTATTCAATTTAGTGACTTGACATAATTTGGAGGCAGGGCAAAAGAAATGACTAGACCTTCGTGAGAAAATACATCTCAATATTAAATCTAAGTCTGTAGACTAAGATTTACAGAAGAGGGAATGTCAAATTTATATATTTTAATCATGTCACCTTGACAATCTAAAAGGTGGTTTTAATACTACATGAAGAAATTGAAGATGACTTCTGGACAAGTGACAAAGAAGTTGCCCAGAGATATATAAAAAATAAGACCTGAATATTCACTTGCTAGGATGCAATCACATCTGTTCCCTAGATTTGAGATATAGGGCTACTCACCAGACAGATGAGGGCACAATCATGCAGAGCTGAAGAATACATCTGGGTTTATATTATTATAGTTTACCATAAAAATTTTTAAAATTCTATTTAACAGTAAGATAGCTTGAGATTAAAAATCTTTAGTGAAAGAGGACAAATTCTGGTTACTTCTCGGCGGAATGATTTTGCCTTTCACTGTCATAAATGTAAGTATTTATGGGGTTCACTTAAAAGTCAAGTTTTAATCATTCTCCTAAGGAAATTCCCACTGCAAATACAGTTGGGTGCAAGGGACAAAATCGCCTTTATAACTTTAAATTGTAAAGTTGTTCCTGTTTCCACAGAGAAGTATACTTAGGATAGATTCATGAAGTTGATAAAGCAATCATTACCCACTGGGGGAAGAAAAAGTCTTATAAACTTAACAGAGTTGGCCTCCAAGGACCCCAGGAGGAATAAGCAGGCATGAGACCAAGCCATGTACCATGAAGTGTTAAAAGCTCTTAAGGGTGTTGAAAGTGGGAAAAAAAAAAAAAAAAAAGTCACCCTGCTCATTACAAGTCAGTTTCCCAGCTACAGATTTTCCTAAGGAAAAGACAGACAACTGCATATGATTGCAGTCAAAACAATGATTCTATCAATTTTTTAAAAATCCAGAAATCAATACAGGAGTAAAAGAGGAGGAAATCATGATAGTACCTACCTTTCACAAAGAGTAAAATTTCAAGCCATTAGACATTTCTAGAACAGTACCATGCATTATTGCCAGTCAGGCTTACAGAGCCATCTCTTAAGTTCATTAATGTATCTGCAGCATTGGTAATAAATACGTTCAGTGATTAATTTCTTTGAAGTGCATAGTAGGAAGCCTTTTCTGTATTAAAAAGTGTCTTACAGTAGTAACAAACAGGATGTTCAAAATGTAATAGGCAAGCAGTAATTGCCACATAACACTTTTAAGAGCAAGATGGCAAGATTAGTAGTTTCCTGTACCTCGGGCATCACATTTCCTCCAACCACATCTGTGACAGATACATAATACATTCTATATATTACTACCACTAATACAAAAAAAAACAAGGCCATGTGCTTTAAAATGATGCTTTGTAAAAAGCAGCATCACCCTCAAAGGATTTCTTTAAAAACATCACATTCACCATCCCTCCCTGCTCCTGATACCTCCTGTGTGCTCTGTGGCACCTGATACACCATTTCCTCTGGCGCACTTGGGCCCTGCTTCCCACCTTTTGGGGTATCATACTGGGCCTGGGCTGAGGAACAGCTGTCAGTCCTGGAAAGAAGAGTGTTGTATGTTCCCACTAAAGGGGGAGGCTGGTTTCCTGTACCTTTGAAAGTAGACGTTGAAGGCAGACCAACTGAAGCTGTGGGGTGTCCTGATATATCCATGACGATTGGGGTTGCATATTCTGGTCCAGTTATTGGGAGTGGTTCAGCGTAGGCATGATAGACTTCTTGCACAGGGGAGTTGTAAGGATCGAGGTCAGCGTAGCCCACTTCTTTCCCTTCTTCTGGTTTAAAGGTAGATCTTGGATGGAGTGTGCCAACAATTCCTCCCACAAGTGGCTGTGCATATTCTATAGATACCACAAAACATGACAAAAAAGTTATCTCCCTTATACAGCAATCAATTAAGGGTGGCAGGTATAGGTTCACACTAAAAGCACTTCTTTGTGGCACTTTTGCAGCTATCAACACAGACCTATGGATGTCCCTGAAAGAAACATCTTAAAAAATTAACAGTACGTTAATATGCAAGAAAGCCTCCTTCATGTAGTTTTGCATGAACAGTGTTCTTTACATGTATAGATAGTATTTTATAGGAAAAGAAATATTCCATGGTTGCTATAATATCAGTCTTGAAAAATGATGAGTTTTTCTTCCTTTTCCAATATTAGGAAATGTTTAAAATAAATATGTATTTGATTAATTTGATAAATACTGTAAGGCTTGCTATAGCTTCCCTACTCCTTTTAATACCCTG
Source organism: Talpa occidentalis (assembly GCF_014898055.3). NCBI lineage: Eukaryota > Metazoa > Chordata > Mammalia > Eulipotyphla > Talpidae > Talpa > Talpa occidentalis. The sequence continues at coordinate 62,707,719 of NW_023604295.1, read as the reverse complement.
ACAGCCCCAACAAAACCCAGGCAAACAGACAAAATGCCCAGAGTTTTCAGAAATTAATGCCCCAATTTTGAACAGAACATCTAAGACACACAAATAACTCTCAAGGTCATATTTTTATAAAGTCCTTCCAGGGCCTCCCCAGTGGCGCAGCGGGTTGAGCGCAGCGCTGTGAAGCTGTCCGCAGCCTCTGCAGTGCAGGTTTGATCCTGGCCGGCCAGCGAGAATCCCACATGGCATGGCAGACCTCTCCTGTCGTGCTCGCTGCTCCTCTCAGCAGTGTATTTCTGTCGTCTGCCTATTTTGCTCCCTGCTCTGTCTCTGGTGAGTCCTCTCACCCTTCCGCACCTCTGGCCTGTACCCCAGCTCTTATATAAATAAATTTAAAAAAAAAAAAAATGACAACAACTAACATTTAAAAAAAAAAAAGTCCTTCCAGAGGCCTTCCTGGTGGCATAGTGGTTAAGTCTCAGAGCTATCACTTTTACGGTCTGACTTCGATCCCTGGCCAGGGAGTTAACCCACATGGCGTAGCAGACCTCTCCTGTCTCGCCCACTGCTCCCCTCAGTAGTATATTTCAGTCAATCTGCCTGTTCTGCTCCCCACTCTCTGATGAATCCTCTCCCCCGCCCCTCCCCAACCCCACACCTCTGGCTTACACCCCAGCTCTTGTATGCATAAATAAATAAATCTGTGTGTTTCAGTGGGTCTGCCTGTTCTGTTCTCCACTCTGTCTCTGGTGGGGCCTCTCACCCTCCCGCACATCTGGTCTGTACCCTGGTTCTTGTATGCATGAATCAATAAATCTTAAGGAAAAAAAAAAATATATATATAAATAAAAAGTTCTATCTTTGGAACAACAGCTCATCTCTTACACATGAAAAAGGTAAAAGACACTGTACAAAGCAGTTTACAGCAAGCACAGCAGCTTCTCCCTCTACCATGTGTCTGAAGGCTACCATGTCATTACCTGCAGAGTCTGTCTGCAGCACTGTGGTGACTTCTCTTGGGCTCAAGTGATTAACCTCACTACTGCTGTAGCGAACTGGAGTTTCCTCATGTTCCACAGATTTGGCAGGGAGAAACTGCTTCATTCCTTTCCACCAACCTTTATTGTGATTGTAAGCAAAAGAGATCACTTAATAAAAACCAATGTCTGAAATAACCATATGTTAAAACAGCATATTGAGGAACAAATTCTGTTGCTTTCAAGTCATTTCTATAACAAGTACCTATACAAATTAGCCTTTATGCTTGAGTTTTTATTTATTTATTTTTATTTGTATTTGCTACCCGTATTGTGGTAAAATAAGAAAATGTGTCAGATTCACCATTAAATTGGTATTAAGGACAGTGGTATTAAGGACATTCACATTGTTGTGCAACTATCACTGCTATGAATTCAGCAAAATAACAAGACAGAGTCAACACTCAATAATCAGTTGCATTTCTGTACACAATGAACAATCTTAAAGTTACAAAAAAAATCCATTTACAACAGCATTAAAAGAATAAGATGCTTAGGAATTAACCAATTAGATGAATGACTTGTATAACAAAAACGATAAAACATTGCTGAAAGTGCTTCAAGAAGATATAAACGAATGGAGCACCACATCCCATATTCATGGATTGGAGAGCTTAATAGTTTAGATGTCAGAACTACCCAACATGATCAACAGATGAAATGCAACCCCTTCAAAATCCCAGTGACATTGTTTGCATAAATAGAAAAAGCCATCCTAAAAGTCATGAGAAATTTCAGGGAACTCTGAATAGCAAAACAGTCTTGAGAAAAATAAAAAAACTGGAAAACACACACTTCTGATTTTAAACCTTATTACAAAGTTAGTCATCGAAACTGTGGTATTGTCATGACAACCAACATATATAACTAGTGAAACAGAATAAAAAAACCCAGAAATAAAGCCTTACAAATACAGACAAAAGGCTTTTGACAAGGCTGCCAAGATCATTGGGAAATGTATACTCTTTTCAACTAATGATGCTAAGAAAGCTTAATCTCTACAAGCAGAAGACTGAAGCTGAACTCTTACTAGCAGCATATACAAAAATAAATTTAAAACTGACCAAGGACCAAACCTGTAAGACCCAGAACAATAAAACTCTTGATACTGGGTTTGGTAATGATCTAAGGGATATGACACAGAATACACAAACACAAAAGAAAAAAAATAAATTGGACTTCATGAAATTTTTTTTTTTTAATTAATGTATCTTTTTTGTGAAATCTTTAAGATTTAGCTCTTTAAGGGTAGGGTAGAATTCACTAGTGAATCTATCAGGTCCAGGACTTTATTTTGTTGGGGTAAGATTTTAGACCTTTGATTCAAACTCTTTATTAGTTATAGGTCTATTCAGATTTTCTATTTCTATGTGATTTTTGTCTTGGTAGGCTCTATGTTTCTAGGAATTTATCTGTTTGGTCTAGTTATCTAATTCTTTGGTGTAAAATTGCTTACTGTACTCTCATAATCCTTTTTATTTCTGTAACAAAGGAAGCTATGTACCCATTTTCATTTCTGATTGTAATGCTCTGTGTCCTTTACCCTTTTTTTTCTTAGTTTAGCTAATGGGTTTATGTATTTGGTGATCTTTTTTAGGAACCAATTTTTGGTTTCACTGACTTTATTGTTTTCCCATTCTCCATTTTATCTCCAATATTTACTATTTCCTCTCTTCTGGTAGCTTTGGTTTTAGTTTGTCCTTTTTCTAGTTCCTTAAGTTGTTCAAACTTATTTTTTCAGAACATGGTAGGCACCTCTACCAAAAGCACATACTATTATGGACATAGTTTGTCTACTGAAGGGTTAGTTTTAATAAGTTTTTCTTAGAAAGTATTTTCTAACACCCAGCCTGGGGAGCTGGCAGCACGTGATGTGTCCCACCACTGCTCTTTTCTGCCATGGCCTCAGCTGTGATTGGTTTTTTGGATCCTACCAGTTTTTCCAGTAGTTAGCCTACAAAGGGGGAGACCTGTAGGCTACGAAGGGGATGACCTCTGATGTCACCTGCAGCAAGCTGTCACACAGAACAGGAATTCATGACAATTCATCATGGTAGAGAGGGCAGACCTCACAGAATTGCTGGACTCCACTTGGTAACTATCCATGGTAACAACTCACTGTATTGCCAGGACCTCAGTCTTGTGCTTCTTACACAATGTTTGTAAACACTAGGAGGAAAACTAGTTTCCTCAAGAGAAACAGAAAATTGGGACACCAGGCAAGTTTTCCAGAAGAAAAAAGAATAAGCATTTTATAAGAAATTCTTACTCTCCACTTCATTAGTGACTAGAAAAAGAGTTTGCAGAAGAATAACGCTATTTTTCTAACAGTGCTGAGAATGATTTTCCTTTCTCACTACTGTTACCTGAAAAGCAAGGAATTCCCTCTAATGGAAAGAGATGGAAAGTTATGAGTTACCTGCCCGGTCCCAGTAAGGTAAGTCATAGGTGCCTTCAGTTTTTTTCTTTCTGGAAAAATACAAGAGAAAAAAGTTAGCATAGAATAGAATGAATTCACTAATAAGACAGCTTTGAAACTGTAGACTAAACACCAAAGTTAATAATTAGTCAAGAGTACACATTTCCAGATCTACCCACTGAAGTCTTCTATTTCATTTGACATTCACAGTTGCCACTGCTGAGGCTCATAAATTCTAAACATAAAACCAAACATTAAGCTAAACATAAACTGTCTCCTGAAATATTATAGTTAACTTGCTATCCAATTATTTCCCAGTCAAACTGGATAAAGGAATAAAAAAAGGCATTATAAAGACTAAAGACCCAGCCCTGACATGTGGGTTTATGGAGAAATCATGTTTAATGGTCAGTATGTTTTGGTTTCAAATATAAATTTCACAATCAGTTCACAAGGTTCACAGAACTGTAACACCTGAAGACACATTGTCTTCTGCATTCTTCTTTTTCCCCCACAGAAGTTACATAGGATAAGTCAAAGCTGTCACTAATAGGGACAAAGTGGTGGAGGGAGAACAGGATTCTCCAGGCCTGGGAGGTATGAGCCACTTGTGCAAGAAGGTTCTCTCCAAGCCACTCCTCATAATTCTGAATTGTCCTCCCCCAGGAGTAATCTCCCTTCCCTCCATTAAGAATTACTATTTACTAAGCAGCTTTTACAAAGAGAAAAGCAAATAGAACATTTTCTGATTCAAGAATTTAAATCCATTAAAATTAATGATTTGCAAGTAAAACAGAAAGCAGAAATTATTCTAGCGTAAACACGAGGACAGATGGTTATGTGATTTGCTTAAGTTCCCAAATGCAGCTTGCATAAAAAAGGTTCTATACCTATTTGGAAAGTCTTCTCTAGTACAATGCTGTTTTCATTCTTGATATTAAAAGCATCCTCATTTTGAAGTTGAGTTGTATTTAAAATACACTTTTATTGCTTCAAAATAAGGTACTATGTAAAATTTGTGGAAGAGAGGGTGGGGTGGGTGAAGTTATCAAAAATTTGAATTGGAAAGAAATAATAAAATGCTGGTGTAATTAATTAATTAATCTTTTCCCTTGAAACTCTTCTAATTATTATAAGAAAAGAAATCAATGATCTTTTCTATATGGAAATCATATGTTCAAATGGCCAGAACAACATCTTTAATGGTATAAATGTAGGCCAAGGTTGCACTATAAAGGATTTTTTTTTAATTTTTTTTAAAGATTTATTTTAATCAATTAATTAATTAATTTATACAAGCACTGGGTACAGTCAGAAGCGCAGGAGGGTGAGAGAATTCACCAGAGCCAGAGCGGGGAGCAGAGCAGGCAGAAGGACCGAAGTACACTGTTGAAGGGAGCAGCGGGCGGCAGGAGAGGTCTGCGTGCCATGTGGGACCCTCCTCCGATGGCCGGGGAGCAGCCGGGGATCGAACCGGCACTGCAGAGGCTGCAGGCACCTACGCAACCCAGCGCTCAACCGCTGCACCACCGGGGAGGCCCTATAAAGGATTTTATATACTTAATCTCAATTGACAAAACTTCAGCTTATTCACTGTAAAATGCTCAGAACAGCATTTGGCATGGGCTCAGAATTCACTAAGAGCAGCTGTTTTTATTCTTATCCGCCTTGCTCTTAATGACATCTCCTTTACTCCTTGTCACAAAGCCAGTTGTCAGCAACTTCAACTACATTCTTAGCAGTAACTTCAATTCTGCAGTTCAGATATTTTGTCCTGGACAGGCATGTAATTCCATCTGCCCCTCAGGAGTCTGAATGTCCATCCCAAACTGATCTCAGCACTTGTCTCTTGCCTCCCTCTCAATAGCTCTGCTCCTCAGTCCTCATCCCACGCCCCTGTGATTTAACCAGAGGATTAGACTCGACTGACTGATGACTTTTGGGAGCAGCCATGATTAAGAGCACAGGCACTGACACCTGGTCAGAAATTCTACTTCTCTGTGGTAGCCAGGTGACACAGGGCAAGTTATTTATGTGCTTGTGCACGCTTGCTCGCTCTCTTTCATTATCTGTCATCTGGGATTTTCAAACAGTACCTGCTTCATAGGTTGTTCTGAAGATTAAGTTAAAACATGTAAAAGCACTCAGAATACCTAAAAACAGAACTTCCTGTAAAAAATCAGCATTGCTGCTGTTCTTATTGTTGCTACCCAATGGCATGAAAGCATCATGAACTTTCCTTCCTGGACTCGCCTTTCCCTACCGCCCTCATTCTGATTCCACAAGTCTCTGCTCAGCCCCTCCAACAATGTGAATCTGGGATCCACATGCTCCTCCAGCACCCCCCCCAAAGCACCTATTACATGGTCAGTACATGGCAGATACTTTCTACACTGTGTCCTCTTCTGTTCTGTAAATTCTGGGGTTCCCCACTAGACTCCAAGCACATGACTCAATACTTGGTACAAAAAGCTCAATATTTAGATGAATGAATAAAGTCATTCTCTTTCTCAAACAAACATGCCCCTCCTGTTCTGTTATCTCAACTCTTTTTTTTTTTTTATTTTTTTTTTTTTATAGAGGCATGTTTTTATTTATTTATTTATTATATTTGTTTGTTTGTTTTGTTTATACATGCACTGGGTACAGTCAGAAGCGCGGGAGGGTGAGAGAATTCACCAGAGCCAGAGTGGGGAGCAGAGCAGGCAGAAGGACCGAAGTACACTGCTGAGGGGAGCAGCGGGCTGCCGGAGAGGTCTGCGCACCATGTGGGATCCTCCTCTGGTGGCCGGGGAGCAGCCGGGGATCGAACCGGCGCCGCAGAGGCCGCGGGCAGTTTCGCAACCCAGCGCTCAACCGCTGCGCCACCGGGGAGGCCCTGTTATCTCAACTCTTAACATCTCTACTGATCTAGCATCACAAGCCAGAGACTTCAGATCATCCTCGACCCCTCTGACCCCTCCCTATTCCTTAGCAGGCAGCCAGTTGTGTATTCCCTTGACACCATTATGAAATCTCTCCTCCATCTATTCTCCCTGTCCTACAACTCTGTGCTATGTCCTTGCCTGGCTTATCTTGCTGCCTCTTCTAGTCTCTTTCCTCTCCAGTTCACCCTCCAAAACTCCTGCCATTGTCTTTCTGCAATTATCTGATACTATCACCTCTACACTACACAAGCCTCAGTGATTTCCCCGTATTTGATTTCATTTACAGACTGAAATGTAAATTGCTCTCTTCCTACAAAGTCCTTTCTGATCCAGGCCCAGGCTACATTTCTATGATTACTTCTTTCATACCAAGCATCCTGTGAAATGACTAACTCTTCTGAGAACATCTCACATCTCTGTGCCTCCACCCAAGGAATTCCCTCAACCCCTGGGAATGCTGGGACATTCTCTACCCACCTCTGTCTAACCAAATCCAGCAACTTTAAGGCAAAACATGACAAACTTGAGAATTACTGTTTCTCCAAAAAAAATTTCTGATGACTCTTAATGGTTCTGTAATACTTCATAAATGAACTCCTCAAACCACATTAGTGAAATGTGAGGATCAGCTTGTGTCAATTAATCCTGCTAAAACCACTTTGAAGATAGGAATTGTGTCTCATTCTTTCATTAAATATTACTAAGCACCTACTATGTGTCAGATACTCTTCTTATTAATGTGTATATCTCAGTGTTTAATGCAGAATTTGATACAATAAAGGCACTCAATAACCATGGAATTAAACTTGCTCATTTTCGGGCCTCCCTGGTGGCGCAGAGGTTGAGCGCTGGATTGTGAAGCTGCCCCCAGCCTCTGCAGCACCGGTTCGATCCCTGGCTGCTCCCCGGCCACTGGGCGAGGGTCCCACATGGCGCGCAGACCTCTCCTGCCGCCCGCTGCTCCCCTCAGCAGTGTACTTCGTCACTCTCTCTGTTCTACTCCCACTCTGGCTCTGGTGAATTCTCTCACCCTCCCGCACCTCTGACTGTACCCAGTGCTTGTATAAATAAATAAAAATCTTTAAAAAAAAAAAAAAAAAACTTGCTCATTTTCATATAGGAACAAAGGAGAAACATGTATTGTCATTCTAATGACGTTATTACCTCTACTCTCAAAAAGGTGAATGGAATTTTAGTTCATGTTATATGATTTGCATTTGGAAACATCCCCTTTAGGAACAATAAGGTGAACTAGTTTGGACCTACCTGTTTCTCCAATGCCACGCACATACTAGTATGAGAATGAGAGTTGTGAGGACCATGACCAGCACAGGCACAAGGACAGCAGCCAGGGCTACATCTGAAATTAAAAAAAAGGTACATTACTTCCAAAGTCAGAATCATAAAGGAAATACATGAAGGTCAACCTATCATCATCCAAGATTTTTCTATCTCAAAAAACAACATACATATTATTTATGAGATAACACTAAGCTCGAGTTTGTGACTGCAGAACCTTTCATAAATTCATGGAAGTTGGTCATACCATTTTCTCTTTTCATATGTTTTAAATTTTTTTTCTTAGTAAGGTTCTAAATCACCAAGACAAATGATAAACTGGGAAATATTTGTTTTCTGCATATATGATAAGTTAATAAAATGAAAATGTTATAGGATTCACAAGTCAAAGAGCAGAAAAAAAGATGAATGAGCAGTACGTTAAAAAACACAAATGACCATTAAACATGTCAGTTTTACTAGTAGACAGACACAGACCTAAAATAAGATGCTAGTTCTGTTATTCAAATTGGCAAATATTTGAAAGAATGACTAATTATTGAAGAAGATTATCAGGAAACAGGTATCTGTGGAAATATAAATTGAGACAGATAAGCATTTGGGGGTAATATATATAAAAACCTCGTACGTGGCAATTCCTTAGCTAGAATTTTTTAGGAAAAAATTACGCCATTCAAAGATGTATCTTTCTTTCCCATCAAAATTTTATTGACTTGCCAGTCATTTACACAAATATACAAGTTTGGGTGCACTGTTTCATATCTCAACACATGCCCATGCTCTCCTTCCCTGCTACCAAAGCTCCAATGCCAGTACACTATTTCCTAACTCACTCTATATGCTCCTCCCTCCCACACCTTGCTAGTAACCACCGGAATTCAATGCTCAGAGATGTTTGTCTTTGTACCTGTGTAAGAGTGAAGTTAGAAATATTCATGTCCAACAAATGAAAGTAATTCATGGTATCACTCTTATAGTAAATAATTACCCAGCAATTGGAAATAATGTTGCAAAACATCATGCAAATTGTTTATAGTTATGGGAAGATAACGATGTAGTACAAGTGTGTATATCAACAGAGCAGAAATTCTTACAAACTTGGAGGCTGCGGGGACTTGGAGATCACTTAATTCCCTCATCTTACTGTACATATAAAGAATCCTGGGCCCAGATACAGAAAATGGTTTAAGGTATTGGGAATATTATTTATTCCTTTATGTCTCAACCCCCTCCTGGCCATAAAGATGATAATGCAGCAATAGCTGACACCAACTGGGGTCTAAGTGACTGGCTGGCAAGTGACATCTTAGTTACTCCTTATAAATGTATCCAAAAGATAGAAAGATGATCACCATACAGGAAAGGGAGAGGGTAATCACGATATGAGGCCTCTGAGAAGAAGGGTGGAAGGGTACAGATGAAGAGATCAGCCCAGGGCAGTTCAGTGCAGAGGAAAAGGGTACAGGTGAGTTTGTAGGCTCCTCAAAAGGAGTTTTCCTCTAATGACTTCTACGTTCTTTATGAAGTGGAAGAGGTAACTTAAAAGTGGGTGCAGATCTTTATTAAGAGTTTGGAAATTTAGGGAATGTTTACAACTATAGCTACCCAGGAAACAGAAAAGACTAGCTAATGCTGAGAGTGCTGCTGAGGGCTGGCCTGCAAGCTGTAGCAGCACAGACCTAGCCATGACAGGACTATCTCCAGCGTCTCTCTCGGCCTGAAGTGCGCAGAGCGGAAAGTATGACTCAGGCTAGAAAGCACTAAAAATTTAGAATGTGCCCTTTTCCCAAAGATTTGTAGATCAGATTCAGAAGGATACAACTGGACTTAACCGTAGATCTTAAAACATTGGCTTAGCTTTGAAAAAATAATAAAAACTCTATATATCACCATCCCAAAGACAAGGAAACAGGACATCTTGAATTTAAGAAACCTGCACATTCTTTATCTTTGTAGGCTTACAGGATTATAGTTTTGGAAGAAAGCATTTTAACAACACTATTAGTTGTGAGATTTTTAGCATTTTCTATCAGATTTTAAGAGGAATAATACTTCTAAATGACTACTTTTCCATCCAGGCACATGGTCTAGGATTCTGGCTACACACATGCTTCTGCAAACGGCTAAAAAGCTCTTTGTGGGACACCTGTCTCTGAGAACTCTTGCTTATCTCCAGTTTCCCAGCAGCATAAAAAAAGAAATTGGTCTTTTTGAAATACCTTAGAAGATAGGAAAGAAATCAACATGTGGAAAGTTGGAAAAAAAGTTAGCTGACTCAACAAATTTTCAGAAAAGGAGAATGATTAAAGTTCTATTTGGCACAAATTATTCTGAAGAATTGCTTCCTCTTCTCTGCACTGTCCTGGGAACAAGTGTTTTGTTTGTTTGTTTGAATCTGCCAACACTGAAATGAATTTGTCTATGATACTGAGGTTTTGTCCTTTCTGAATTCAACTGAAATTATTTTTCAATAGCTAGTAAAATCAAAGAACAAATGTGTTTCATCAATGTTAACACCTTATTGTTAATAACAAAAATTGAAAGTAAATTATACTGATACACTTGTATTTATAACTTTAAAACATATAACTGAACATTTTAAAAGCAAAGAACAATAGCTTTTTACGGCTATGTTATTTCAGAATTTCTTTCTAAGTACTAGTTTTCACCAAACCCTTTTTCCCCTCTTCTCTTTTTGCCACTGCATTTCCTAGCCAACAAATTAGTATGTAATTGGGAAAATAAGTTTATTTCCTATTATTTTTTTAAAAAGATTTATTTATTTATTTATACAAGCACTGGATACAGTCAGAAGCACGGGAGGGTGAGAGAATTCACCAGAGGCAGAGCGGAGAGCAGAACAGGCAGACTGATGAAGTACACTGCCGAGGGGAGCAGCAGGTGGCAGGAGAGGTCTGCGCGCCATGTGGGACCCTTGCCCAGCGGCCAGGGGTCGAACCAGCGCTGCAGAGGCTGCGGGCAGCTTCACAACCCAGCGTTCAACGGCTGTGCCACTGGGGAGGCCCGATTTCCTATTATGGTTTTAGTTATTTCTAGAAATACTATATTTCTGAGCCCAAGATTCCAAATATTTAGCTGTAAAAGGTAAAAAAAATTACAAGAGGAGGTCTAGAATGAAGCATACATGTCTAAATATTTAAAGACCAGGTTGACATAGAAGTCAGAGCAATGCAGTCAGTTTGTTCCCTAAGGAGGGGAAGCAAGTTTTTTACTGTACTTGAAAAATACTGTTAAGAAAAACTGAGGGCTTAAAAGCTGGAAATGCTTCTGAAAACATAAGCTTTAAACAAACACTACCAAGTGTCAAATCTTAGATTTGCCTACCTTTGGTTACATTTGGAGTTACAGTAGTATTTTTGATATCAGGAGTGGCAGTTGTTTGCTCTGTCTGTGCAGGAAATTCATTGCTACTGCGAGGTTGTAGTGGTTGAGTAAATTTTGGGGCACGACCTTGAAAACAGTTTTAGAAACTCTTTAATCTTTCATCTACAACAACTTGATTAAAATAAAGTTCTTTTATAATGTTTTTATTATATTTATGGAAAATTAAACCACAAGTTTAGGAAAGATCTAATTTTCACATTTAAAGCAGGCATACCTTTGGCTATTTTTGGAGGGGCTGTAGTGTTTTTGAGGTCATTGCTGTTCCGAGGAGGTGGCGGTTGAGTAAGTTTTGGAGGACGACCTTGAAAAATGGTTTAGGAGTTTATACATTTTGTTTACAAATATCAGTTAAAAGTAATAATTGTAAATGTCTTCAACATTTCCTAGAAAATTTAATTGTGCACAGTAATTTTAAATCTCAGAGAAATATGCCATAAATATAGCCTGTGTTAAAAGTACAAATTTACTGAGATTTCTCAGTTTTGAAAAAGCTGAATTGTTTAAAAGTAATCTTAGGAAGGAGAATGGGGAGGAGGATGACACTGAATCCTAAAGTCATAAAAAATGTCATTACAATATGACATAGTACTTATTCAGTTCATTTAATAAATATTTAGGGAGGGCCCCCTACATGTTAGGAACTACGATAGTTTGAATATATAACCATCAACAAAGTATTAAAATATTATGTAAAATTAAGGGAAGTTATTCCCACTTTTAATTCAAAGTGAAAAGCAAGTAGACTAAGGGTACTGCTATAATCTTGAGTGCTTATGTGATACAAATATACTAAATGAGACCTGATTAAAAAGTTATTAAGATGGAGACTAGATTTGGAAAGCATATTTTATTAGTTCATAATGATGTTATTGCTTCTTCCAATTTGTAATTTTGAAAATGATTTCAATCTAACTTCTTAATAGGACAACTTTCTTTTAAAGTATACCCTTTTATGAAAATATTCTAATTACAGCTTAGACACTTACATCATTATTACTTTCTCTGAGGACAGTAAAGTCATTCTTAATTAATCCAGTGAAATAACATGTCTTAAACATACTGTAACTTTACCTTTAGGAATAAACTGACATCCAAGCAGTTCCATTTTCATGGCAATTTTCTGCTGCCACTGAGTGGGATTCACTCTAATAAAACGTGCAATAATTGGTGGCAAAAAGTTATTACGCACATCCTGATGATAATCTTTGTTTCCTTGAAATATCTTTAAAAAAACAACAAAAAATTGGTACTTTAAATAAACAGAGGTCAGGCCTAAATTGCTCCACTGAAACAGGTTTTTTTGCTCTGGGATGTAAATGAGATCTGCAAAGTATGACAAGATGATTTAATTTCTAAGAAAATAAGCTAATCATAATTTGATAAACTGTATATTCTTCATCAAAAATTTAAAAAAGGAAAAAGTCAATAAAAATGATTTTTAGGTGATTTAAATGTCCCAAGAGTTCTATAACTTGGCAATTTCAGATAAGGGTTTCAACTGCAGTGAGATAGTTTATTGTTATTATAAGACACTCCAGTGCTATGCAATTACCAACTATTTAAATATAACTGATGATAAAGGTTTAAAAGAAAATACTCTATTGTATACTTGTTATAATTTTTCTTTGAATAAACAGATGCCCACACTCACATAACAGCTATATACCTCCACCTACTGGATACACTACAAAAAGACAGTTTCCCTATTAACCTTTTTAATTCCTTATTTCTACCTCAATCAGAAAAGTGACAATGAAATATTGTTTTCTGCCCAATTTAATGATCATACTGAATAGCAATAACTGTACTACCTTAATGATCTTTAGGTTAAAATATGATCTTAAGTGACTCATTATTTCAACTATTCAAGCAAATAACAGCAGCATCTCACACTACAGTTCATATAATGTAAGTGAATTGCACAGCCAGTCAACAATACAATAATGATTTCAAACTGTGTCTTCTGACTTAAGTACAGGGCTCCAGTAAGCAGAAAACAACACCCTCTTCCCTTTCTTCCTTCAAGTCAAATCACCTCGGTATTTTCTAAAAACCATGGATAAGTGCCCAAAATCAAATAGTTTATCATTTGAGGTGACAGAAAGTAAATGTTTAACTCCTCAATCAAGTAATTTCCAAATATTATAGTTATTTTCATCCCAGGACACTCACATGACATTAAATTATAAACTTCTAGGCTATGTTAATATTTGTCATTTTCTAAAATGTTTGACGGTACAATCATCTCCAAAATAATAAGCTTCTATTATTTCCTCAGCTATTACTGATACAAAATGAAGGCAATTATTTGCATTTTATTATATTAGTGGAACAAGAATAATAGCTAAACATCTTTTTAGTACATAAAAACTATTGCTGAGACCTTCCCATGCCGCAGCCTCACTTACACGAAAACCTTAAAGGAGAAAGATTTTATAAAGACTAGATAAAAATAAGGCTTGCTGATTCTAACCCATGCATTTTTTTAAGAATCCCTGTGTACAGGAAGTTCTGCAAGTTATCATTAGGGTAAAATGAAACTAGAACTTAAAAGTTCCCATTCTCAAGAAATGGAATTTTTAATATTGGATAATGCCACACAAATATGGCACACTATTAAAAAGCAATGCATCATAAAAACAAGTTGTATATATTCTCATTTTCTGAAAACAAAACCAAAATCTGTCTCAGTCTATATATATTTGCTCATGCATGTGTGCATGCTTAGAAAGGATGTGAAAATGAATATAAAAATTACCCTTGAGTTGGGGATGAAAGAGAGCAGATGATGGGCTAACACAAGTACAGGAAGAGGCTAATTTCATGTAACTCCACGTAAGTATTTCACTTCTATCTGTAAGAGCTTATAGGGACTGGATTTACCTTCCTGCCTTACACATCAAAAAAGCTGAATAAAATATACAGAATAATGATTTTCAGACACTGGACAATTGACAGCATAAGGCAATAATCCCTGAGTGAAGGGAAACAAATGAGATGAGGCTTACTATTATCACAATATTATGTGAAGACAGCTGATGGTGTCACTGAGTTGAGAAAGAGCTCAGAGGTGGAAAGGTCAAGCCAACTAGAATTTACAGAGTAAAATGCAGGAGAAAAGAGAATTACACAGAGAGAAAGACTTCTACGATCTGTAGGTTTCCAGTTCTATCTTAGCGGCATGTAAGAAATGATCTATGGACAGGAAAAGAATCACCACAAGGAAGCCAGCAGAAGAATTCTTCCACCATTATGGCTGGAAACAGCTCACTGTTGCCAAAAAATGGTTTCCCCAAATTTCATAATACAATGAACACTGGGTTGAATACTTAGAACAGGATTATCTCAGCAGTGGGGAAAATTAGAACTAAAGGCTGCCCAGGTCCCACCTAACAAACCTAAAAAGCTAGCCTTAGAAAGATTAAATGATTTCCAAATAACCTAACTACATCCCAGAAAAACCTTCAAAATATTTAAAAGAAATACTGAGCACTAAACAAGGTAAAGTTCATTAACATCTGACATTCAATCAAAAATTAGCAGGTACATTAACTATAACACAAGATCAAGTGACGTAAAGACCCAGATATGACACATAAGACAGACTAGATAATGGCATTTAAAAAGATATTATACCCTGTGTATGTTTCAGAAGTAGAAAAAAGTTAAATAAATATGGATGCTCTTTGGAGTAAAAAGTGGTCAAGCATGGGAGCATTAATAAGTAAGATAGTTATGGGGAAAATAGTATTATTTAATGAGTAGAAGCTCACCAAAGATGAAGCTCATTTGATATTAAATAGAAGAGAGGAAAAGAATATCTTGAACTCTAGCAAAAGAGTTTAGAACCATATAAAAGATAATATGGAGCCCCTGCAGTTTTCTGAACAGAGAATGAGAAAAGTGGTAACTGAAGATACACAAGCAAACCCAAAATAGAGAATTGATAATCTCATATAGTTGAAACAAAGCTCATGGAGAAATTTTACTGAAAAAAATGTGTTCATCACTTCAATTACAAATGAGAGATATCTGTTTCCCCTAGGACAGCTTTGCCCCTATTCATAAGATCCTTGTGGCAGAAGACACAGGCCAGGATGCCAAGTGAAAGTGATAAACGTTCAGAAGGGACTCAGCTTTTGCCTATGCAAAAACCCTTATCTGCTCTGGTGTATTCCAGCACAATAATTTTTTACTAACTAAAACAATTTCATAATGCCATAGAAGTTAAGAAAATTCTTCAGCTAGAATGCAAGAATACTAATTCAAAAGGAAATGCACTCTCATGTTCACTGTAGCACTATTTACAATATTCAAACTATGAAAACCACCTAAGTGTCCAAAAACAGATGAGTGGGTCAAGAGAACATGGTATATAAACACCCTGGCATACTACTCACTGATCAAAAAAGATAAACTCATGCCTTTTGCAGCAACATGAAAGGAGTTGGAAGAGAATACACTAAGTAAAATTAGTCAGAAGGAAAAGATAAATACTGGATGTTGTCACTTATATGTGGAATACAGAGAAACCAAACAAAGGGTCAAAGACAAACTTTAAAACTGAGCCTTGAAAGCTGACCCAAGAACTGAGACATCCAGAGCAGGAGACAGGATAAAAACCAGGGCTGGGGGGAGATGACAATGGAAGGTGACTATGGGTGCTGAGGTGGCGCCCTGCAGTGACTACATTAGAGGGGGGGAGAGCCTATACTTCCAAAACACTAACAAGGATGTAGACCAATGGTACCTCAATTAAAAAACCAATAATAAAAATTATTCCAGCATAAAAATCTTCAGGAAAAACTTCAGAAAAAATAGACAAAAGTTGGCGAGGTAATCTTGACATGACTTTTCAGGTATATTATAACCTATTATTTAATGCATTTTTGTATTTAGTTCTTTTGTCCCCCTTACCTAGAGAACACAACTCGGGGACAACTTATGCTGTTCATCATTCTGTGAGAAAAGCATTACAAAGAAGTCACAAATTCTTTTTTAGAATTTCTTAATAAAGTATCTAAACTACTGAATTAAAAAGGCAATAAAAAAAATCAGAAGCCTACTTACCCTAGCGACCTAGAACCACAGAGAGTTTTCTAAAACCAGAGGGGTAAGGCCAATAACTAACATTACCTAAAATAACCAGAAGAGGGCAGGGGCAGCTCAAATGATAGCTTCTGTAACTTTTGGCAAAGGTTGTTTTTTTAAAAAATAGCTTGGTAATTAATTATTATGTTACCTTATCCTGCTCCACACCAGGCTCTCTGTACACAGTCCATCTCTGCCCATTGTCACTGTACAGAATTCTGTAGGCTGACACATAGTAATTATGCTCCACCATAGTGGAGCCAGTGGTTACAATGCCTGAGGAAGGGACAGTTGCTTTCATTAGTGCTCAGTCTGATCTGTGAAGTTTACTCAGTGTAGAAGCACAAATATTTAAGAGGCAATGTTTAAACATCTTCCCCTATGGCACATCACCATATCTAAATGCAAGGTGTCATCACAACAGTAACTAAACTCTTGGCTTTGTTTCCTTGTAGAGACAGGAGGAATTACGGGTGAACATAGGGAAGAATTATTCTGTTTTGGCAGCTTGTATTCATATTATGATAAAACATATTTCAGCTGAATAAGAATGACTTCTTGGGAATGAACAGATTAAAGATGATTAGTGGCATTATTTTCAGCACCAAAACAAGATGAATCTTTAGCAAAATCATCTAAACTGATCCTAACCAACTATTCTGAACATTTGCCAAGTTACTCTCAATAAATTTATATTCAGCACACATGGAATATTATTTACAGCACTTAAAATAGACTCCTTGAACATAAATTTCCCTTAATGACTGTAAGAGATGGTTATTTCAGATGTCTCAAATCACTTTACTGTAACACTACCTTAAAAGAATCTTACTACAATGAAAAAGCTAGTAAGAATCAAACACCATGCTCTCCTCTGCCATGTTTTATAAAACCATCTTTAGTAAAACCATGTCATTAAATTCGCAGTGACCTGATTTTTGGACTCTAGGGAATGTGGTGAGATAAAACCTGATGAAAATTTTAGTGGTTATGAAGTTTCCAAATATAATTACTATTATAAATTGCTTTAGAAAATTTTATCCTTTAACCTGTTATCTTTTTTTCCTTATTCAAATCTATTTGCAACCACTGATACTCATCAGTGGCAAAAGCAGCCCAAGGAGGTCCAGGTTTTTTCAGCCTGGCCTTTTCTGGCTTCCAGCTGTTCTCCTGCCCCATGTGGTCAGTCCACTCCAGCACAGATGATGCTGTTATCTGAGGATCGGCTATCACCCCAGATTCCATCCCCAGTGTTCCATAACAACCTGAAACAAAATAGAAAATAATTTGATTTCCAGATATGAAATCAAAATCTATATAAACTTGTTCACTGCAAGCTATCATAGAGTCAACACAACCATACTAATAATATACTGTAATAGAGAAATGTCAAAAACCAGGCAAACAATTCTTAGACTGTGTCTGTGTCTTGTCAGGAAATGTATAGATGTGTATTTACAAGCAACACCCGTCAGGTTAATGGCAACACAATACCCTTGCCCGGGGAGATGGTCCTTACCACCTTCTTCAGGTATTTTGCTCAAATGTCACATTCTCCATGAGACCAGAACCCCACCCACCCTGCCTCTCCTCTTCCCTTGCCTTATTTGTCTATGTACCTTTTATATTATAAATAGTACATTCTAAGTAGTAATTTACTTACTCACTCATTACCAGAAAGTAAGCTCCAAGAAAGCAGGATTTTGTTTATTCTGTTCACTGTTGTTTCACTAGCTCAGGACAGTGCCAGACAAATAAGAGGCATATAATTAATGCCTTCTGTTGAATGATTAAATTCTTCAAATTCAAAAAATCACCTTTTTTAGGAAACCTGCTCCATTAATATAAAACCTCCACTTTATTCCAGTCACTACACTAGTAAGCACCTATCTTATGACATAGCGTGACTGTGAGAACCAACAACGTGCAAGAAACAGTTACTAGTGTTCCCACATTGGCATTTTGGAGCAGGGACCTTTCTTCCCTGGAGACTGCTTGAAGCTGGTGGACGGCTCCCGGAGGAGCCAGAGGTGAGCTGGGAAGTTCACCCAAGCCAGGCCCCTTGTGGCCTGCAGTCCAAGCCCAGAGGGGAGCGGCACCCACCGCTGGGGCACACCGGGCGTGTAGGGGAGCGTGTCCCCCGCATCGCCATTTTAGAACAGGGACCTTTCTTCAGTAGAGACTTTTTGAAACCGGCAGAAGGCTCCCAGAGGAGCCAGAGGTGATCTGGGAGGCTTGCCCATGCCAGGCCCTTTCTGGCCTGCAATCCGAGCCCAGAGGGGAGCGACACCCATCACTGGGGCAGACCGGGCGCGCAGGGGCATAGGCATTTTAGAACAGGGAGCTTCTTCAGTAAAGACTGCTTGACACCAGCAGAAGACTCCAAGAGGAGCCAGAGGTGAGTCGGAAAGTTCGCCCAAGATGCCAGCCAGTACCAGCAACACAGTGTCCCAAGGAATATGGCAAATTAGAAAACAGGCAGTAGGGAGTAGAAAAACCACATGCAACCCAGCAACTTCTCAGGAAAAAGGCACCCCACAAAAAGAAAACCACCTACCAGATACAACAACAGTAACTTGGAAGAACTTGTGAGCCTTCCAGAGAGAATTTAAAATTGCCGTCATTAAAAAACTGACAGAAGTCATAAAGGAAAACAATGATAAGGGAAAAATAATCAACGATCAGAAGAATGAAATTGAGTCCCTAAAGAGGGAAGTAAAAGAAATGCAGGAGATCAAAGAAGTAATGGAGGTGCTAAAGAACTCTGGGAAAAGCAATGAAAGCAGAATAGATGAAATGGAAGAACGAATAAGTACTCTTGAAAACACAGAAATAAAAAAAACTAAAACAGAAAAGGAAAGAGAAGCATGAAGGAAAAAGACCAAAGAAAGACTTCGGGAACTATCTGACTCCATGAGTAAAGGAAATATAAGAGTTATAGGAATCCCAGAAGGAGAGGAGAGAGATGTAGGAACAGAGAAAATATTCAAGGAAATAACTGAAGAGAACTTCCCAAATGTGAAGAAGGAGCTGAAAATTGATATACAAGAAGCAAGAAGAATACCAAACTTCCATGATGAAAGGAAAAATACAGCAAGACACATAATAGTAAAGCTCCCAAGGATCCAAGACAAGGAAAAAACAATGAAGCTGACAAGAGGGAAGAAACAGATAACATTCAAAGGAAAACCAATCAGACTGACATCAGACTTCTCCGAAGAAACACTACGGGCAAGGAGAGAGTGGAGGGACATAGTCAACAGACTCCAAGAAAACAGATGCCAACCAAGAATACTCTATCCCGCAAAGCTCTCCTTCCTCTATGAAGAAAGAATAAACCTTCCCAGACAATCAAAAACTCTGGAATTTCATCACGACTAAACCCCCACTCCAAAAAAATACTACAGGGAGTCCTAAAGCCAGAACCTCAGAGGGACGAATAACAACGAAAGAAGGCCAAAAAAAAAAAGTTATTAAAAGAATAAATAAATAAAATCAAAGGAAAGATAAACACAATGGCAAATACAGACGCTAACATATCAATATTAACTCTAAATGTAAATGGACTAAAAACTCTTCAATAAAAAGACACAGAGTCGCAGGCTGGATTAAGAAACAAAACCCAAACTTTTGCTGTCTCCAGGAAACACATTTAGATATAAAAATAGACTCAAAGTTAAAGGATGGAAAACAATCCTACAAGCAAATGGACCAAAAAAGAAAGCAGGAACAGCTGTACTTACATCAGATAAAACAGATTTCAAACTCAAAAAGATAAAAAGAGACCCCAATGGTCACTACACTATGATCAAGGGGACAATATTTCAAGAAGAAATAACACTCATTAACATATACTCTCCAAAGGAAGGAGCACCAAAATATATGAGACAACTATTGGCATCTTTGAAAACAGACATCAGAGAAAACACATATGTAGTAGGAGACTTCAACACACCACTATCAACAATGGATAGATCAACGAGACAAAAAATAAGTAAAGACATTAAAGCTCTAAATAAGGATCTAGAGTGCTTGGGCTTAACAGACATCTATAGAACACTAAACCCCAAAAAAATGGAGTACACATTTTTCTCAAGTACACACGGATCATTCTCCAGGATCGATCACATACTGGGACACAAGACAAACATCAACAGATACACCGGATTGAAATCATACCAACCATCTTTTCTGACCATGAAGGCATCAAACTAGAAATAAACCATAAAAAGAAGGCAAGGAACTCTCCTACCTCATGGAGATTGAAACCCACACTAATGGAAGACCACTGGACTAACGAGGAGATCAAAGAAGAAATTAAAAAATTCTTTGAATTGAATGACAAGGAGGACACTAATATCCTAAATGTATGGGATGCAGCAAAAGCAGTAATAAGAGGAAAATATATAGCAATTGAGGCTCACATCAAAAACCAAGAAAGAACTCAAAGAAACAACCTAATCTCGAAGCTCAAAGATCTAGAAAAAGAACAACGAAAATACCCCAAAACCAGTAGAAGAAAAGAAATAATAAAAACCAAAGCAGAAATAAATGAAATCGAAACTGAAAAAACAATCCAAAAGATCAATGAAACCAAGAGCTGGTTCTTCGAAAAAATCAATAAAATAGACAAACCCCTAGCCAGGCTCACAAAGGAAAAAGGGAGAAAACATAAATAAACAGGATCACAAATGAAAGAGGAGAAATCACAACGGACACAGCAGAAATCAAAAGAATAATCAGTAACTACTATTAACAGTTATATGGAAACAAGTTCAACAATCTAGAGAAGATGGACAAATTCCTACAATTCTACAATCACCCAAAGCTAGATAAAGAAGAAATAGAACACCTAAACAGACCAATTACAAGCAGAGAAATTGAAATGGTAATCAAAAACCTCCCCAAAAACAAAAGCCCGGGACCTGATGGATTTACAAATGAATTCTACCAAACATTCAGAAATGAATTAGTGCCTATCATTCACAAACTCTTCCAAAAGATTGAGAAGGAAGGGATAATACCAAACACGTTCTATGAAGCCAACATTACACTAATACCAAAACCGAACAAGGACAACAAAAGAAAAAGAAAACTACAGGCCAATCTCCATAATGAACACTGATGCAAAACTCCTCAGTAAAATTTTAGCTATCAGAATCCAACAATGTATCCATAAGATAATTCACCACAACCAAGCAGGTTTCATTCCAGGGACACAAGGATGGTTCAACATCCAAAAATCAATCAATGTTATCCAACACATCAACAAAAAGAAATATAAAAACCATATGAAAATATCAATAGATGCTGAGAAAACTTTAAACAAAGTGCAACATCCATTCTTGATAAAAGCCCTTGAAATTCTTGGGATACAAGAAACACATCTCAACATCATAAAGGCCATACATGACAAGCCAACAGCCAGTATCATTCTCAATGGTGAAAAGCTGAAAGCATTTCCATTAAGATCTGGAACAAGACAAGGATGTCCACTCTCACCACTGCTTTTCAATATAATACTGGAAGTCCTAGCCAGAGCAATAAGACAAGAGAAAGACATACAAGGAATCCAAATAGGAAAAGAAGAAGTCAAACTACCACTATTTGCAGACGATATGATAATATACATAGAGAACCCCAAAAACTCCACAGAAAAACTAATTCAACTCATCAATCAGTTCAGTAAAGTGGCAGGATACAAAATCAACACGCAAAAGTCAGTAGCCTTCCTATACACAAACAATAAATCTGGAGAAGAAGAAATGAAAAAACCATCCCTTTTATTATCGAAACAAAAAAAAATCAACTATTTGGTAATAAATCTAACAAAAGAGGTAAAGGACCTATACAAAGAAAACTATAAAACACTTTAAAAAGAAATAGAAGAAGACACAAAGAAATGGAAAGACATCCCCTGTTCATGTATTGGAAGAATAAACATTATTAAAATGTCCATCCTACCAAAAGCAATATACAGATTCAATGCTATTCCAATCAAAATTTCAATGTCATTCTTCAAAGAAATAGAACAATTATTGATGAAATTCATATGGAATCACCAAAAACCCCAGAAAGCCAAAGCTCTCCTGAAAAAAAAAAAAAAAAAACTGAAGGGAATGGAGGCATCACACTCCCAAACTTCAAACTCTACTACAAAGCCATAATCATGAAAACTGCATGGTATTGGAACAAGAACAGACACAGAGACCAATGGAATCGAATAGAAAATCCAGAAATAAACCCACAGATTTATGGTCAACTAATCTTTGACAAAGGAGCAAAGACTATGCATTGGAGCAAAGAAAGTCTGTTCAATAAATGGTGCTGGGAAAACTGGGTCGCTACATGCAAAAGAATGAAGCTTGACCACTACCTCACACCATACACAAAAATCCACTCAAAATGGATTAAAGAACTAGACATAAGACCTGAAACCATAAAATACATAGAAGGAAATATATGTGAAACACTACGTGATATGCACATCAAAGACATCTTTACAGACACTTCACCCAAAGCAGTGATAGTGAAGGCAAAGATAAACAGCTGGGACTACATCAAATTAAAGAGCTTCTGCACAGCAAAAGAGACAATAACAAAAGCTAAGAGAAACCCCACCGACTGGGAGAACATTTTTGCACACAACACTAACAGTAAAGGACTGATCACAAAAATCTGCAAAGAGCTGATGAGACTCAACAACAGCAAAGAAAATAATCCTGTCAAAAAATGGGCAGAAGAGCTAAAAAGAAACTTCTCTGAAGAGGAAATGCAAATGGCCAACAGACATATGAAAAAATGTTCAACATCACTTGTCATCAGGGAAATGCAAATCAAAACTACCATGAGATACCATCTTATACCAGTTAGAATGGCACATATTAAAAAAACTAGCAACAACAAATGTTGGCGAGGGTGTGGAGAAAAAGGAACTCTCCTGCACTGTTGGTGGGAGTGCAAACTGGTCCAACCACTATGGAGAGCTGTGTGGAGATTTCTTGACCTACTAAACATAGAGCTTCCATATGATCCAGCAATTCCACTCCTAGGTATTTACCCAAAGGACACAGAAACATCAATTCCAAAGAGCACCTGCACCCCTATGTTTATAGCAGCACTGTTTACAATAGTTAAGCTTTGGAAACAACCCAAATGCCCAAAAATAGATGACTGAATCAAGAAGATGTGGTACATATACACCATGGAATATTACTCAGCATTCAAAAAAGCTAAACACATGCAATTTGCAGCAACATGGATGGCGCTGGAAGGGATCATGTTCAGCGAAATAAGCCAGAAAGAAAAAGAAAAATACCAGATGGTCTCACTCATAGCAGGAATCTAGAAAACCTAAATAAGGGACCAGGAAAACGAATAACTATAAGAAAGTGAAAATCAAAATCAACAAACAACTATGAACCAGAGACACTCTATGGGGGGTGAGGACGGGGAGGGGAGGGATTGGGGTCAAAATAAGGGGGTTGCAATTGTATGGGGAATAAAAAATAAAATTAAAAAAAAAAGAAACAGTTACTAGCAATATCTGACACATCGTTTAAAAAAATGAGCTATTTTACGAATAAAATTAGTTATAATGTCCACGAGAGGCTTACCACTTGTCTTAAATGTAAAAAGACTTGTAGATAAGTGTCCCCTGAAAAAGAGAAAGGCTTTGTTGGTGACACATAACACATGACTTCCCTACATCTCTTTTATTTTGTTGTATAAAGAACAAAGAATATCAATGGTTAATATCAAGTGGTTGGAAAAGAAGTGTAATTTCTAAGCAGAATGAATTTCTTTAACCAGCATAAAGAACTTTCTCTGAAAATATTGTTTCCAGCTTCATACATGATTACTCAAGTGTATCAATATAACCTTTATATATGTATGTATTTCATTTCTTTTTCATGCCTGAAATTTTTTTTTGTGGCAACTGTTTTCAGTGAAAGCACATTGAAAGATGTAACTCTCAGAGAATGAGGCTCAAAGTTTCCTGGGGTAAACAGAAAAACAGATGATTGCTAACAGAGATCGAATCTGTAGCAGGAAATCAGTATGCCTAAGTTTCAGTATTACAATGCAGCACTGCATTTCACAGTGCTCGGCAGAAGGAGTGCCCTGGGAAAAATGGAAGGGTGTGACAGCAGTCTCAGAACTCTAAGGAAAAATCACCAGAGTATACTCCTGCTTTTAGCACAACATTCAAATTATTACAAGAGGATGCAACTTTTCCTTATTTTTATGAAAGAATTCATGAAAAAAAATCAAGGATCTATATAAAGATCACCTAGAAGAAACAAAAAAACCAAAAGTAGCTGACACTATGCCAGCGACAGGCAAATGCCTGCACATGCGCAGTCTATTTTGTATAGTCAGTGAGCAAAGAATGGTTTTCACATGGCTAAGGAGTTGTAAATCAAACAAAGAACTGCAGAAATATATGACCTATAAAGTCTAAAATATTTACTCTCTGCTCTTCTACAGAAATGTTTCCTAACTCCTGCTCTATACTGTCCTGTCTTGCTTTCTGAATGAAAACTGGCCTAGGGATGATCTCTGAAGAGAAGTCAGTTTCAGTTAGGCTTAGAACTGTTTGCAGGTCTGAGCATATCTAAGAGGGAATGTTTATAAAAATAGATGACAAACACCGCATTTCCATGTAATGTTTCAACTTTTCTTGATTTTGATGCCTAATCTGCATTTCTTAAAGTAGTAGAACACTGTAGAGAGCATGAAAATACATTTCAAAAATATCTTCTGGACGTCACTGGAATACATAATAAATCTCTCTTAAAGTATGTAACTTCAAGTACTTCATTTATCCTTAATTCATCCTGGCTATAGAGTAGTTACGCCTTCTGAGCTTTAAAATGAAGAATTTATCAATGGACTTCTCAAACTCTACTCCACATTTTCAACACTTAAAGAAGAAGAATCAAATCATGTTTCCAAGTGGCTACATTTTTGATGGAAAACAACCAAAGTAGTACACAACCTTGCCTGTATTTCTCAATACACTCAGACACAGAGCACATACACAAAGTGCTATTTTATTAACACCACTACCAGTGATACTGCCGAGGTTTAACTAGTCCCTAGCCCACCCTTACCTGGCATGTTTATGAGAAACAGCACAGATACTTACACCACAGATGTGACGTTGTTAGCCAAGGAACTTTCATAGTATGGGATACCTTTACTAATTACAACACTGATCTGGCCACCCAAAATGTTTGATATGACTCCTGCATGTATGCCAGCCATGCACAATGGTGAGGACTTGAAGGGAAAAAGGAAAGATGAGTTCATTTTCTTTTGACAGTTTACAGACAATACACACTTCCTCAAGAAATTAGTTGATCTGAAGGGCTTTCTAAATAAACATGGGGTGCATTACAGATGCCGTAATAGGACAGTTTAGCAGAAGAAAAATAATATTACAGGTCACCAAAAAGAAACACTTCTCTAGACAATAAAAATCAAGATCAAGATAAACAATAAGTAAACATCTACCTTGCATGGAGTTAAAAAAACAAAAAACAAACAAAAAAAAACTATATCACAACTTTGTTCAACTTACATCTCTATATCCATGAGGGATTGTTCCAGATATCTCAATAAAGGGAAGCAGACAACCAGCTGGGCAGTACTTACTGCAAAATGAAAATAAGTTAAAGAGTACATAGTGCTGTACTTTCTAGAGAAAAAAAATAAATATATCACATTATCCATTTTTTTAGTTCAATTAAAAAAACACAACCTCACTACCCTGAGAGAACCACTAGCCAAAAAAAGACCTTTCAATCTTTCTTTCATCCATCTGTACACAAAGTGTATCTACCCACGTATGTACAAATTATCTCATATTTGACACACTGCTTTATTTTACTTCATAATGAATGGTAGATATCTTTCTATTTTAAGATCTATTCATCATTTTTGTAGATAAACCTTTATTTTTACCAACCTCTGTTGATCAAAATTTTTTTATAAATTGTCTGGTATGCATTCACTCACTCACTCATGCATTATCCACTCAATACATTTACTTGAAAGGACACTGTCCTCACTAATACTTAATCAGATTATGATTATATTATGAAAAAAAGGCACAGACATAACTGAGATGAATGTGATAAAAGATGTTCGGTACATTTATTAAGTGCTGGACAGCAAATAATCCACATAAGAGCCACTATTATTCTGATTTTATAGATAAAGAAGCTGAGAAACTGGGTGTCCCAGTCACACAGCTTTAAGTGGCAGATCAGCTTGAGAGTCTGCATTTCCAGACAAAGCTCTGCACTGCCTTGGCCAGGGATGGGACTCTGGGGAAGGGAAGCTCAGCAGAGAAGTAATGGAGTCACTGGAGAAAATGGATGGAAATGTACTCCAGTCAGAAGGAAGAGGATGCCCATGAGTCAGGCTGGCCTTTCTGTATCTGGGACTGAGGATGCCCAGCACAGGCAGAATGCAATTAGCAAAAATAACATTAAGTCTCAGAGAAGGCCGGAGATCATGCAGGGGTCTTGTGGGAAAAGGGGAGGAGTCTGGAATATAATTATAAGCAGAAAGGAGAAGTCAATAAAGGATTCCGACAACTTACATACAAGATCTGATTCACGTTTTTAAAAATGAATATTCTGGCTCCTGGGAAGAAAAGAGGTTGTAAGGAACCATGAGTAGAGGGGTGAGACACGGTTAGGTAATAGTGCAGTAGTCCATGGGAGTGGTAACAGCAGCGCATTTGGGTGGTGATAATGGAGCCGGAAAGTGGAGGGCACAAGACATAAAACACATGTGTCTGCCAGCGCTGCGGCTGCTCACCAGGAACCTCCATGAGTGCTAAAGACACATACATTCCACACAGAGAGACCTTTCTTGAAGACACACTAGAGTTTCTTTGGGGAGTGGTAGCAAGCTTGGGCTGGGTGGTGGGGTTAGTGAAATAGATCTTAGAAGATGAGAATGATTTTGCCAAGCAGGGAATACAGTGATTCCAGGTGAATGCTCTAAGAGCTCAGATAATAATCCAGAGCTGTTTCAACACAAGTAATTAGGGTAAGATTAGAAAAATGGCCCAAAGACAACTTGTGAAACATGTTGAAAGCTAGGCTAAAGGATCTGGATGACTTTTTGTCATAATAAAGAGGTTCTGAAGATCTTTTAAGTAGGGAAATGATCAGATATATAGATTAGGAAATGACCTGGCAGCAATATGAATGGCAGAATAAAGCCAGCAAAGGTTAGAAATGGGTAAGCAATGAGAAGTTAATCCTGCTCTAGGCAAGATAAAAGGGCATAAAGCAGAGAAATAGTAATGGAAATCAAACACCAGAGAATTCTATAATAGCCTAAATCATCTTCCTGTTCTTCTACCTTTATTAACAATTTTGCCAGATTTAAAAGTTAGTTGCTCTTCAAAAGTATATTAAAATTATGTTTTAATATACCCAAAGAGGTGTATTCCTGGGCGTCCTGGTGGCCTAGGGGTTAAGTCTCAATACTACCACCTTGACTGCTCTCCATGGCAGCCTGAGTTAGATCCCCAGGCCAGGGAACTGACCCACATGGCACAACAGACCTCTCCTGTTTCACCTGCTGCTTCCTCAGCAGTGTATTTCAGTGGATCTGCCAGTTGTGCTCCCTACTCTGTCTCTGGTGAATCCTCTTACCACCCCCCCACCCACCTCCAGCCTATACACGCAAAAATAAATATAATCTTAAAAAAAAAAACAAAAAACAAAGAGATGCATTCTATACCTCTGAATCATACTGTGTTGTAAACCAATGCTGTCTCAAAAAAAAATTTTTTTTAAATTATGTTTTCATTGTGGAGAAGATCCAAATGCAACAACTAAATAAAAATTCAAACGTGGTAATTCAATGGTTTTAAATATGCTGATTTATTGAAGTCTTAAAACAATGCTATGTATATTAATCTTAAGTGTGTAAGGAGGAAATAACATTTAAGGAAAGTCACAACTATGGTCATACCTGAACTCGGGTTCCAAAAAATTTGCTGCAGTGTCCAAACAAGTAATTAAATCTAAAAACAAAAACAAAAACAAAACTACTCAATAATATATAAAACAAAACTACTCAATAATATAAAACTACTCAATAATATATAAAATTTTTAAAAAAATTTATTTTCCTTGTTGAAACACCAACTATTTCCAAATCCCAAGACTTTTTTATATGGATTATAGTTCTACCCTTTCCCCCCTCATTCTACTGTCAACGCAGTTGTAAGTATGAGCCCTATAATACAAAGGCCCTATTTCTCTCTGCTCAATGTCCTTAGCTCCAAGACCTTGTGGAGAATACGGTTTCTGACTGACTTCATCTTACTTTTCTTCCCCTTATTCACTCTGAACTTAAACATGCTGTCATCTGCCACCTCGCAGTCTTTGTGATTCCCTCCACCTGTCTTAGTTGTCCACATACCTCATACCTCATACTCCCTTACCTATTTTAGTTTTTTTATTCCAATGCCAACATCTCCATAGGGTCTACCCAGACTACTATGTTTAAAATTGCAACCCCTTAACTTCCTAATTACCTTCTTTTATTTGTCTAACATATCATCTACTAACACTACGTATTTCTTATTCATAATTTATTTTCTTACCCCACTGCCTACTGGCGGTATTTTCTACATGCAGTGCTTTTTAATCTTCTTGATTTCTGCTCTGTATCTAGTGCCTAGAAAAACACCTGGTCATCCAGACTTAAATATTTGCTGACTGAAGAAGAAATGATCACAAGAACTGCCAATCCTTGCTTTATCTTTCATTAGGCTTTATTTCATCTATCAAAGCAAATGTACCGCATATAAAAAGACACTTATCTACTTTGGGGAAAGGCTCTCAAAGACAGCTTAAAGTTTCTTAATGCTCTGCCTAATTGATGTTGTTTGTTTTGTGCAGCTGTAAAGGTCAAAGTCCATAATGTGACTTTCCCTATCTTTATTTAATCTTCTTGGTTCTCCTTGTAGCTATCTATTTTGAATTCTTACTTTCTTCCAAGGGAGCACTTCAAACTCTCATGGAATTTGAGAGCAAGGTAAAGTAAATTGCACACATTTGCATGGCATAATCTGCAGTTTTAGTCCTGTAGTGGTTTTTAGCACTGCATGGACCTATAACCAAAGCTCTATTTTGATCAAGTATAGGCATATTTGACCAGCTCTCTGGCATGTGGCTTGAAGGTAATGGGGCTAGCTGGCAGTTTCTTGTGGTTTGAATTCCATGTTGGACCACACAGGTGCCTTTTCATCCCCGGCTATTAGTCTTAGAAGTTCAACTTTTAATTTTAGAGGCTGGAAACACCTTTGATGGCAAAGGAAAGTGGAAAATCAATTCTTATTAATGCTGTATAAAGACTGCTATGAATAAGTGCAGCTCAGTAATTCAGTTTGTCTGCTTTTCCTAGTCAACCATGCAGTAAGCCCTATCCATTGGTTTCCTTGTGTATTACATGACAAAGGAGACGTTGGCTCTAAAAAACTGCTACTCAACATCTTGTCCATGGACAGAACTAGCAGCAGCCATATCTGCTGGGAACTTATTGGAAATTCAAATTCCTGACCACCATCTGGATGTACAGGGAATATGGTGATGGTTCACAGGTGGTAACTATGGAGACTACAATGATGTAAGAAAAAAATTAACACCAACCAAAATAAATAAATAAATATGAAAAACAGCAGCAAAAGAATATATCCACCAGAGAGCACAAGACCGCACACACACCTGCAGTCTCTTCACCTCATTTCTAACATATTAAAATGAAATACAGGGGCCTCCCTGGTGGCGCAGGGAGTTAAGCATCACACTATGAAGCAATCCTTAGCCTCTGCAGTACAAGTTTGATCTCCGGCCAGCCAGGGAGCAACCTACATGGCGCAGCAGACCTCTCCTGGCTCTCCCGCTGCTCCCCTCAGCAATGTGCTTCAGTCAATCTGCCTGTTCTGTTCCCCACTGTCTCTGGTGAATC
Organism: Talpa occidentalis; assembly: GCF_014898055.3. NCBI lineage: Eukaryota > Metazoa > Chordata > Mammalia > Eulipotyphla > Talpidae > Talpa > Talpa occidentalis. The sequence goes on along the minus strand of NW_023604295.1, from coordinate 62,677,546 downwards.
CTCTCACCCCCTGCATCTCTGGCCTATACCCCAACTCTTGCATGCATAAATGAATAAAATCTTTAAGAAAAAAACTGAAATACATAAAAAAAGCACTAAAATCATCATGGTGCTTCCTAGGTTATCTGTCAGCTTGGGAGGAATATAATGGCATAAGTTGATTTGTCTCTGGGTTTAAGGTGATCTTAAACAGATTATAAAAAGTTTATGAAAACTTTTTCTCTGCAAAACTGGTAACATTTTGCTCATTGGTACCTCTGTTCTACAAATTAACATGAAGGTACGGATATTTTCTGCATGTGTACTATATTGTGGGCAAACACTACATATATTCATTTGTATGTAAATAAAGACAAGTCCAAAGTCATGCATATATTGAGACCTCATTAATAAAATCTTACAAAATAGTTGCCAGATACAACAATAACAGAGATTAGGAACACAATAGGAAAAGTAAAAATAGAAACCTGGCTAAGTGCTGTACTAAGGACAGAAGGAATTCTGTAAAACTGCTGTACAACTAAGGTAGCAAACAACCTAAGGAATTCACGCTCTATTTTCAAAACCAAAACATTCCATGCAGGAAAAAAACAACTATCAGAAATCTGGACTCTATTAGCAAAGAGTTCTGTATTCTGCTTATGTTTCATTTACAAGTTGATATATTCTGACATAAGGTTGAAGAAATGGAAAATATTTGCAAAAAGTGCGGGTAAAGAATGTGACAATGAGAAAAATTTTATACTATTGGTGTTAATTCTAAAAAAAATTTGACATAGAGCAACAATAAGCCTATCAAATGGGACTATTTCCCAGACCCAGCTGTTCACAAGTCTTCAGCATTCTGTTAGAGTCTAAGGGGTCAGCGAGCAATGAGTGAACTAGTATTTATGAGTTCAATTAGGGAGTATGTTAATATCTACACTGGATAAGTTTATTTCACATGAAATTTTAAACTACTGTTTTTCTCCAAATAAATGAAGGCAAACTTTAGACTGACCAATGACCACTACAATGTTCTGGATTAGTGAAATCTAGAGCAATAAGCTTTATCATCTTTTAGATGATGATTTCATGTTTTACAAAAGGAATATCATTTTTCAGTCATCACCCCCCCCCCCCAAGAATGGGCCTTGAAATAATTGAAATGTTTTTCTCTCTCAAATTTCATTAGTCATTTACACAACTGTATCACTTGGGGGTACATTTTACTGCCGTATGTGCACATGTTTCAGTCACCCTCCACCAAAGTTCCTATGCAGATGACCTACCCTCTTTCGTCTCCTAGAAACTTTCAATGTAAATGGAGATATGCATTCTGACTTCAATGTCTATAGCCAAAATAACAAAAATCATTGTCCAGAAACATCCAAGAAATATTGAGCTTTTCCTAGAAATTGCCAATGCTAAACAGATTCCAAACAGGGAATTTAAATTTAGATCACTTACCTATATATTTATTTTGTTTTTCAAGTCTAGTGGTAAATGCTGTTTTATGTTTTAGAATGAAAATGTCAGCAGCAGCCTTTATTATTATACTAGGTTAAATGGTCTGAGTTACTGAATTTGGACCTCTGAATGTCTGGTTCTGCCGCTCATTAAAACCAGGGATGAAGAGTTCCTCTTGTGGGACTTCTAAACAGTAGTTGCTAATATGACATCTAGGGTGTCTCTAGGGTCCACATACATCTTCAATTTTCAAATGAAAATTTCAGATTCTGAGTTTGCAGTTGGAAACTGAAGAACTTTTACCAAGTCCTCTCATAATTACTGGAAGTGTTGATTATTAATATCTGTCTTTTCCTGCTACCTAATGGGGAAGTGGGAAAAACTCTGCTTTCATTGGTAGACACAACTTTCAAAAATGAGATTCATAGGTGAAAATTAAAGAGAGCTAAGTGGAAACAGAAAAGACTGGAAATCGCTGTTCAAATATCATTAAACGTAACAGAGGAATAAAACAATAAAAATCATAAAAACTAGACACAAAAGTGAAGTGGTAAACAGGCACAGCGCCCCAGGCACACTAGGCATTTCAGCTTTACACAAAAGGGCTTTATTGCATCCAACTTCTCTTAGGACAACTTAAACTTACAGAGGATGAATCCCAATTCTTAAAATGTTTCCTTGTCGTGAATAAATGAGGCTCTAAAGTCTTTTAAAAGAATTAAATTAGAACATGGCCTAATCCTGAAGTTACATTTATAACAAGACCTCTTAATTCAATCATATCTGCTCCAGTCTCGTCTAATAGCCTCTTAACAGGCCTGCCTACATTTATTCTTGCCTCTTGTATGAACTCTTCATGGAGCAGGGAAGGTCTTGAAAACAAATCCAGTCATACCACTACTTGCTTTAACAGTTTCTGTGTACTCCTAGGAAAAGCTCTTACACTTACAGTTACGTAACACCCTAGATATGTCACCTACTCACCACACTCACCCCTCCCCAGTTATGTTGGCTTCTGTTCTCCTTCCCCCAAACAGCTCCCCACAGTAAGCCCCTTGCACATAATATTCTCTTTTCTAGAATGTTCTTTGTCTGCCTAAAACCTTAACCAAACCTTCGGTTCTCCGCTTAAAAGTGACTTCCTTAGGGGCCTTCCCCGGTGGCACAGTGGTTGAGCACTGGGCTGCGAAGATGCCCACAGTCTCTGCAGCGCTGGTTCGATCCCCGGCCACCAGCGAGGGTCCCACATGGCACACAGACCTCTCCTGCCGCATCCACTGCTCCCTCAGCAGTGTATTTTGTAGGTCTGCCTGTTCTGTTCCCCGCCCTAGCTATGGTGAATTCTCTCGCCCTCCTGCGCTTCTGACTATACCCACTGCTTGTATAAATAAATAAATAAATCTTTAAAAAACAAAAAAGTGACTTCCTCAGGAGAGCTTTGATTATCAGTCTTCTACTACCCATACTCCTCTGGTCTCCTATCAGTTGAACATTTCTCTAGCCATACTTAGTGTAATTACAATTAAGTAATCATGTATTTAATGCCTTTTTCCAATCCTGTACTGTAAGCCCCACAAAGGTGTGATTGTGTCTTATTTACTGCTGTTTTTGTGGTGTCTGGTACACAACAGGAAATGAGGCACTCACTGAAGGGAATGTAGTTTTGCAACAGGATCTTACACAAAGTAATGAAAATCTATCTTACACAAAAACTACAACTCCATCAACAATACATATGACATTAACAAGTCTTTGTGAGAGCTGAACAAAGAGGCTGAAGCAAGATTTTTCACAATCTTTTCATTTCCAAATATCTTAAACTTTCAACTAGGTTGCTAAGCTGGGCCACATGTAGTAATGTTCCTTGAAAATATTCATGGAATTCAGTATGGCAGTTAAGTTTCCAGGATGGAAACAAACTGAGACTCGCAACCAAAGCCAATCAGCCTTCAAATGAATGAGTCATTACAAGAAATTGTGACTGAAAGGCCGGCCACCCAAGAAGTAGTAAAAAGAAATCCAACCAGTGTTCTCCTGAATTTAGCCAATTCACTCCACTTCAAATAAAACAAATGCTTGAGGGGCATACAAAAAAACTAAGTAAAAACTCAGAGGAGAGCTGTGAAATAATGATCTCCCAAGACAACCATGACTATTGAAAGTGTTACTACAAAGAAGTTCCAGATATGGTGGCTATTTTAAAGACCTTCGAAACTACAATTCATCTAAGCTAGTAACACAGCTACCTGAAATTTGACATAAGTCTACAACATACTGACTCTTACCTGAGATCACTGTCAATTCCTTAGAAACTTTATGCAGGATATTCAGGTGTCTATGTAGCAAAGTCCATTATTTATTTATTTATTTTTAAAATAAATTTTTTTTTTTTTTAAGATTTATTTACTTATTTATACAAGTACTGGGTACAGTCAGAAGCGCGGGAGGGTGAGAGAATTCACCAGAGCCAGAGCAGGGAGCAGAGCAGGCAGAAGGACCGAAGTACACTGCTGAGGGGAGCAGCGGGCGGCAGGAGAGGTCTGAGCGCCATGTGGGACCCTCCTCTGGTGGCCGGGGAGCAGCCGGGGATCGAACCCGAGCTGCAGAGGCTGCAGGCAGCTTCGCAACCCAGCACTCAACCGCTGCGCCACTGGGGAGGCCCAAAGTCCATAATTTAAATATCCAATGTAAGAACCTTCTATCACAAGAGAGGATACTTATTTGTGAGAAAACTTCAACTTAATAACAAGAAAGGGAAAAACATGAGGCAAAATAATTTAACCTGTTATTGTGACCAAGAAATTTGAGAATAATAATTTTTCCCCCTAGTCTCTCACCTACCAACCTAAGACTTTTAGGAAAAAAAAAACAAAACAGAATGGAAATTGACCTCAGCTTATTCTGTGTTTCCTACTCTTTTGATGGCAAGGGGAAAATGAGTATATGTGCATGTGGACAGTGGTTAAGTGGAGAAAACTACCATTTCCTTTGTGCCTACAGGCACCATATGTGTATTATTTTAGTCTCACAACTAACCCATTTATAATGAGGATCACAGAAGTGAAATGGTAGCTTTGGATCTAGGGATACATAGTACCACTTACCACACTACCTTAGCTTTCTTGGGTTTGTCAAAAATATTATTCATTTACCATGATGTTTCCAGTTCTTTTCCTTCCGTTATTCCATCCAAATGTATTTTCTTTCTTATTCTAAGGGATTTACTAGTCCTAACACACTGGCTAGGGAACACTATTTCACAGCTTAGAAATTAAGGGCAGACTCCTCTCACAGAATAGCTCTCTCCTTTATCACATTTTCATGCAATTTTTAAATAGGACATACAGTGCTTATCCCAAATCCACTGCAGTTGAGAATGAACAGATTGTGTCACCCTCAGTCACTACCAGTGCCCAACATTCTCATATCCAAGAAGTTCTTGACCGTCTTTTTCTCCTTTGTACTACGTAAAGTAAAATAAAATTTTAATTTCAAATGCTCAACTTGGTTTGAAATCATTGTGTAATATCAAAATAACTACCTGTTTTCTAATTGAGATGACTGTTTTGCCATATCCTTGTACTAGCAACTTGTCATACATTTTCTACCCCTAATGGCAGAGAGGAATGAATACCAGACCATGTGAAAAGTTTCTTCAAGACTTGCACTGCATTCTATCCTAGAGATTCAGCTAAATTTTGGATTCTATTATACTTATTAGCTTTGCTTCAAAATTTTCCCCTTCAGATTCTAAACATCAACAATCTAGAAAATATCTTTTAAAGAGCAATCTCCAGGTTACTTACAGCAGTATGAAACTTTTTTATGAAGAATGGTGATATGATCTTTAACACAGTACTATGAAATGGTAAGCTCTATACAATAAAGTTTTAAATTGATATGAAACATTTAAGTGGCTGACATTATTTCTAAAAATTATTTGTTTCAACCTTACAAAAGTGAAAAATTAATAGTTCCTTTACTATAAAAAGGGAAGTATACGGACTTGATATAAACATTAATATACATCTAATTTAGGGATCCGAAACTGATCTAAATTTATTTTTCAAATTTATGCATGTGTTATTACAAGGATATGGCAAAAAAGTCTTTCTAATCAAAGGAACATTTCATTTTTGTTTTTAAAACTATGTGGAAGCCATGGTATAAAGTGAAAATTACCTTGTTTATCTATAACCGAGTATGAAGCCAAAAATCCTCGTCCAGAAATATGGATTCCACTCATGAACAGCACTGTAATTTCATTGCTTTTTGATTCAATTGAATGGTTCATTTGTAACCCCAGACCACAGTATTTCCCTAGGAATGAAAGAAAAGCAAGTATTTGGCATGATTCTCGAAGTCAATAGTATTTACAATGCAGATAACAAAATCAGAATACTACACAAACTGGACAATTAGTATAAAATGTAACTAGGTTTAACTGCTAAAAATCACATTATACTGGAGAAAAAAAAGTGTCAAGTAATACTTGTTCAAATAACTTAAAAAATATAGTCCAGATATATATAACCTTATAAAGATTTGATATAAACAAATGAGAGGTACATTTATTCTTTAAAAATAGTACCAAGGAATTCTGAAAAAATTTTAAAAAATTCACGCAGGAAGGTGGCTAACAATTAAATCAATAGTTATTAAGTAGTCTAATTAATATGTTTCCTCAGGGTACCCCTTGATTCCTTATATCAGCACACTACTCAAACCTTTTTCAGTTCTCAAGAACTTCCAAGAACAGCTGGACTTCTAGTCAGTCCCTTCGGGTAATTATATCCAGTCCTACAACTGTAACTGTGATCTGACAACTCACGTTTATGCTTCCTCTCACAGCTTTTTCCTTGAATTTCAGATGCATATCTCCAAATGTCTACTCAAATATATGTCCCTCAGAACAGATAAAACTTTCATAAGATAAAAGGGAAGGGAAAAAATCAAAATATCAAAAATAAATAAAAATGTTTTCTTATTGGTGGTAAACTATGCAACAGATTCTAACATAAGGAGTTCCAAAAATGTGTTAAGCTTCAGCCAACCTCACTTGAGTAATAGTAATGTACTTCCTGGATACCATTTTTGAGTTCTATCTATGATCTTGGGAGTAGAAAATCCTAAGAAACCAACAACAAAAAATGCACCAGAATTAGAAGGGAGCTTAGCTCTATCACAGGATCAACATACAAAAACCAATTGTGCTTTCTTTCAAAATCTAGCAACAATCTGAAATGAAATTTTCTAACTTCCCGTAATAGCATAAAAAGATTAAGATATGCAGATACATTTTTTAAAAGTAACTCAAAACTAGTATACTTAAAATTATAAAACGCTGCTGAGAAAAACTGAAGAACCAAACAAATCGTGGACTGGAAGGCTCCATAGTAAGATGGCAAGTCTCCCCAAACTGATCTGATTCAACCAATCCTTATCGAAAGCCTATTTTTTGTTTTTAAGAGAATTTAACAAGTTGGGTCTAAATGTATACAGAAATACAAAGGACATATAAATGAAAAGCCAAACAATATTAGAATAGAAGCTGAAAGTCTTATATCACTTTATCATGCCTCTTTCAATACTCATGTCAGCCACACTTTTGGAAGAAGATGAACAGCAACAAATTAAACTCTAGGAAGATACTAAGATAGAAATAGTCTATATTCAAAAGAAGGGAGAGATCCATTTTATTTTAAATATACTAGGGGTGGGATTAACACTGTTATGAAACTTAGGAGGTCTAATTATGTTCGTGACTAAGTGGAAGTTAATTTAACCAAATGAAAGGTGTGCCATGGAACAAAGTCCCTCTTCAGCACTTGTCACTTAGAAGTGGGAAGTTATTTACCAGAGCAAGTGCACATTAACTGTGCACTTCTCATAGGGATATGGAGCTTGCTTAAATTTCATAACTCTTAATTTACAAACTTTTTAAGGAAGTTATTCAGTCCCAGGTATAGAAATATCTCTAACCTTAAAAACAAAGATTAAAATTCTCAAAGGAATTCATCTGTTGGATTTATCTGATTAAGCCCCGGAATATCGAGGCAATGATACAGGTATGTGCTGGGGAGTCAGTGAAGAAACTAAACAGAGCACTGCCCTCAGAAAGCTTAGTATAGTGGGGTAGGGCAAATGTATAATTAAAACCTCTGAAGAAGTCATTACAGTGTCTGAAAAAATTTTAAATACCATCATTAAGTAATATCCATCAGTATAGTTTCTTTACAAAATCAAGCTTCCAGGATCACTGCCTGTGGCTTGTGGGCTAGAGCAAGACAAGCTGTAAAATTTAACTCTCTGCCTTAGAGTGATTTCATGTTCTTTTTCAATGATTGAGATGCCTTGCCACAACGATTTCTCTTATGCTGTGACTAACGATAAGCTGCTGCTTTTGACTGAATTTGACATTGTTTTTAGCTGCTGCAAAGAGTCACTTGTAAAGAAAAATGATAGAAGGGTACGGAACTAACTTCCTATTAAGCAATGAGATGATTAGCTATATATTTAAAAGGACTAGTAGCAGATATTTACTATGTTAAAAGGGATTTAGCAATGTCATTAAATCCTTTTCTTCTAAAAGATAGTGTGGCTAATCTAGGCTTCTCTATAATATTATAAAGTCATTGTATAATTTGATTTTAGGAAAGGTGGCCACTTCAGTGTTATTCTTCATGAATACTTAACAGATCTGGTAGCTGGCACTCTAAAATGAATAAAGACCACATAGGAAAATATACCTTTAAACCCTGACTCCTACTTCATATTGTCATACACAAAAATAAATTCTGGATGGACTGAGGGTAATATGTGTAGAAGGGGAATGCCTTGGGAACATTTAGGGGAATGCCTTGAGAACATCTATGACCAAGAAATACAAAGAAACTTTAAAAGACAACACACAAAGTGGCAATCATAAATGAAAATTAATAACAACATTGAAATTAAGTTAAAAGCAAAAATAACTGTTTATCAAAAGATACCAATGAGGCAGTAAAAAGGAAGACCATGAGAAGAACCCAAAACCAGAATATATAAAGAATTACTACAAATAAGAAAATGGTCACCCAGTAGGAAAAATGCATGAAAGCAAACAAAGATGCTACTGAAATGACTAACAAGTGCATGAAAAGAGCACAATATCATCAGCCAATCAGGGAAATGCAAAGTGCAGCAACGAGGTATCAGTGCATGCACATACACACAAATGTCAAAAATGGAAAATGGAGAATAAAAACTGGAGTTTACCTATATGGATTGGTAAGCATAAACTGGCAGAATCACAAAAGCACCTGGCAATATATACTAAAGCTCAACACACACAGAGGCAGTGACCCAACAATTCCTCTTGTAAATACAGAAATGTGCACTTAAGTTCAGGAAACAGGTAACAGAATATTCACAGCAATTAGTGACTGGATATATGATAGATACGCCTTAGTGTTAGAAATTTAGAGTGTGTCTCTTTTTTCGTTTTTTAAAGATTTATTCAGGCATACAGGAACCAGGGTACAGGCCAGAAGTGCAGGAGGGTGAGAGGATTCACCAGACAGAGCAGGGAACAGAACAGGCAGACTGACTGAAGTACACGGCTGAGGGGAGCATCGGGCGTCAAGAGAGGTCTGCTGCGCTATGTGGGTATCTTGCCGGCTGGCCAGGATCAAACCCACGCTGTAGAGGCTGCGGACGGCTTCACAGAGCTGCACTCAACAGCCTGTGCTACCAGGGGAGGCCCTGTGTCTCATTTTTCTATATGGGGAAAAAGGCTGCAATAAACATCTTTCTAACACCACATCTTCCGTCCTTTGAAACATTTTCTTAGGAGCTATTCTTAATACTCATTTCCAGACTGCTTGTAACCCAAGTGAGCTATACCAGTTAAAACATTCTCAAATTCTAGAGTCAGACCACTTAGGTGTGAATCCTGCTTTTCAATTTACTAGCTGTTTGACTGTTGACAAAAAATTTAACCTCTCTGCCAGTTTTCTCATCAGAAAATGGAGTTATCTACCACGAGTTCCTGTGAAGACTAAATATATTAATTGATAAAAATCTTAAGAATAGTGCATGGCATACAGCCAGCACTGAAGGCATAGTATTTTCATTATTAGCCACAGATGATTCAGCTGAATTAAAAAAAAAAAGTCACCCCTAGTTATCATCATTTAATACATAAGATTATCACTACCACTTTTTTCCAAGTGGTTTGGTGGGAAAGAGAAAAAAATTTTATTTTTTTCTTTTAAAATAGGAAGATATAAGCATATTAGAGAAAAAAAGACAAGCAATACACAGAGAAAATGAAAATACTAATGACATGGAATCATTTATGAAATAAAACCTTGAGGATCTGTTTTTCCTCCTTGTAAATATCACTAGGATATGAGACATAATTTTAAAAGGCACCTTGGATGAAGATAAAAGACAGATTTGTACATCTTCAAGTATAGCTTTGAGCACACATATGCATACTTTTAAATTTCTTCTTCTATAGAATTCATCTTCCTTTAATATCTACCAGGTTTTTAAACATTTAACTTCATTTTTATAGATCCACCTACAACCTCCCACCTCCCCCAAAAAGATTCATTTAAAATGGAAATTTTAAGCAAAACCCAGGAAGAAAAAATAAGAGTGGGAAAAGCTTACAAATAAGCGAAGGTTTTTCTCTTTAATGTTCATTTTTAAATTTCACCTTGGACTAAGTATCAATAATCTCCATAGGCAAAATTAGACTAACAGATGAAAAGATGCCTAAATATTGAGGAAAAAACCAAGTGACAAAATCACCTAAGGAAATATGTGGCTATATGTAGAAAAGAGTAATAACAAGAATTTTATAGCTCAACTCCCATCTTTATAGAGCAATTATGATGTCTCAGACATCAGGAATTAAAGAATAATCAAGAAAAAAGTTTTATTCAAGGCACAATAGAATTTTCTTAGTCTACCACAATCTGCTCTACAAAGAACAGATCTAGAGAGCCAATCTTAGCTCTATTATTAAACACATGTGTGTCAGTGTAGTACCACTCCACTATGTAATTTCAAAAAGATATCCAAACATTCTAGCAATTTTAGAAGTAGTTAGATAAAATCATAACCTATATTTAAATGATATTACACATTACTACCCTTTCTATGAGAACAGGAAATAACTACCAAACAAACAAGTTTTTTAATCATCAGTTTTTCTTTTAAATAAGTTTTTTTCCAACCTCAAACATCTTATAATTTTTAAATGAAGTACTTTTTTTCTTATGTTGTCAATCTTTGGGCAATATATAATTCCTCCCCTCAGGTGTGGTCACCTTAGTTTTCCCATCGCAAAAGCACTCACAGTCCATTATTACAGTCCTTTGTACTCTTTTCTCCCCCTCCCCACCTTGTTTTCACTCAAGATACTTTGTTTGAACTTCAGAATGCCATGAATAAACTTAAAACTTAGAACTTAAAAAATTATATGTAACAATTACATATGATAATACCACCCTTAAAACAATCATTCTTGACAATCACTGAATGCCAATTCCTCTTAAAATATCTGATTATCTTAAAAGATGTCTTTTTGTAGCTGGTTAGCTTGAATGAAAATCTAAACGAGGTCCATACATTCCCTATGGAAGATATATTTCAAAGAACAACAGTTCCTTCTCTTTCTCTTTTTAAATCGCCACATATATACATACATACGTATGAAGATGAGAGAGAAATGTATTATCAAATGTATATACACAAATGTATTTTATCAACTGTAAAGACTATCTTCTTTATTGCCTCTAAACTGGCACAGGCTTGATCAGATTGTGGTTTAGCCTCTCCATTGTAAGATTGCCCAGGTGGCACTACATACACCCTACTACATCGCTGCAGAAGGCATTTACTAAGCAGTTGTCAAGTATTTTCTCTATCATAGGTATATGAGTTCCAGAAAGTTCATCCAAGACCACATATTCATGGCAATTGACACATTTTCAGTACTTTCCCACATATCACCTTACATAGCACATTATTCAATGTTAAGTATCAATACTGCTTTAGTTTTAAAACTCAAGTTAATGATGTACGGTACATGTACATTTATAAGAAAATGTCCTACCTATTTCAATTCTGCTAACTCCAATTCCATTATAAATTCTCAGGTAATTAAAATGACAATCAGAATCTTCACTGTCAAAGCCATCAAAGCTGACATGCGCTCTGTTCTGCAACCATCCCAGGCCGGGTAGGTTCACGTTAGTTCAGGCAGCTTAAAAGAGAACCTTGAACCCTTGGTATCACCCCCACAGGTTTTTTAATAGTACGCAGGGGAAACAAGCAGTGGGGAGACAACAACTTGGGCCCCCCCACGAATCTCTAGGCTTTCTCTGTGGTCTCTTCCTCTAGCAGCATGGCTCCTGCTCTCACAGCCGTTCTGCTGCAGCCATTTGTGCACCGCCACCCTTATAGCCTCAGGCTCAGGTATGCACACTTATGCATGCCCACACCATACTCCACACGTGTCCACAATTAGGCACACGTGGCCCGGGCCCATGCGCCAGAGGGCCTCCTGCATTAGTATGATCAAGGCCATAGGTGATAGCCACAGAGGCTAGCAGCATAAAAAACTGCACTCACACACAGTACAGTCTCCCCCAACTTTACACAGAGATTTCACTCCAAGTGAACAGGTTAAGAGTGGGTTGGGAGAGGACAGAGGTTATCAATCAGCAGCGAGGGAGGCATTCACAGATAAGAGGTCAAAATACAGAGAATAGAAGGATCTTGCTAGAGATGAAGAGAGGTCACAGGATGAACATAGTATGGTGCTGAAAGAACAGGAACTGGGTTCTAATTAGCTATAAAAGACATTTTATACACTCATACAAATAAATAATAGAGAATTCATATTTCCAAATAAAATGACAGAGAATTCTTATTTTATGAATAAGAGTTCTTATTTTATGATGTCAGTTCCCCAAAACGGTCTTACAAATTTTCTTGTTCAAGAGAGATGCTGGTCCCTAAGTCAAATGTTCTCAACTTGACTGCAAAGTATATTTTCCTGGGAAGCTCTTAAATACTGAGAGAAGGGGGCTACCCAATCAATTCTGATGATTCAACTGATTAGGATGAGGACCAGGTATACAATAGTATTTAAAAGTCTTCCAGATGAGTCTAATAAGCAGCCAAATAGCCATACTTGAGAACCACTGCTCTTAGCTAAAATAACAATAGTAGCTTTTTCCTAGGCATATTGTTCATTCTTCATTTTACAAGTTAGGAAACAGAGAGTTTGTGTAACTTGCCCAAAGTCACATAGCAAGCTTACAACAGAGTTAGCACTCAATATCATCAAGTTTGGATCCAAAAACCACACTCAGAGTCAACATGATATACTGCTTCCTAGGCATTAATTTATACTGTATATTTCAGCAGCAAGAAAGTGATCAAAGAAAAAAATGAGATCAATAAATTCCTCCTTCTTAGAAGTACAGTAGCATTTTTTACAAAGTTACCAACACAGGCTTATTAGAAAAGTAAATAAACACACAAGTGTTTTCCCAAAAGAAAATTCAAATTTGAGATTTTCACACATTTTCAGTAATTTCCCACATATCCTATATAGCACAGCTACTAGTCTATGTTCAGTATCAAAAACAATTTTCAATTTAAACTCAGGGTAATGGTGACTATAAGAAAATTTCCTACCTATTTCAGTTCTGCTAACTCCAATTCCATTAAAAATTCTCAGGTAATTAAAGTGACAAGAATCAGAATCTTCAATGTCAAAGTCACCAAATTTGATGCGCACTCTATCTCCCGTCTTTACACGGATCTCCCATTCACAAACGGTGCTGTTTGGATAGGTCTGCGGGTAGTTTATGGACATAAGGGTTCCACTTTCAGGACCTAGCACAGTGTGTCCACATCCATCACCTTTAAAAAAAATTAAAAGAAGATTTAAAATACATCTGACATCAGGTATTTTATATCACCAATACTTTTCACAGAAGGCAAAACTGACAGTTCTATTTATCAAAGCCAGCAGAAGTCATGTTAGTTCAAAATAATTACTACCTTTATAATTTAAAATTTCAAAGAACTTCCAATCTGAATAAAAAGTAGTAAAATGCAATATATTTCTGTGTGTGTACACATGTTAAAATAAATCCAGCCCTGTCTTGCCTGCTGCTCCCCTCAGTAGTGCTTTCGGTCCTTCTGCCTGTTCTGCTCCCCGCTCTGTCTCTGGTGAATCCTCTCACCCTCCCATGCCTCTGGCCTGTACCCCAGCTCTTGTATAAATAAATAAAACAAAATTTAAAAAATGAAATAAATCCAGCCTTTAAAATTCCTATCAATTATTCAAAGTAAACAAACTAAAAATTTCATTATAAGTATATGATCAGCTTCATTGATTTATCTCTCAGACACCAACAGGAAATCAGACACTACCCAGAGATACATCAGACTCCCCAGAAGGGCTCAGTTTCCCAAGAACATTCTCCACCTTAGGTGCCATTTGCAAGCCCAGGCTGTTACCTGTGCTCTGACCAATCAGTTATTGATTGGAAGTTTCCCCTATTCTTTCATCAGACTTGAGGCGCCAGTCACAAGTCCAGCGCAATACCATGTGCTTCTAATCAACTGGCCACAAATCTGAAGTTTCCACAATTTCCTTGTTCAGGTACAATTAATTTGCTAGAATAGCTCACAGAACTCAGGAAACCCATTATTCACCAGATCACCAATTTATTATAAATAATACTAAAGATTTCAAATCAAAAGACAGAAGAAGAAAAACATAGGGTGAAGTCCCAAACAATGGAGTTTCTGTCCTTGCGGAGCGTGGGATTGAGCAAGGTGGCATATGGAAGTGTTCTGGTTCCCCAACTTGGAAGTTCTCCAAAGCCTGCCCTTCTGAGGTTTACATGAAGGCTTCATTATATAGGCTCAAGTGATTAAATCATTGGCCATAGGCAACTGAACTCAATTTCCAGCCATTTTTCTCCCCCAGAGATCTTCGGAAGTCCAACCCTCTATTACAGGGTTGAACCTCCTGGCAAGTAGTCGCTATAGCCTTGGGTGCTTCCCCAAAAGTCAGTTTGTTAATGTCTCATTAACACAATGAGACATCATTATCATTCAACACTTGGGTAGACTGATGGTTTTGGGAGCTGTGAGATAAAACATGGATGAAGACCAAATACATATAAAAATTATGTTTTAGTCATTGAATGATCAACTGTATATTTTTTTTTTTAAAAACACATGACGAAGAGTCTTTACTTTTAAATGACTGAGTACACCAAGTAATAACATGTAACAAGTTCTTGAATTCTATCTTCTAGTAATTTTGATTAAGAGAAACTAAAAGCAGATAAAACAATTATACTAGTTATTCATTGTTCTAAGCCTTAGCCAGAAAGGACTACGGTAAGGCTTGGTGCTGCTTCACATAGGTTACAAATAACTATTTACTACTTTTTCATAGATAAAGCCCCTGACCTTCAAGAAAGCATTAGGGAAAATAATATTTAATCCCTTTCTTTCTTTAAAAAAAATAACAAAACTTCTTTTTAACTACATCTAAGAAGGAAAAAGTCAGTTTTGATATATATGTTGCTTGAGTTAATAGCATAGGAAAACAGACAATGCCTATCCATTAAATTTCTAAAAAATATGAGGTAAAAAGATGAAATCTTTGGATAAGCTCTAAATCTGTACAAAGAAGCTAGATTTGCTGTTCCTCAAAAAGTGAAGGGACAGACTATATAATATATGGAAATAATTTAATGCCTTTACAGAAGAATATAACTCAAGCCTTGCTAGAGCTTCATATTCCAGGATCTAAAATGGCATCTAAAATGCCAATCCATGGAACAGGCACTTCTTTCTTCTCCCTTATCCATTTATGCGATAGTTTTGATGGATTTCTGGCTTGATATCACAAAGGCCAAAAGGTTATCTAGAACTTCATCCCTGTTTTGCTGGAAGTAGGCCTGGAGGATGGTCATCTTCTCCTGAGTCTCCTTCTCCACTTCAGTGCTGCAAGCTGCCCAGAGCCGCAGCTTCCTTGGCCTTGAATTCCTTCTCCCTCTGCAGGCGATACTGTTCAATCTCGGCCTGAGCTTCTTTGGCCTGCTTCTTTGGCCTGCTCCGGTTCTTTCGTTTGCCAGCCTCGGACACCTTCTTGGCGGCGGCGACTGTGAGGCCAAGGCAAGCGGCCTCTCAACTGTATATTTCTTATTAATCACAACCACAACTGGTATAAGTGGCAGGCACAGAGGCAGTCTGTTTTCCATATACCATTTAACTGAAATGCTTTTTTATTGGAAAAGGCATTCTTTTTTGACAGTATTAAGCAATATTTAATGAAATTTAATTTTACATTCTACTAATATTTGACTTTTTAAAAAATATTTGACTTTTTAGTAGTCTCTCTCCAAAAGCCTGATTTTCCTCTAAAAAATGAGAAAAAAAAAATGTGTTTAATGACTTATTAAAGATTAGGAAAAATGATCTTCATATTCTGGTAGCAGCATTATTTGCTCCAGAAATGACTTCAGCAACTGGATATGCAAATGGGTAATGCAGCATTGCTCGTAAAAATTAAATATTTGCAACCATCACTTTATCATAAAATGTGTTACTAAATACCTAGAAGGAGAAGTGTAATGTTAAATGTTTCTAGCTGCTGCTTAAATCATACCATTTAGCAGCTTTACAGATGGGATGCAATGACTGATAGGAAGATGAATACACATTTTTAAAATCATAGTATATTCTCTTTCAAGATTCATTTATAATCACCTTTCTAAAAAGTTCTTAGGAAAAAAGGCTACATTAGAAATGAAACTGCTGAGTTTTAACCTCAATATGGAAACAGATGACTATAATGAAATTTTCTATTATCCCGATTTATTATTTTTAAGTACAAGGGAGGGCTGATATCATTTACTAGAACACATGAATGCTTTAAAAGTCTATGTATAAGAATTTAACATAGTATCGGAGGACCCTCAAATTACTAAAAGTAGATCTGCCATGTGACTCAGCAATTCCACTCTTAGAAATCTACCCAAAGGACAAAAAAATCATAATTCAAAAGGAAACCTGCACTCCTATGTTAATTGCAACACTATTTACAATAGCTAAGATATAGAAACAACCTAAATGTCCAAAAATAGATGACTGGATAAAGATGTGGCATATATATACAGTGGAATACTACTCAGCAAGCAAAAAAGATAAACTCCTGCCATGCCATGCAGCAACATGGATGGGGCTAAAAGGGATTACACTCAGTGAAATAAGTCAGAAGGAAAAACAAAAATATCAGATGGTTTCACATCTATGAGGTATATAGGGAAACCAAACAAGGTATAGGCAAAGAAAAAAAATATACAGGACCTCCCTGGTGGCGCAAGGGGTTAAGATGCAATCTGTGAAGCTATTCACAGCCACTGCAGCACGAGATCGATCCCCAGCCACGGAGCAACCCACATGGTGCAGCAGACCTCTCCTGACTCGCCTGCTGCTCCCCTCAGCAGTGTACTTCGGTCAATCTGCCTGTTCTGTTCCCCACTCTGTCTCTGGTGAATGCTCTTACTCCCCACACCTCTGGCCTGTACCTCAGTTCTTATATGCATAAATAAATAAATCTTTAAAAAATTAAATACAAAACTAGCAGGAAAACTATAAATCATACAGCAGGAGAGGAGGAGGGAGAGGGATGCAAACAGGGGAGTGAAAAGCACAAGAGACTATGGTGATGGTTCATGGGTGACCTGGTTGGAAGAGTTTTGTGGGGATTACAACTGAGAAGAAAAATCAAACATTATAAAAAAAAAGAACAACAATGTAAAAAATATATATGTGTATACACATATATATTTAAATAAATATACTTAATAAAAATTAAAAAAGCAGTCGTGAGTAATCCCACACTCACAATTAACACACTATTTAGTGCAAATAGTTGAGAAATAATTATTAGCTGAATAAGGAAACTACATAAAGCTATGAAAACCAAATAGCTTGAAAACTAACTCTAATGAAGAAACAGTAACTCTGTACCTAGATTCTAATGACATTACTTCCTAGACTTTGCTCAAAAAGAAATTTTATTCTCAAATCCATACTACTATTGCTTCACAGTCTACTTTTAGGGTCAGTACTAGTAATCTAGGCTCCAAAACTACTATCTCAAATAAAGCTTAGTTTTTACTCAACATTAAACTTCAACTGTCTTCTACACTTGTTATCATAGCCCATACAGGAACCAGGGATAGCAGCTCAAATATATATTAATATAGACAGTGTCATGAAATAAATGTGCAAGTTTCTGTGATACTGACCTGTTGCAAATGCAACTTAGAATGTTACACAACTGAGATTTTAAAAATCCACAAATTTTCTTTTAAACTACCACGAAAATACCGTAAATATCTCTGTTGGAGATCATCTAAATTAAAAACAGGGATATAAAAACCTGTACTATGGAACATGGCGGCGAGGAGACGCTGCGAGTAAGATCTCCCATTAAAAAAAGTGAATAGGGAGGAAAAGCGGCAGGTCCCAGTGAGAACTGGGACACGGAAGATAAACGGGTGACGCCAGCGAACTGCCCGAAGAAGAAACTGGCCATAAAAGAGGACTAGAAGGGAGGGAAGCGCAGAACCCTGCTCCCCTCCCCCGCCCACAGAGGCGGCACTCTCCGACCGGCAGAGAGGAGGAAACAACAAACCAAAACAACCAACAAGAACAAACGACATAGCAAGCGGGACCATGAGTGGAAAGGAACTATTGCAGCCACCACACCCCGTGAACGGGAGCTGAGGCGAACCCTGCAGGATTCGCCGCGGCGGCGAGCGAACGGCTCCGGGCGCCAATAGAGAAGAACAAAGACCCCAGGAGACGCGCACACAGCCCGGGCTGCCGGTAAGCTGGCGCGGGAAAGCGGCTCGCTCGGCGCGCTTGAAAAGCAAGTGCAGACCTGGATCGCGGCTGCCCAGGTCCCCGCGCCTGCGACCTAGGCTTGCGGGGAGACGACCTAGGCTTGCGGGGAGACACGCGGAGGTCCTCACTGACATGAAGGTCCCTCCCTGAGTGAGCAGGAACCAGGCGCCCAGGCACGGGAGCTTGCAAAAGGCGCCCTTCCCGCGCCACTGAACTGGGCTACAGCCCACGTCCTGGAACTGAGGGCTTTGAACTGAGACCCGGGGCACGAAAATTCGGGGCGTGGTTTCTCCACGACGGTGGGGCACAAGGCAGACACAGCACCCCAAAGCTGTTGAGGTGTACCCTACCATTCCCGCTCTGTTCTCTGTCCCACGGGGTGGGGGGAGGCGAAAAACAGCCCCCCAAGGACAATAGGAGAGATCTCTGGCGCCACCTAGCGACCAGGAAAAAAAAGTCACTAACACCCTATAAAACAGGACATTTCTTAAGACTGCTTGAAAAGGGCAGAAGGTTTCTGGAGGACCCAGTGGCCAGCCGGGAAGTTATTCCACGCCAGGCCCCTTCCGACCAGCAGTCTGAGCCCACAGAGGGAGCAGGCACCCACGTCCGGGGCAGACCGGGTGCGCAGAAGAGTGTGCCTGAAACCGGAGGCGCAGGGACTGCATCCCGCTTCGCCATTTGAGAACAGGGACATTTCTTCAGTAAAAACTGCCTAAAACCAGCAGAAAGCTCCCCCAGAAGACAGAGATGGCTCCTGGAAGAGCCAGAGGGGAGCGGAGAAGTTCACCCAAGACGTCAGTCAGTCCGAGCAACACAGTGTCCCAACGCATACGACAAATTAGAAAACAGATAGTAGGGAGTAGAAGAACCACACGCAACCTAAAAACTCCTCAGGAAAGAAGCACACCACAAAAAGAAAACCACTCCCCAGATTGCAACGACAGCAACTTGGAAGAACTTCTGAGCCTTCCAGAAAGAGAATTTAAAATTGCCATGATTAAAAAAGTGATAGATCAGAAGAAGGAAATTGAGTCCCTAAAGAGGGAAGTAAGAGAAATGCAGGAGATCAAAGAATTAATGGAGGAACTAAAGAACTCTGGGAAAAGCAATGAAAGCAGAATAGATGAAATGGAAGAACGAATAAGTAATCTTGAAGACACAGAAATAAAAAGAACCAAAACAGAAAAGGAAAGAGAAGTACGAAGGAAAAAGAATGAAGAAAGACTTCGGGAACTATCTGACTCCATGAGGAAAGGAAATATAAGAGTTATAGGAATTCCAGAAGGAGAGGAGAGAGATGTAGGAACAGAGAAAATATTCATGGATATAATTGAAGAGAACTTCCCAAATGAGAAGGAGCTGAAAATTGATATACCAGAAGCAAGAAGAACACCAAACTTCCACGACGAAAGGAAAAACACAGCAAGACACATAATAGTAAAGCTCCCAAGAATCCAGGACAAGGAAAAAATAATGAAGCTGACAAGAGGGAAGAAACAGATAACATTCAAAGGAAAACCAATCAGGCTGACATCAGACTTCTCTGAAGAAACATTACGGGCAAGGAGAGAGTGGAGGGACATAGTCAACAGACTCCAAGAAAACAGATGCCAACCAAGAATACTCTATCCCGCAAAGCTCTCTTTCCTCCATGAAGAAAGAATATGGACCATCCCAGACAAAGAGAAACTCCGGAATTTCATTGCGACTAAACCCCCACTCCAAAAAATACTACAAGGAATCCTAAAGCCAGAACCTCAGAGGGACGAATAACAACGAAAGAAGACCAAAAAAAAAAAAGTTATTAAAAGAATAAATAAATAAAATCAAAGGAAAGACAAACATAATGGCAAATACAGATGCTAACATATCAATATTAACTCTAAATGTAAATGGACTAAACTCTTCAATAAAAAGACACAGAGTTGCAGCCTGGATTAAGAAACAAAACCCAACCTTTTGCTGTCTCCAGGAAACACATTTAGCTACAAAAGATAAAAATAGGCTCAAAGTCAAAGGATGGAAAACAATCCTACAAGCAAATGGGCCAAAAAAGAAAGCAGGAACAGCTATACTTATATCAGATAAAACAGACTTCAAACTCAAAAAAATAAAAAGAGACCCCAATGGTCACTACATTATGATTAAGGGGACAATACTTCAAGAAGAAATAACACTCATTAACATATACTCACCAAACGAAAGAGCACCAAAATATATCAGACAACTGTTGTCCTCTCTGAAAACAGACATCAGAGAAAACACATATGTAGTGGGAGACTTCAACACACCACTATCAACAATGGATAGATCAACAAGACAAAAAATAAGTAAAGAAACTAAAGCTCTAAATAAGGACCTAGAGCATTTGGGCTTAACAGACATCTATAGAACACTAAACCCAAAAAAAACGGAGTACACATTTTTCTCAAGCGCACACGGATCATTCTCCAGGATCGATCACATACTGGGGCACAAGACAAACATCAACAGATACACCAAGATTGAAATCATACCAACCATCTTTTCTGACCACGAAGGCATCAAACTAGAAATAAATCATAAAAAGAAGGCAAGGAACTATCCTACCTCATGGAGATTAAAAGCCACATTACTGGAAGACCACTGGACTAACGAGGAGATCAAAGAAGAAATTAAAAAATTCTTTGAATTGAATGACAAGGAGGACACCAATATCCTAAATGTATGGGATGCAGCAAAAGCAGTAATAAGAGGAAAATATATAGCAATAGAAGCTCACATCAAGAAACAAGAAAGAACTCAAAGAAACAACCTAATCTCGAAGCTCAAAGATCTAGAAAAAGAACAACAAAAAAACCCCAGAACCAGTAGAAGAAAAGAAATAATAAAAACCAAAGCAGAAATAAATGAAATTGAAACTAAAAAAACAATCCAAAAGATCAATGAAACCAAGAGCTGGTTCTTTGAAAAAATAAATAAAATAGACAAACCCCTAGCCAGGCTCACAAAGGAAAAAAGGGAGAAAGCACAAATACACAGAATCATAAATGAAAGAGGAGAAATCACAACGGACACAGCAGAAATCAAAAGAATAATCAGTAACTACTATGAACAGTTATATGGAAACAAGTTCAACAATCTAGAGGAGATGGACAAATTCCTACAACTCTACAATCACCCAAAGCTAGATAAAGAAGAAATAGAACACCTAAACAGACCAATTACAAGCAGCGAAATTGAAATGGTAATTAAAAACCTCCCCAAAAACAAAAGCCCAGGACCTGATGGATTTACAAATGAATTCTACCAAACATTCAGAGACGAATTAGTGCCTATCCTTCACAAACTCTTCCAAAAAATTGAGAAGGAAGGGACAATACCAAACACGTTCTATGAAGCCAATATTACACTAATACCAAAACCGAATAAGGACAACACAAAAAAGGAAAACTATAGGCCAATCTCCCTAATGAACACTGATGCAAAAATCCTCAATAAAATTTTAGCTATCAGAATCCAACAATGTATCCATAAGATAATTCACCACGACCAAGTTGGATTCATTCCAGGGGCACAAGGATGGTTTAACATCCGAAAATCAATCAACGTTATCCAACACATCAACAAAAAGAAATATAAAAACCATATGATAATATCAATAGATGCTGAGAAAGCTTTCGACAAAGTGCAACACCCATTCATGATAAAAGCCCTTGAAATTCTTGGGATACAAGGAACATACCTCAACATCATAAAGGCCATCTATGACAAGCCAACAGCCAGTATCATTCTCAATGGTGAAAAGCTGAAAGCAATTCCATTAAGATCTGGAACAAGACAAGGATGTCCACTCTCACCACTGCTTTTCAATATAATACTGGAAGTCCTAGCCAGAGCAATAAGACAAGAGAAAGACATCCAAGGAATCCAAATAGGAAAAGAAGAAGTCAAACTATCACTATTTGCAGATGATATGATAATATACATAGAGAACCCCAAAATCTCCACAGAAAAACTAATTCAACTCATCAATCAATTCAGTAAAGTGGCAGGATACAAAATCAACACGCAAAAGTCAGTAGCCTTCCTATACACAAACAATAAATCTGAAGAAGAAGAAATCAAAAAAAACACCCCTTTTATTATCGAAACAAAAAAAATCAAATATTTGGGAATAAATCTAACAAAAGAGGTAAAGGACCTATACAAAGAAAACTATAAAACACTGTTAAAAGAAATAGAAGAAGACACAAAGAAATGGAAAGACATCCCCTGCTCATGGATTGGAAGAATAAACATTATTAAAATGGCCATCCTACCAAAAGCAATATACAGATTCAATGCTATTCCAATCAAAATCTCAATGGCATTCTTCAAAGAAATAGAACAATTATTGATGAAATTCATATGGAATCACCAAAAACCCCGAATAGCCAAAGCTCTACTGAAAAAAAAAGAAGGAAATGGAGGCATCACACTCCCAGACTTCAAACTATACTACAAAGCCATAATCATCAAAACTGCATGGTATTGGAACAAGAACAGACATACAGACCAATGGAATCGAATAGAAAATCCAGAAATAAACCCACAGATTTATGGTCAACTAATCTTTGACAAAGGAGCAAAGACTATGCATTGGAGCAAAGAAAGTTTGTTCAATAAATGGTGCTGGGAAAACTGGGTCGCTACATGCAAAAGAATGAAGCTTGACCACTACCTCACACCATACACAAAAATCAACTCAAAATGGATTAAAGAACTAGACATAAGACCTGAAACCATAAAATACATAGAAGGAAATATAGGCGAAACACTACGGGATTTGCATATCAAAGACATCTTTACAGACACATCACCCAAAGCAGTGATAGTGAAGAGAAAGATAAACAGCTGGGACTACATCAAATTAAAGAGCTTCTGCACAGCAAAAGAGACAATAACAAAAACAAAGAGAAACCCCACCAACTGGGAGAACATTTTTGCACCCAACACTAATGATAAAGGACTGATCACAAAAATCTGCAAAGAGCTGATGAGACTCAGCAACAACAAAGAAAATAATCCAGTCAAAAAATGGGCAGAAGAGCTAAAAAGAAACTTCTCTGAAGAGGAAATGCAAATGGCCAACAGACATATGAAAAAATGTTCAACATCACTTGTCATCAGGGAAATGCAAATTAAAACTACCATGAGATACCATCTCACACCAGTGAGAATGGCACATATTAAAAAAACTAGCAACAACAAATGTTGGCAAGGATGTGGAGAAAAAGGAACTCTTGTGCACTGTTGGTGGGAGTGCAAACTGGTCCAACCACTATGGAGAGCTGTGTGGAGATTTCTGGACCTACTAAACATAGAGCTTCCATATGATCCAGCAATTCCACTCCTAGGTATTTACCCAAAGGACACAGAAACATCAATTCCAAAGAGCACCTGCACTCCTATGTTTATAGCAGCACTGTTTACAATAGCTAAGCTTTGGAAACAGCCCAAATGCCCAAAAATAGATGACTGGATCAAGAAGATGTGGTACATATATACCATGGAATATTACTCAGCATTCAAAAAAGATAAACACATGCAATTTGCAGCAACATGGATGGCACTGGAAGGGATCATGCTCAGCGAAATAAGCCAAAAAGAAAAAGAAAAATACCGGATGGTCTCACTCATAGCAGGAATCTAGAAAACTTAAATAAGGGACCAGGAAAATCAATATAAGAAAGTGAAAATCAAAATCAACAAAAAACTATGAACCAGAGACACTTTTTGGGGGGTGGGGGGCGGGAGGGGAAGGATTGGGGTCAGAATGGGGCGCTTGCAATTGTATGGGGGAATATAAAAATAAAATTTAATATTTAAAAAAAAAAAATAAAAAAAAATAAAAACCTGTACTATGAACATAAATGAATTGTAATATAATTAACTTTTGAATGTTTTCCTTAGAGAAAAAAGCAACTATCCCAACACAGAGAGACAGTAGTCTCAAGTATTATCTTCCTATTGAAAAGATGAAAATGATTTCTGGAAGTTTTCAAGCTTTAATAATAGCCACTGAACAAATGCAGTAACAAAACATAAGTGTAATTTCTTCCTGAACAGAAACTAAGATTTTTAAGTGATGGAACTGTTGATGAATTCAGAAAGCCAAGAATTTCCTATTAACAATTGAATTCATAACTTAGCAATGGCAAATTGTCATATTTAATGTATTCCCCATATGCTAATATTTTGCTCATAAGGTTGTCATTTTAAAATAACTTTTGCAAAGAGAATACAAGCACTGTGTCTGGAGTAATTTTTAGACATTTTTGTTGTCATTTTATGTTTGATTCTGAATACACAGAATGTTTCTTGCCCTTTCTTCCATAAAGTGTAATTTCTACACAAATTAACAAAATAAATACTAACTGATGAAAACCAGGGCTTTTACAAGCATGCTGATGAAGAAAATAATTAAAATGGAGCTGTCTTTTCTCAATATCTTGTGTAGGGGGATGGCATGAACAGTCCACAAGTAACGTGCCAAGAATGTTCTAAAATATGTGATAGAGTTCAGAGCTTCCTTCTCTTGCAAACAAGATGGTATGTACCAGAAACCAAAGCTAAAAGAAAGTCTCCAATCTACTGCAATGAATTAAGTTTGAATGTTTCATATTTCAAAGATTATTGGAAAAGTTTAACCTGACAAGATAAATTACTTGGCTGGCTGGTCAACACCTAATGCTATGAAGTATGTTTAGAATAATCATTCAAAAGGGAAGACAGGGCTTATACATATTCACTGACAGCAGTTTTCAAATGATTTGCTCTGTTACTCCAAAGTAAACACATTTCACATTGTGATTCTATACACCCTTGCATATATATTCCAGACTCACCTGTACTGTGAAACAGTCTAATAAATATCAAGTCATAATGCTGAATTCTCAAATCAAGGACCTTGTCCTCACTTTTATTCCCACATTAATAAAATTCCTTTATTTTTACAGTTATTAAAAGCAAGGCCTAGCCTATCAAGATACTTAAAATATGACAAAATATTTAAAAGCAAAACTAAAATTTAGAACACATTGTTTATTAACAAATCACCTAATTCACACTGAGCAGCACAGAGGACATAGATGGATGTAGATAAAGACGTAGATGGTTTTACCTCACATCCGGCCATGTGTGGAGCATTTTTGGTTGTTCCAACAGGAGGGAGTGGGGTACTACTGGCATCGAGTGGGGAGAGGTCAGGAATGCTGCTAAAACATGACACAACTCACCAGCCAACTCTCCAGAATGAAGACTGATCAATCCCAAAAGTCAGTAGCACCCAGGTCAACAAGCGCTCACTGGGAGCAAAGGCTAGGACTTCTCTGATGTAGTTCTGGGTCAGGTCTTGACTATTTCATTTGGAACAAAAGGTAATGCTGTTTTATTCATTAAGGGTACTATTTGGGGAATAGTTTAACCCGAAAGGTCAGAGTTGCATACAAAAGATCCTTTTTATTAGTCTACAGACCTCACATAATTTTTCTGGGTCTGGAACTTTTAACATGGGAGAGTAAAAGAGTGCTGATAAACTCAGGAATAACACTTCCCCCAAGTTTTTGTTTAGCTTCATACACTGGAAAGGATAATGATCAATGACCACCTATTACTCATTTTCACAAGGCAAAATTGACAAGGACAGTGTGCTCTGGAAAAAATACTCAAAGTGGACATCATAGGACCAATCCCTTTACTCCCATCAACGATTCCAACGTTCCCAACCCGATCATCACGACCATCACTATCAACCTTTCTCTCCTTTTCCCCTAGACGGCATCCACCAGATTATATTATAACTGACCACAAGATAGAAGCCTGTTAATGTAATTTTTGCACTTTAATTTTATTTCACTGGAGAAAAAGCACTGGAATTTGATCTTACTACTCCTGCATCTGGCTGCAGATTTATCAAGGGGATTGCTCCCAGAACTTATGTTCACTTCCTCTGAGAGTATAAGGTCATTATGTGTCAAGCCAGATACAAATTTTGATACTGTTCCAGGAAAATAACTATTTTTTTTTTACTACTTATCTCTAGGGAATATAGAAAGACCATTAAACATTAAATAACAATGAATTGATACAACAAAGAACACATGCTTATTTTAGGCTGCTCAAAATTTCAAATCAAATGTTTTATTGGACAAAGATGTGCGTCTGATGTTGACTACATGTAACCCTTCAACCACCCACGTTTTAGTCACATTACTAATAAAAATTATCTTAATTATTGAATTTTACTAATACGAACATTCCTAAAAATACTTTATCAGAAGGCAACACAAATGCAGGAAGTTTGCATAAATATGCTAAAAATGTAGACCACTGAAAACTTTTACTACAATTATCAACAGGGAAAGGTTGATATCTTATACCTTACCAGTGTGCTCTCAAGGATTTTCTTATCACTGAACTGGTAGATCGGACTAAGTCTAAATAAGTGTTGCTTTTGTCACATCTTATAATACACCTTTGCGATCTTACAATACACTGAAAATAGGCATGAAGTGGTTAAGAGTATAAAAGTCCTTCTTTCATTTGGCTACAATGAAGATTTTTTTAGTAAATTATCTAGCATTGTGAATATTTAGACCAGAATTGATATCAGTCCTACTACTGTAATATTTTTTAAGTTGTATCATTACAAATCCCAGACAATTCAAATTACTACTTTAATTTCACTTTTTTTTTCCTCTACTGAGAAAAATGGATATGCACTCAATAGCCTAAAGAGGGCCACTATGGCATTTTATAGGAAAGTAACTCCCAGCTTCATTCTTTTTAAAATCCAAACTCATCTCTGCATGTATGGTAATTTACAAAACTGAATTACGTAAAGGACTGTGAGATATAGCCATCCTCATCACCCTGCACCAAGCACACACTACACAGAACACAGCAGTAAAGCAAATGGGCTGTCATCATACAGTGAATTCAGGCGACCTATCCACACTCACTCTCACCTTGACCTTATTGCTGCTAAACCTGTTTTTTAACATGGGGACACTAACAACTCAAATCACAAGGGTTAA
The DNA here is from genome assembly GCF_014898055.3 of Talpa occidentalis. NCBI lineage: Eukaryota > Metazoa > Chordata > Mammalia > Eulipotyphla > Talpidae > Talpa > Talpa occidentalis. Next base: position 62,650,085 of record NW_023604295.1, on the reverse strand, counting down.
GAATGAAGTAAGGTGGTGTACAAAGACACCTTATATGAGGGACCTAACAGATAATGACGTGCTCAAAGGTTCAGCCTTCTATTTATCATCACGTTACACCAGACTTTTGCCAATCATACGGTGATTCAGTGTATCTGGCTATAACCTAGCTAAAAATAACAGAATAAATTTACAGCAGCTGTAAAGTTTCAAGTATAGAGTCTTGTGAAAGGAAAAAAAGTGCATGAGAACATAATTCTCCCCAATGACCTCGACTCCACTTCAGTAACTCACTCTGGAGACAACCACCTGGACTTTGTTTATGCCACTATTGGAGACTACTCCCACTTCTGAAATCCCAAAAACTTTTCTGGTCAGTCTCCTGACCTTTCAGTTCTTACACCCACTGCATACTTTGTGTGAACTTGACTTCTCACTTTTCTTGCCATCTATTAATCTTGTCCTGGCTTCATTTCTTTTCCTATTCTGCCGGGACCTGCTGTGCAATGTGTTTAGTACTCTTCCCGGTACCTTCCCTTCCTAGCCACTGTGTCCTTGAGTATTTGACTGGCAAATGCTTTATCCTAGATCAAAAGACCTTTCTTTACCAAGGAGATGAGCACTACTGAAGAATTAAACCACAAAATCCAGGGAGTGGGAGGGAAGGTGACATTTAGAGTAATGGGTTCCAATCTCACACGCGCATTCAAAGACATTCAGCATTACTCTGTGGTTGTCAAATTTTAGTCTATATTAGAATCGCTAAGAGCTAATTACATGAAAGATTCTGATGTTCTATCTCCATATATCTTTTTGTTTTTAATTTAAATTTTATTTTTATGTTCCCCACACAATTACAACCCCCTTATTTTGACCCCAAGCCCTCCCTTCCCCGCCCCCCACAGAGTGTCTCTTGTTCATAGTTATTTGTTGATTTTGATATTTTCTTTCTTATAGTTATCCTTTTTCCTGGTCCCTTATTTAAGTTTTCTAGATTCCTGCTATGAGTGAGACCATCCGGTATTTTTCTTCTTCTTTCTGGCTTATTTCGCTGAGCATGATCCCTTCCAGCTCCATCCATGTTGCTGCAAATTGCATGTGTTTATCTTTTTTGAATGCTGAGTAATATTCCATGGTGTATATGTACCACATCTTCTTGATCCACTCATCTATTTTTGGGCATTTGGGTTGTTTCCAAATCTTAGCTATTGTAAATAGTGCTGCTATAAACTCTATCTCCATATATCTTAACAAGTATATCGGAAAAAATTATCTAAAACTTCAGTTTTTTTTTTTTTAAATAGGGTGAGAAGCACATCCTTTATTTATTTATTTTTTTTTTAAATATTAGATTTTTTTTTTTTTTTTTTATAGAGGCATGTTTATTTATTTATTTATTTATTTGTTTGTTTGTTCGTTTATACATGCACTGGGTACAGTCAGAAGCACGGGAGGGTGAGAGAATTCACCAGAGCCAGAGCAGGGAGCAGAGCAGGCAGAAGGACCGAAGTACACTGCTGAGGGGAGCAGCGGGCGGCAGGAGAGGTCTGCGCGCCATGTGGGACCCTCCTCTGGTGGCCGGGGAGCAGCCGGGGATCGAACCGGCGCGGCAGAGGCCGCGGGCAGCTTTGCAACCCAGCGCTCAACCGCTGCGCCACCGGGGAAGCCCGAGAAGCACATCCTTTAAATGTCCCAGAGGTTAAAAGCCACCCAAGGATTATAGGGCAAAATAACTAGTTGGACTAATTTGAAACTTGCACTCCCATGTTCACAATAGCACTATTTACAATAGCCAAAATATGAAAACTGAAATGCCCCCTAATGAAAGAGTGGATCAAGAAGATGTGATATTTATACACAATGGAATACTATTTATCGGATTAAAAACACAATCTCAAGCAATGTGTGCCAAGCTGTTGGAGCTGGGATTATGCTAAGCGAGGTAAGTCAGAAGTAGCAAAATAAATACCAGTTGATGTCACCTATAGAGAAACTAATCAAAGGAAGAGATAAAGCCAAACTTAAAAAACTAACCCTGGAAAATTTATTACACACCTGAGGAATCCAGGGGGTGGGGGAGCGGAATGGAGGGACAGCAGGGTAAGGAGGAGCACAATGGACTAAGGTGGTGGACACAGGTGCTTGGGTGGTGGGGGCACCATGGTAACAGCACTTAAAGGGGGGGACTATACTCCCAAAGTTATAAAAAAATGATATAAACCTCGATTAAAAAAAACTGTTGGACTTTTATTTATCGTTGATGAAAGTCCCAAGTTGTGGTTACTTGGAGACTGCTGTCTGGTAGAAATGCACATAATTTCTGTGTAGTTGAAAAGTAATGCCTGCTCACTGTTATCCAATTTTAGCCATTTAACCTAGAGATAAGAGCAATACACAGCTAGCTTCTCAAATACTTATTTTTGCCAAATACTCTTTAGATAGGTTTAACAACTTACTAGTGCCTCATAATGAATGAGTTGAATAAAATATTTGACATTTGTTCATTTTATATTTGTATAACAGCTACAATTTTGCCTTTAAAAAAAATTTTTACTCTGTAGGGTAGCTCTTCAGTGGGGCCTAGGATGTACTCTTTAACGAAATCTTAAAACACTGACAATAACACCAATAACAAAAGAAAACCACAAAAATTTCTTTCCAGCGACCCCAGACATCTGCTATCTTCTTCCTTCCTTTTTCTTTATTATACAGAAATTTCTTCAGTTCTGTATTCTTGATGTCATATCTTTGCCTCTCACTCTAGTTTCAGTGTATTGCAATTCAGCTTCCAGACTATTGTGGGTTGGGTTGTCTCTCCCAAAAAAGTTGTGGTCAAGCCTTAATTTCTTCTGGCACCTGTGAATGTAACTTTATTTAGAAACAAAGTCTCTACAGGTATAATCAAGTTAAGATGTAGCCATGCAGATTTAGGCAGACTAAGCCAGTAACTGATGTCCCTGTAAGAGGAGGAAAATGTGGACACACCACAAAGGCAGAGAATGCAGTCATGCAGAGCAGCATAGAAGATAGCAACTAGGGGAAGCCAGGAAGAGACAAGAAACGCTCCTCCTCCATAGTCTTGAGAGAACATGGCTATGCCAATAACCTAATTTCAGAATTCCAGCCTCTAGAACTTTAAGACAATAAATATTTATTGTTTAAGCCATCTCAATTTGTGATGCTATAGGAAACACAGACTTACCTGTCCAAAGAAACTATTCACTACAGCACTGAGTTTCTGAGCAACCAAAAAAAAAAAAAACAATGGACACTGTCAAAAAAAGGATGGATACTTATTCTTCCTTATTATTTTGACCTTTCTACAAAGAGTACCTGGCATTGCTGACCCTTTTTTCCCTCCCATCTTCCCCACTTCTTCCCTCTTTCTTAAAACTCTCCTGACCCATGTAAGTTCTTCTTTTAACTCTAATGACAACTTTTCTAACATCTTAGCTGACTTATCTTCTTACTACTGACTCTGCTATTCTTGAGAGTTCTTTCACCACTCTGTGTATTCTACCTCACCTACTTGCATACTTCAGGCATCAAGGAAATGCAAAAAGTTCCAATTTGCAACCTTTCTCCTAGTTCTCAAAGCTGTCAATTTTATATTAAGCATTTCTGCACAGAAGTCCCACAGCATCTCACACTCAACATGTCCCAAGCATTCCATGAACATCTTCTACCAGTTAAGGCATGGTACAAGGTACTAGGGGACAATAAAAATGACAAAGTATTTGATTGGTAAATGCTTTATCCTAGATCAAAAGACCTTTCTTTCCCAAGGAGATGAGCACTACTGAACATACCTAAAAATACTTGTCTTTGCACAGCTCACAATACAGTAAATTAAGACAGTCATAGAAAGTAATTTCAGGATGACAAGTACCACTGGGAAGTAATGGACACTTAATGGTGTACATGGGTTTAGAATACAGCTGACTAAGCAGAGATCCTATTGGATGAGGGAGGTGGGGGCAGGAAGGATTCCAGAAAAGAAAAAAATACCAGCCATTTAATTTGACTCTGTGCTCTCTCAAACTTAAATGTTCTTTAAGTTTTATACTTTTTATTTCCTGAATGCCTGAATTTAGTCCCTCTGAACAAGTGCAGGACCTTGCAATGGCAACCCAACAGGTTCCCCCTTGCGTTCTTTCTCCCTTTAGTTCCACTGTCCATGAGTGCCAGTGTTTCCCTTAAACACCAATTGGGTCATGGAAGTTTTTTATTTGAATCCTTCAACAGTTTTCCACTGATGATACAATAAAAGTGAAACTTTTCAGGAAGGATAAAAAGTCCACTAAAATCTGGACCCTGATTCCCCCTCAGATCTCATCTCCTACCTTTTCCCACTTCTTTGTTCCAGCCCTAGAACTATGGGTGACTCCCTACATGTGCCTACATCCCACTGCATGTTATTCTACTCTGCCATGAAGAATGTCCTTCTTCCTCATATTCATGTAGCAGAGACTCAATGTTACTGCCTTTGTGAAAACCTTCTGAAAGCTCTGGTCTTTCCCTCCATTTCTATAATTAAAATCTCTTTACTGTACTTAATATGCTTAATTATGCATATTTACACCAGTTGACCATACCAAGCTACAAAACTGTTTGTCATGCACTGCATTCTATTTCCCTTTGTAGTCACAGATATAAACAGGGCATGTTAGATTCTTAACACATGCTAATGATTTAAAAAAACAATAAACCCAACAAGCCAGAGGTAGGTAGGTAACTTGGTGATATAATATAAAGTACATAGACTCCGGAGTCAGACAGACTTGGACTTAAGTGCTAGCTATGCTAACTTCTGAGGTGCTGGGCACTTAACCTCTATACCCTCACCTGTACATGGAGATAATAAGGTGCAGTTGCATCCTGTTTTTCCCTTGGTTTAGTTCTTAACTAAGATGACACAAGTTATCAGAGAATCCCAATACTCTTCCTTCCTGATTTAAATGGATTTGGATTTCTGTTCACCACAGGGCCCTAAGGCCCTCCGACCTCTATCCATGCAAGACAGGGTATGCCTCAAATCCAGATGCACGGTGTTAGCTTCTAGGGCCAAAGGGTAACAGGAAATAAGGACAAGCCAGGAGGAAAGAGAGAAACCATGAACTTAAAAATGATCTGAAGGTGGAGATCAAAGAAAGCTGAAACATATCAATAGGTAGAAGTGGGAGAGACAAAGCAGTGGTCAAAGGGAAGGGACAAAACCAGGATTAAGTTCTGGGTACGTTTGGCCAGGTAAGGACATATCGTGGGAATAATTATACCTTGCTATCACATTCCTCTACTGCATGGCTTTAATCTTTTCACTGAGCTAGGGAGAGAACTTCCCTAGATAATAAATGGGCAGGGATAAGGGGCAGAAGGAAGAAGCAGCACTGTGTCTCAGTAGACAGTTGAAGATTTTCAACTGCAGAGTAGGGAAAAGAGAATCAAAATTTTTATTCACACACTGATGCACTCATCAGTAAACTGAAAATTTACCAATTATCCACACAGATTTGATCCCAGCCTTCACATAGACGAGCTATAGATTTGAAAACATTTAAGAGTAGTAAGTGGCTTTCAAAAATAGGCGTGCTAGTATTTAAATCCTGGTATGTCTGACTCCAAAGTCTACGTAATTTCAAAGTGTACCAAAGTAAAAACAGCAAAGATACATAAAACTCATGTATTTCAGAGTAAATAAAAACCAAACCAAACTAAAACCTGACCATTTAAATGAGTCTCCACCGAGCAGAAGCTTGACTGCCAAAGTTAAGAAAGGAAATCATCATTTAATATTTGCTATGTGCCAGATGCTAAGAAAATGTACAGCACAGATGTATGTAGTCTGCTTTTTAGAAAGGTTGTCATTGAGAAAAAGCAGAGATACCCAGTACCTGGGAAAGCAAACGGTTGAAAATGTATAAAAGCTAGTGGTACTTTGAGCAAGTTTCCAGTTACAGAGTAAGAAGCACAGCAGAAATCTGAATTATACTGAAGCACAATTCACATCCCCTGATGAAGCAGTAGTCTGGACAAGGTAGAAGAGATGCTTCGGAAGGCGGAAAGGTCAGACAGCAGGCAAAAATCACACCTGCAGGGATGAGCAGAGCAGGAGCTCAGTTCTACAGATCAGCTCTACTAAAGCAGGAGAATCAAAGTGCTATTGTTGAGCAGGAATCTCCATTTGAGACTTGTTTAAAAGTCCTCTTCTGCATTGGTATTTTACATTCAAATTAATATTCTCCAACAAGCCTTCCACAATACAAATAAAGAAACTGAATTCCTGAGCTGAGGTGACACAAATTCACTCAGAGTAGACTCTCTACTCCCTATTAAATAAATTTATTCAGTAGCAAATATACAATCAGCTTTGGTTTTGGCAATTTAAGTTTTTCTGAAAGACATACTTTACAGAAAAAGCTGCTTTCAATTTGAAGATAAACTTAGTATCAACTTACAACTCAAAAATATACAAATATAAGCTCTATCTAAAATACCATCACAGTAAATGTGAACAGAATCTATTCAGAAGTATATTAATGAAATAAAGTTGGTTAACATGCATCTGTTATGAAAAGTCAACAAGTTTTCAGACCAATGATAAATTTTATTCTGGGCCAAATAAAAAGATAAATTACTCTGTCAGCAAAAAATCTGCTGAGGAATGGCTATGTGTGCATTAACTACAGGAGAATGAGGGTAGTGTCTTCTGTGATTTCAAAATGATGTCTGAAAGAGTAAAAAAAATAAAGCTCAAAGTACAGTTCTTTAAATGCATTTCTACACAGGCTGGCTGAGGTGGAAAAAAAATCTATATATCAAAGCATTTTTTTCCACAGGTTATTTTTTAATCTGATTATCTGAAAATTGCAGAAAGTTTGGAAAAGCATAAAGAAATTACCCACAATTCTACCAGCAAGAGACAACTCTTATCATTTTATTTCATTCCAGATTTTTCCCTAAGACCTCTTACAGAGTGAAAACTCCAGCTTGTAACTTATCAATACGTATATTCTCACTATTAAAAATTTTACAGGCATTTTAAAGCATTGCTTCCCATTTCGAAACTAGCTCTCATTTCAAATTATCAGAGGGAATATCAGAGGACCCTGAAGCACATCTGTTCAACTAATAACACTGGTTCAAAATCAATGCTACCACAGACTGCATCAGGGCCCTTTGGGTAAGAAATATAAATTTTAAAAATTAGGGAGTTCAAATTCCACCTCACTTCTGAGTTTTCAGATGAAATATAACCTAACCAGTTGTTGCATTACGAACTCAGTGAACAATGATCAACAATATAAGCCAATTATACCACAAAAAAAGGAACAAATGAAAAATATTAGAAAGATTTTTAAAAAAGAATCATTTATATCTATGATTTCCCTTTGCATAATTCCTGTGTTTGACATTTCATTTTCATTAAGTTATGAGAAAACTACGTATTCTCTTATCACCAATGTAGAAACTGCAGTACCAAATTAAATGACTTACCAACACTTACCCAATCAACTGAAAAGAACTAGAAGTCAAGTCTTTTAATAGCAGCACTATTTCTATTTTTGTTAAACAATACTGTTTACATAAAATGATATGAAAGAGAAATGTATTTGTTAAATTGCTGATAAAAATGGAAATAAACCTTAGAAACAAATGAGGTAACATTACATGCTTAATTAGATGGAGCTTGAGAAATTCTAGAAAGGAAATCATCTAATTTGAAAGGAAGATATGTAACTGATTCTTTACTATTTCAAGACTATTTTTAAGCATTATATATACTATTTGTGGATTTAGAAAGAAGTAAAGCATATACAGCTTATGTAGCTATCTCCTTTCTGTGTCAAGGTACTTATTGTGTCAGCATCCTTGCTTGGAAATGAGATAATACCTATCTCAGATGGTTGTGTTGACGTTGAGTAAAATCTACATAAATCACCTACTTCTGCCATAAAGTGAGTTCTAATAAATGTTAGCCGTATCTATTATCCTGTGTGTGTGTATATCTATATCTATATATATCTATCTATATATATATATTTTTTTTTGGTGGTGGTGTTTTTTTCTACCAGGGGGGAAATACAAATACAGGCTTTCATACTTGGAGTAAAGCACTTAATATTCTAATTGATTAAAAGCATATGTTTCAGAACTCATTTAGGATAATCAAACAAAAATCTAAACACTGGGCATCTAAAATTTAAATTACACTGTATGGAAATGTGCCTATATATAAAAAGGTCAGTTTACCAAACAGATTTTTCCTTAGATTCTATTTCTACAGGTGGGTCAAGGTTTCAGCATCTTCATAATGACAGGCTATGGCCATGATTTCACTTAACTGAAAACCACAAAACAGCAATTAGTTGGATTTAAATGTGGAGATCAATTTTTTAACAAAGAAAACCTCCCCAGCAATACATAACACTCCAAATCCTTATCCTTCCCACTGCAATAAAATGGGAAATGCAATGGAAAAAATGTGTTCAATAACAGATGCCAAACTGATTCAAAACTTGCGGCTCAATGCCTGCAAAGACTACTAAACAAGGAGAAAAACATCAGCCCTGCATTCTCTTTCCATTAATGATGATTATTCAATAAACAGTTCTGTTCGTTTCTGGAACAGGTTTCCAAGGACTGTAGGTGGAAAAAAAAAGTTTGGTCACTTTTTGGAAGGGCTTACCCTTCTAACGCGAAACGCGTTAAAACTTAGCACCTCGCCTTGGGTCTGACCCAACCAAGACATCCCCCTGAATAGCAGGCTGGATTTCCGGAGAAGTTCTTAATACAAGACTCGAAGATAACCAGAATGAATTACACCGGCTTCCACAAAGCACAGTAATTAACACTCCCCGCCTTTAATAGGTTTCAGATGCTCTTTCCTTGCTTTGCTTCTGTCCATCTGCCCATTTAACAGCTGAACTTTAGGATCACATCTCCAAAACTTTTTCCTGCCACAGATTTCCCCCCAGAAGAATCCAATACCAAAAAGGAGGTCTTCTTAGCGTCTCCCTTCTCTCTTCTCAGAAAAATAAATGGCCTTACCCAAAAGTAAAGCCGCGCCAACTTGGAGGACCGCAGGCAGAGCCCCAGCCCCGGGTGCTGGGCCGGGTTCGGCCGGGCACGGAGGCGCACGGCTTCTCCCCGGGGCGCAGCGGCTTCGGCTCAGCGCCCGGGCACCCCGGGGCTCCCCGAGGCCCTGGGAGCTCCGCGCGCCACACACTGCCCGGGCTCTGCTCACCTTGCTGGGCTCCAGCGTCCTCGAGCAGCAGGGGCAGGATGAGGACGAGCAGGAGGAACTGAGGCATGGGGAAGGAGCAAGAGGAGGAGGAGCTGGCGCGCGCAGGGAGGGCGCAGGAGCCGGAGGGGGGGAGCGCGGCCCGGGCGGGGGCGGCGGCCGCGGCCCGGACTCGAGGACCGTGCGGACTGCGCCCGGCTCTCACCACCGCCCGGCTCGCCATCGCGGTGGCCGGCAGTCCGCCTGCATGCTGCGGGCGCCCGGGGAGCCCCGCAGGCGCCGGGCCACGGCCGGAGCGCGAGCGGCAGCGCGCGCCTCGCCCCGCGCCGGGACCCCTCCGCCCCTCACTCGGCTTTCGGTTCCTCCTCCCGCGCCCCTTCCCTCCGCTCCCCGCCCCGAGACCCCAGGCCGGAGCGCAGGGGAGGGGAGGGAAGGAAGAGGAGTGCTCGGGCGGCGGCGCGCAGCCGCGGCGGGGCTGGAGGACGCGCCTCGCGCGCCGAATTCCTCCACCAGACCCCGCTCGCCCGCGGCTCCGGCTCGCTGGCTGGCAGGCCGGACGCCCGCTCCGCGCGCTCCCTCTGCTGCGCGCTGGCCACGCCTCCGAGGCCGCCACGGCCAATCCGCGGTCGGCTCTGGTCCGTCTCCCTCCGAGCCGCCCAATCAACACGCTCTCTCTTCGGTCGCCCCGTTAGTTGCCCGGCCCACTTCACGAGTTGCACCGCCCCTCATCTCTCTCCTCCAATCCCCTGCGGCCTTGGGAAACGTCCCACCCGCCTTCCCCAAGTCGGGTTCCGCCTCCGCACTCGGGCCCCCGGCAGCCCCCGCGCACTGCGAGCGCCTGTTATTGTTGGGACCGCAGCCCCGGCTGATCCCGCAGAGGCGGTCGCTCGCCGGCTCAATGACTTCCGGGACTTCCCCCACCCCGCGCTCCCAGCGCCCGAGGCCCAGCTCGCTCGTCGCTCCTCCCCCGCTGCACATCAGGCCACTGAAAGGGGTGGGAAACCTGGATCCTGGATGGTTTCTATCAATAGAGCTGAGTCTATTTTTTTTTTTTCCTTAAGAAGAGAATTTTTTTGGAGTACACTTAATTGTTACAGCAACTCTGAGTTACAATAACAGACAATATTCAATTAATAAAATAATGTATTTCTTGATTTTTACGCCTTTTACTTTATGGGGGGACAACAAAGTGTATGACAAGATACATGCTTCCAAGGACCTTTAAACCTAACACCCTAACATTCATTCAGACATTCTACCAAGCGCTGATGAACACCTGCTGTCTACTTGCGAACCTATGTAAGAGGTGTCGGCTTTGCAGCAATAGTATAGAAATCTTCCAGGATCTAGTGCTGAAACAGAGATGGAAACACAGGATGAAACACAAAATAAATTGTTAAAGTCACAAGCAATTTGATGGAGTGACAAGAAGAATTGGTCTTTGGGAAAAGGAATCCATAGGACTAGGCAGTGACTGGTTTCAGAGAGGAGGAGAAAGTGGCCATCCTGCATATTTTTAATGTGGTCTCCAAAGAAGAAGATGGTGTCATTCAGGAATACAGGAAAGTGGAATGGTGGAGCAGATTGTGAATTAACCTTGGACATATTGAATTTGAGATGCCCACTCAGCTAATAGGTGAAGTTATGTAGCAGGTAGACATTGTGGTCTAAAACTCAGATTGAAGAGTGCCTTGAAGTTATGGATGGAACTCATGAACAGATGCAATACTCAAACCATGAAAAGGACTGACATCCACAAATGAAAATTTGAGATTTGGAAAGCATTTTGGAGGTCATCTTTTCAACATCCCTGCAGATCCCTTATACACTAAAACTAAACTCTCTATGAAATGTATTCAATAAGCATTTAGTTCATGCCTATGAAAAATTGCTATGCTTTAAGGCACTGCTATGCAGTGGGCAATCAAAGGACTCTACGTTTTGGCAGAAGGGGCAAACATGCAAACAAATCCATTGCTATCAGTGCTATGCTGGCATGTGGAATGGTGCCACAATACCACTCTGGGAGGAGTTCAAGAATCCATAAAACTCCAGCTAAATCTTGAATAAGAGAACAAAGAAGGTGATCTCAGGTCAGAGAGAAAGTATGTTGGTTCACAGGTGAATAGTGTTTAAGCTGAATGTTATTTTGCTGACTTAATGGGAGCGGCTGAAGACTAGTCTGGAAAAGTGGGTGAGGGCAATATTTAAGATTATGGCTAAGAAGTCAGGATTTTTTTTTTGTAATTTTGAGAAGCAACTAAAGGGCTGTAAGAAGGTGACATTATCATACTTTCATTTTAGAAAATTCAGACAGGAGAGTGAGGAATGGACTGGAATAGGAGCAAGTATGGAGGCTGCTCCAGTATTTTATTTTTTTAAAAGATTTATTTATGCATACAAGAACTGGGGTACAGGTCAGAGGTGCAGGGGGTGAGAGGATTCACCAGAGACAGAGTGGGGAACAGAACAAGCAGATGTACTGAAATACACTGCTAAGGGGAGCAGCAGGCGAAGTAGGAGAGGTCTGCGGCGCCCTGTGGGTCACCTCCCTGGCTGGGGATCAAACTCAAGCTATAGTGGCTGCCTATAGCTTCATTGTGCTGAGACTTAACCCCTTGCACCACAAGGGAAGCCCCTTAATTTTGGTTCAGTATTTTAAAGGGTTATTAAAAGTGGAGAAATAGAGAAGTTAAGAGGTTCTCAATGAGGTCCGTGTTAGGAAATGGATAAGGGAGGAAGGGGCAAATTAGAATTGCATATAAAGAGGTGAAATCAAAAGCTCTTGGTGACAGATACCACTTGTCAATGTCATATTCTTGTGCTTCAGCTTCCTGGGTGTTGCTTTGAAAATACAGAGTATGGAACTCTGGCTAGAGAAGGCCTGTGGAGCCCCTAGTGCTGTAGGTACAAGGGACTTATAGGTACAGCTGAGGGGGAAGGGCTGATGCTATTTCTTCCCCTATTTTCTTCCTACTTATCATTGTTACTGTACTGAGTTGCAAAAACAATGACAGAAGTTAGCTCTGAGATCACCCAAATCTTCTTGTAGGACCTCACACCAAATGATATAACAGGCATTAATTTCTAGAATGATGCACTATCTTTTTTTTTTTTTCCACTCCCTGCATGCTGCTCTAGCCAACTTTGTCATCTTCCTTACCTCTGGAACATGCTGTGTTCAGATATTCACAGCTGCTGAAGCAATGCTAAAGTAAATGTCCAGGACCATTTTAACCACATGGCCCAGATAGATGGACTGGATCAGAAATGGGGGTTTTAATCAGGACCCAAAGTGGATAGGTCTGGATGAAGTCATCATCACAGTAGTCAGAACCCCCCAGAAGTTAAAGTGCCCCCACAAAGTAAGCCCAGGTCCCAGTCCCTTCCTAAGGACTTCAGGTGGTGTCTGTAGGACAAGACCAACAGCTGAGCTGTGTCTTCAGTGCACATGAGTTCACTGCATTGGAGCTAGTACTTGTAGCAGCCATGGTAGACTCAATTCATCAACTGGTAAATGAATTAAAACTTTGACTGAAGTCTCGGGGAAAGACTAGGGCTTTAGGAAAGGAACACATGAGATTTGTATAGAAAGTACAAGGAAATTTAAATGTGTATTATTTGAACATATTTATGTTTACTTGTTCCATGTTAGAAATTTTAAAATATAGTTGTCAACCTAAAATTTTATTCTCCAAATGTTCCTACCCTTTCCATCATCTCTTCCTCTTTTATTGTTCTTTTTTTTTCTTATCTTATTGTAATTAATAAGGACTAGAGGAATAGAGAAAAAAAGAAACATGACAAGAATGGTTAGATGCCACCATTTGAGCTTCCAAATGAATCTCACGACTCATCCATTGCTATCGAAATAAGATTGGACAAAAACGTACGTGGAGCTGATGTCTTTGATTTGTACAGAAACATCTGAGTTTTAATGGTATTATACAATAAGAGTCATTGGCACCATCATTGCTACTCAATGCTTGTTGAGCATTAATGAAACAGAAGGGGCTCATTTAATATGGCATTTATAATGGAAACCTTGGATGATAGTATGTAATGGATCATCAGTGGACTTTATCAGTGAGTGTATATTTCTGGCAGGATATCAGAAAAAGGAAACAAACAAGAATTTACCTTTGTGATCTATCAGTGGGGTGGAAGAGAGAAGAATGTGGAAATTCTGGGGAAATATGTCCAACTTCAAAGACCAGAGCCCTGGATCTGGTTGCTGCTCTCACAGGAGCAGTTCCTTTGTCCTGCTGATTGTATGGACAAATGTTTACAGCTCAATTTGTTGCTAAATTCTGCTGAGAGGACTTTTTCTTTCTGTGAACAGAAGTGGTTTGGATACATTTTTCTCTTCATCTTACAAGCTTTCAGTTAGTTGTTTTAGTCAAATCTAACTTTCAGGGTTATTACTCATATTTTCTTAATATTTATGAACTGTTTCTTTAGGAATTTGTTATAGCAAATTTAAGACAGAAGTGTTAGAAACCTAATTTATTATCAAAGATATTTAATTAATATTACTGGATAAGGATGTCAGTTATTTTTCTTGTAAGATTAACATTGGTGTATTTTAGTAACATGACTGAATTTGATCATTTTCCAATTGCCTTTCCCCCCCACTACAATTATATTTCTATCTTTCTACTTCTCCCTCCCTGCCCACACAGTCTCGTTTTTTTTCCAGGAATGTAAGACATTTATCTAATGCACTGTTTTGTAGGTCAGAAGGTATAAACTTAGTATTTTATATCTAATGGAGACTGCAAAGGACTTTGAGTAAAAGCGTGTGAAAGCTGTCCTCCATTGCATCACAACTATGTTTAGAAATTAGAGACTACATGAATGTTTAACAGAAAACAAAAAATGAATAGTGAACATGCCAGAGTAGATGAGATAATATGACATAGGTGTGCAGGAGCTCTGTTCTGCCCCTGCAATATGCTTGCATTCTTTCCTGGAGGACCTCTGCTGGCAATATAGAACAGAATTAAATGTAGAGTTGAAATGCCTAATTGGCTTCTGAGAAATTGACTTGTTTCAGAAAATCATGGAAACATCCCTGGACCAGACTTTCTGTTGAAAGTGCTATATAACCTCAAGCAAAGCTAATCTCTCTAGGCCTCAGTTCCCATATTCTCACTAGCCACGGCTCCCTTTCATCTCACATATAAATTCTAAATCCTTAATACTAAAATTTCTATCTACTATAGAAAGCGGAGACAACAAAAGCTGATAGCTACAGAGTCCCCCTTGGGAAAGCATGATCTGTGCTGAACAGGAGTACATGCTGGCTTAGAAAATAAACTTCCTGTTCCCTAGCCCTACCCAAACCATGCCTTCACGAACTGGGACAATATGAGTAGCCCCCATTCTTTGCAGTGAAGATACAAAAAGGACCTTGGAGCTGGAAGGGTAATCTTATCAGGGAGGAGGTGGGAGAGTCAGAGGAGACACAGTTGGCAAGAGATGTGGTCAGAAACTGGAGCAGAGGAGTAGTGAGAAATAGTGAAACTTCCCAGTGGCTGGAATACAAAAAAAGCGAGAGATACCTATTATTGAAAGCGAGAGATACCTATTATTAAATAAATTCAAGTTGTCTGATGTGTGTGCTGTACTGTGTTGTCTTTCTCCCAAACTCTCCAGTAAGTTTAACACAGTCACAGCCTTGACTGAATGAAAGTTTGGGAGAAGGGGAAAGTGACCTGCAAGAGAGTGGTGTGCATGTGTATTGTGTGGGAGGTGACAATCAGGTTGATGTACAGCTTATTGACGCCACATGGAAAAGGGATGCATCCTCAGGATGTGAAATGTGAAGCAGAGATCAAAACTCAGAGAAATCAAGAGATTGCTGGAACCAGAGGCTTTGAGAAACAAACACTCCCCATCCTCTCAAAAGGAAACTAGTTTCCATTCCTGGTAAGTCAGGATACTTGAACATGTTAATTTAAATATTAAATGATGAGGTGACTATAGCCAGCTAGGGGATTCGGAATCGCCTAGGCAGCTGACATCTATTACACTAGGACAAGCACATAACCATACAATACTTCTACATTTTATTTTCTAAGAACCAAAGGAATTTTAATAGAAATCAGGAAGTATTCCTAATGTGCAGACATTAGGAATGTCTGCAACTTCAACATTTTTTTTTTGGGGGGGGGAACACCACTTAAATTTTAATTTAGTTTCTTTAAATTTAATAAGTCAAAACAATAGGAACTAATATTTTAATCAATAGCAAGTCTTTGGAAATTCAGTGTTTGAAAGGAATACCTAAGGGTTTTAAAACAAAAGATTATGTCATCCTCATGTCATGTTCACAGACTAAAGTTAGGCTACCTCTTAATACAATAAGATATAAATGAGATGTAGAATGTATTAAACATTTTTCATTTAAATAAGATTTTTAATTTTGGCACTCCATTAATCATGGCTTGTGAAATAAAAGATTGTGAACTAAAAAGAAATAATATATTCTCAGATTAATCTGCCTTTACATGAACTTCCTTACTGGTTTTAAAACCAATATAAGCAATGCTTTACATTTGACTGCCATACACTGTCATTTTGATCATTGTTAACATACTGCACAAAAATGAAAATGTGAGAGTTCTCTGAAGGAACTGATTATGAACCAAGATAACTCCTAGAAAAGAAAGAAAGGAGAAGATAATTTCCCTGACCTAGGTAATTGTTGTTTTTAATCTTGAAGGACTGGATATACCCAGTGCTTATAGAATTTTGAATAAATAATTCCATTTTTCTCAACACATATCTGGCATGATTTACTGGTGATTTCTCTAAACTGATGCTTAGTTTGCTTTACAGATATGACTATAAATGCTGTATTTATATAACCAGTATATTTGGTACTACTGACTTAAATGGAAAGTGAAAACAGACCTTCATAAGAGACATACAATAAATTATTGAGTAACAAAAGCCATTTAGTTACAAAAATTCACGCATTTTCCATTATTTTGAGCTAATCTGTAAGATACCCAAGATTAATAGTTGCATCAAATGACAAAATGAAACCATAGAAGTATTTTTTTCTCCCCCGAATCACTTATTCGACATAAGGTAATTTGGGACTTACTTTAGTCTTGTTGTCATTTGCTATTATTATCATATTGATAAATAAATAATATTATTAGGAAAATACTTCATTATCCCAACATAAATAAATCTATTCACTCTGGGTGCTCTTAATCACTAAAGCATGCAATGAATTAAATCACCTACAAAATAATATCCCCACAAAAAAGCCATGCTAACACAGCCCCAGCTTTTATTTTACTAATAACTGCAACAGTGTATATAATTAAATTAAAATTCTCTCCAAGTGAACAAACTCAGTCATTCATCCATGCATATGGCAACCATCCATTTAGACAAATTATAGTTATATGGTTCAGAATGAAATTTTTAGTACCATCTGTGTCCTAGTGAGAAATAAAATGAAACAAACAATGTTTGAAGATATGTTAAAATAGTATATTCAAATCCCATCTGTAATCCTATCTTTTTTTCTGAAAATTATTTCATAATTATGTTGTCCTTATATCCCACATGAAGAAAATTTATGTTCTTTTTTACCTATCAGGATTTTTTTCCCGGTCCTGAAGTCATTTTTTAATTGTGGGTCTCATTTCATTCTATCATATGAAATAACCTCCACCTTTATTTTCTCAATGCAAACTGATACAAGAGGTAACTAACATTCATAAATAATAGAGAAACCTAAATATCTTTCTTTAGAAGTTGCCTTCATGAACTTCTTAGAGTAAAAAAAAAACAAAACACTGTATTTAGGAGAAGACAACATGAATTGTTACTGAAGGTATCTTGAAAATATAAAATCTTGAAAAAAAAGCAAAAACAAGCAGAATTCTACATCTTCACTAAAGAATGTTAGTTTCCCCCAATCAGGTTTCCAAAGTGATACAAAAACAAGCATAAAAATTATGACACATACTTTTATGGACTAAATTCTATTGATGTGGTAAGTTCCAACAGGATCGCCTACTGGGCTTTGTAAGTTCTGAGAGAACTCATGGAAACCTGTGACCACTTCTGGGTAGTGGCGGGAAAGAAACTGAGAACCAATGTACTAGATTTAATTCTGACAGCCAGGCTGTGTGAGTTCATTCGAGTCTTTGTTTTTTTTTTTCAGATTTACATTTAAAAATTCTAATGTGTCTGTTTCTGCCAAGTTAGTGTCCATCCTAAACGCTCTATCTTCCATATTCCTTCTCCTTTGCTGTAAGAGTCTAAATGAAAGACTTTGATCCATTAATGGAATGTAATTGACCCGGTGCCCACTCTGTCACAATGTTGATTCACCGCCACAAGGAGCAATGGGCAGCAAGCCAGGCTGTGGAGTGTATAAACCCAGGCAACAGGTCAAATGTGGTGCTTGCTTAATGGGCCCCTATGTCTCGAGCAAGTGTCTTGCCTGTCACAGTGGGTACAGCTTTCTCATGGTAGGAATTAGTTGTACACAATTTCCTGTCACCTGGATCCCTCAGAAGGATGAAGTACTCTCCCTTAGAAACAAAAGAATCAGGCATTCTAATACTGGGTCACCTCCCGGGTTCAGAGACCTCAGCCAAGACGGAAGGAAGAGAATTCATGTTTAGTACACATACACCTCTGCTGGGCATTTTACCTATGTGACATTAGTGATGTCCTGTGGCATTTCAGTGAGGTAAGTGTAAATATTCACACATGGTTCTGTGATTAGGCTGGATCTCAGCTGGGTTGAAACTCCAGGCCTGTCTAATGTGAGTGTTCATGTTTTTTTCCACTTGACCACACTGCCTCGTTATTCTGGGAATTTTACTTATATCACTCAGTGACCTAGATTATTTTCAAAGTGCATTATTTTTTTTTTTGGTTTTCAGTCACAGAATTGTTATTGTACACAAATGGGCTATTTTGAAAACTGTGCTAATAAATGTCCATTTTATCTCTTCCATTTTCTGACATTTCATAAAAAATTTAAAGCCTGAATATTTTGAAAGTTGCATAAGCCCAGGTTCTGTCAAATATAGTCTTCAGAGAATACACTGGCATTCTTCATCTTTTATTAAGGTAGGCCCACAAAGATGTGAAGAATCTGAAATGAATTTCCAGTTAAAAATAGTGGATTTACCACACATAGTTATTACCTCCTTGAAATGATGTTAAAATGACATTAGAAGAATGAAGAAGGTTTGTACTATTAAGGACAAGGGCTAGAGTTTTATAAATTATGGGAATTTCAGACAAAAGGACAAGATTTTAAGAATCAGCACTGAATATGGACTTGTGGGGGGATCTAATGCTTACATATTGAACTACAAGAATCTTACACCCTTTCACGTTCCTGCTTCACAATTCCAAAGACCAGGACACAGTGTTTATATGGAAAAAAAAAAAAAAAACCTATTCTGATATGAAACTTCACTGATATTCTGGAACATTCTGCCACACCAATACTATCCTGCTTCAATTTTGTCCTGGACCTGCCTGATTTGGTTGGGAAATACTTTTATCCCATATCCCTAGAGTCCCAAGAAGCTGTTTGCATTTTAACAGCTACTTACTGGGTGGGCAAGAACACATACTGACTTGGCACCAAGCTAACCTGAGAAGTGACAGACTAATTTACTGAATCAGTTTGGCAACATAAAATTTGTGAAATTTTCCAATAAAACATACAAGAATTTTGTGACAAAGTTAATTGGTTCCTGTGGCATTTCTTCTCAAGTACCAGTAGATCTTAGAATAATCCTAAACTACCATGACGCCCAAAGTGACAAATTCTCTGTCATAAATCTCTCTTATGTCTCTGTCTCGTGCTGCCTTTCCTCCATCATGCTTTCAGTGTGGTTTGCTACATCCAACTGCAAGAAGTACACCTAGACTTCTCCGTAGCGTGAGTGAATAGGAAGGAACAAACGATGAAGTGTTACTGCAAATCGCAAATATAGTTTTATAATATTGGGTTTCTTAGCTTAGGTTTAAGGCTTTAGAGAGTCTCTTCCAGGAGCTTGTCCTTTTTTTTTTTTTTTTTTTAATAGAGGCATGTTATTTATTTGTTTGTTTGTTTGTTTTGTTTATACAAGCACTGGGTACAGTCAGAAGCGCAGGAGGGTGAGATAATTCACCAGAGCCAAAGCGGGGAGCAGAGCAGGCAGAGGGACCGAGGCACGCTGCTGAGGGGAGCAGCGGGCGGCAGGAGAGGTCTGCGCGCCATGTGGAACCCTCCTCCAGTGGCCGGGGAACAGCTGGGGATCGAACTGGTGCCGCAGAGGCCGCGGGCAGCTTCGCAACCCAGCGCTCAACCGCTGTGACACCGGGGAGGCCCTTTTTTTTTTTTTTTTTAATTTTTACTATAAAGTGACCATTCCTTTAAGATCATGAGCATCTTAAGATCCAGGTTTATTTTAATTGTGAATATCACCTTACATACCTTCTCACACCTTAAGTCACTGAATTATTTGCTATTAGAAAGCATAGATTATTGTGTATTGATTTTAGTGTTTCCTGCCATTAGAAAAAATAATAGATTTCAATAAAGGCTGGAGGAATGAATAATGTATAGGTTAAAGAATTTTGACTCTTTTGGACTCTGAAAAAAATCTCTTTCTGGATAGATTTTAGGTATGACTCTTCTATTTCCAGGTCTTGCCACTTGCTTCTGTCCTGAGACAGAATGTTTCTGTTATTTGCAGCCAAATGCAATCCCAACTGATGTATTTGGGGGGGAGGAAGACACCACAATTTACTGAAACAAAACATATACTGAATATAGTCTAAGTGAATTTTGTGTTGAAAAGACTTTGTTATAAGTTGATAATGGTTCCTTTCATGGACACTGAGTACAGAGTTATAAGGAAGCATCTGTTCTCTATTCCCCCGTCTGATTAAATAAATATTAATTAGCTTCTAACATGTTTAACAGATTGTCCTCAATACTATAGCTAGACAGACATGTTAATAAGGAATGACTCTCTGATGAGCTCAAGAGGCTTATTGGGGATTAGATAAGCACACAAATAAACACTACACAAAATAAATTGCAGTGCATGCCATAAAATAGGTGTACATGTAAAGGATGGAGATACTGCATTTTGTTGAAAGGATCTGGAAAGCCTGGAAGAGAAGGACTGAAAAATGAACAGGATTGTAGGATTACAGGCTCTAGGTTGGAAGGTTAGGGCACTATCAAAAACAGATTGGCATAAAAGGTAGGAATATACAAGGTATGATCTTAAGAGTTATTAGTGACCATTTAACTATATTATTTTTTTAAGATTCCAGAAAACTATTAAAATATCATTTTAGGTCATTGATATCTCTTGTTCACATTTAACGACGCCACCTCTGACCCTTTGTCAAAGAAAAAATTTATTTCTCCATTTAGATATAGTAGCAAAAGTAGGGACTTGAAGACATTGTAGTCTGGGCGTATTAATGTAAAGTGATTCCTCCTTTGTACCTCTTATAATTGAGTTTGAAATAGACTAGTATATATTTTCCATGACAACTTGAAATATGACTATGTTAACAATATCAGGGTTATAATAAATGTAATCCTCTTGACTAGCCTTGCCTACTATTTAATATGGATGATCTTTAATTGTATTCCCTGTCAAGCAAAAGAATATTATACAAAGGAAATGACAGACCCTGTGAACTGATAAAAGTGTGCACTTTCTGAATTATTCTACATTGTAGAAGAATCCCTAATAAATCTTTTTTATCATGGTATCTCTCTTTAAAAAAAAAATTCATTCTATGACAGACTTTGTTCTCTGATGTGGAATGGAGAGATTTCCCTTCCTCAAGTCTGCCAGGACTATTATGAAATTTTTTGCACACAACCCCTCCACTACCATCCTTAACAAATCATCCAAATGATTGACTAGATTGTATGGGTTTCAGAAAGGAAATCTTATTAATAAAGTGTATACATAAAAAATTAGGTCAACATGTGGACACAGAGATGCTGGAATAATGCCACATGTAGCCTGCTCAACTCCAGAGAATGGCATCCTGTGGAATGCCACTCTGGTTACTCTGTGGTGCACGACCTCCATGGCCATATAAGGCAGACCAGACCATTCTATGGTTTGTCTTTTGTTTTATTTATTGTGGCTGATGGGATCTCCTTGCTAAGATTCCCTGTGTTTTCTGGTTTTCTTCCAGTTCTTATCCTGGAACCTTGGCAACAGGATCTATTGGCAGATGTTATCGTGGGCTGTCTTTGGCTGCGCCCTTGACCCCCTAGATTATCCTGAAAACTAGCATTCATATCCCCACGGTCTCTGTTGTGCAATTACTAGGGATATTTTTTCACTGTTGCCATTTATTTTCTCCTGCCGGATGCTGAGGTCTTCCCCTGTCAATGACTTTTTGCTTCAAAGAGAATCACATTTTGTCTTTGTGTTGTTTTATCAGGGTAACCATATCATGTTTAGTCCACTCAGGGATACTATATTGTTGAATCAGTTGACCATATATTATATGGTCAGCCTAATACAAGGGCACAAAAGTTAACCTGATTTTCTTTTCTTTTTTTTTTTTTTTAGTTTTAAATTTGTTTTATTTCATATCTTTTTTTCATTATTCTCTTTTTTCTTTTTTATTATTTAAATTTTATTTTTATATTCCCCTTACAATTACAACCCCCTTATTTTGACTCCAAGCACTCCTTTCCTTGCCCTCCACCCCCATAGAGTGTCTCTGGTTCATAGTTGTTTGTTGATTTTGATATTTTCTTTCTTATAGTTATTCTTTTTCCTGGTCCCTTATTTAAGTTTTCTAGATTCCTGCCAAAGGACATAGAAACATCAATTCCAAAGAGCACCTGCACCCCTGTTTATAGCAGCACTATTTACAATAGCTAAGCTTTGGAAACAACCCAAATGCCCAAAAATAGATGACTGGATCAAGAAGATGTGGTACATACACACCATGGAATATTACTCAGCATTCAAAAAAGATAAACAGATGTAATTTGCAGCAACATGGATGGAGCTGGAAGAGATCATGCTCAGAGAAATAAGCCAGAAGAAGAAAAATACTGGATGGCCTCACTCATAGCAGGAATCTAGAAAACTTAAATATGGGACCAGGAAAAAAAATAACCTGATTTTCTAAGAAAGAACTATTGGTAGTGATAATGACAGGTATAAACTAGGACTTTGGGGTACTATGGAGTGACTGACTAGCTACCCTTCCTTTTCTCCAAACAAGTTCACACCTTTAAGGATCCAAGCTATGAGTGAAGTATTTCCATTGAGTGAGCAGTAGCCATTGTTTCAGTGTCCCTGAATGCATCATCACCACCAGGGCACTTTCCTCAGGACTTTCTAGAACTCTCTACTCTCCTCCATCTACGTGGGTAATCCTGGACATGGTTGGAGGCCTCTAAGGCCCTGTACCAGATTTCAGTTTGGCATCTACTCTGATAGAGGCCTATCTAATACCAGTGGCTTAATGTTTTTGAAATCCACAACTCTTTCCCTGTCTTTTTGCAAAATGCTCCTTTTTCTAACTTACTTAGCTCTTCCTTCAGAGTCCAGCCTTAGAACTGTGAGGATACCCAGAGGTTCAGTTTTACTATTTCATCCTTCCATACATTTGTGTCACATCCAACTTTGTAGGTATTATTTATGCATGTCATAAAGAGCAAACTAGTTTTCTGCCTCAAGGAGAGGAAGCTACTTGTTTTTTGTTTTTATCAGTATTACAGAACTGCAGAGTGATTATGGTTTCTCTAAGCAAGTGCCTTTGAAAGGAGAACTCTGTCTTGCTTCAAAAGCACAACATTGTAGAAAGACTGTTTCTGTCTTATTCCACTCCCCTGAGTGGAATGTGGAGAAGAGAACTGGTCTCTGTGAATAAAATTAGGAAAATGAATGGAGAGTTTCAAAGGCAGTTATGACTCAATTGTAGGTAAAAAAACTATTGTGTCTTTTTCCAAAAATTTCAGATTACTCGATCAAATTAAGACCTTTCTAACAGCTGAAAAGGAAAACATTAGAATTTTGCAATTGATGGGGAAAAAAAATCTCCATTTTTTTTGAGATCTTTATTTATTTTTTTTTTTAAATATTAAATTTTATTTTTATATTCCCCCATACAATTGCAAACGCCCCATTCTGACCCCAATCCTTCCCCTCCCGCCCCCCACCCCCCAAAAGTGTCTCTGGTTCATAGTTTTTTGTTGATTTTGATTTTCACTTTCTTATATTCATTTTCCTGGTCCCTTATTTAAGTTTTCTAGATTCCTGCTATGAGTGAGACCATCCGGTATTTTTCTTTTTCTTTTTGGCTTATTTCGCTGAGCATGACCCCTTCCAGTGCCATCCATGTTGCTGCAAATTGCATGTGTTTATCTTTTTTGAATGCTGAGTAATATTCCATGGTATATATGTACCACATCTTCTTGAGCCAGTCATCTATTTTTGGGCATTTGGGTTGTTTCCAAAGCTTAGCTATTGTAAACAGTGCTGCTAAAACAAAGAGAAACCCCACCAACTGGGAGAATATTTTTGCACCCAACACTAATGATAAAGGACTGATCACAAAAATCTGCAAAGAGCTGATGAGACTAAGCAACAACAAAGAAAATAATCCAGTCAAAAAATGGGCAGAAGAGCTAAAAAGAAACTTCTCTGAAGAGGAAATGCAAATGGCCAACAGACATATGAAAAAATGTTCAACATCACTTGTAATCAGGGAAATGCAAATCAAAACTACCATGAGATACCATCTCACACCAGTGAGAATGGCACATATTAAAAAAACTAGCAACAACAAATGTTGGCGAGGATGTGGAGAAAAAGGAACTCTTGTGCACTGTTGGTGGGAGTGCAAACTGGTCCAACCACTATGGAGAGCTGTGTGGAGATTTTTTGAGATCTTTAAATATTAAACAGGGTGAAATACTTTCTCTTCCATACTGTAATTGTGTATTGAAGGATGAAATATGGATCAAAGGCTGATTCTTTTTTTCTGACTGCAGAAATGTGAGATCTGAAATATTTAAAAGACTAAGATATTTACCAAGAACTTGCTTGGAACGTTGCGTATTTTTTTTTGTCATACTCAGAACTGAGATGGAGAAAAGCATAAGGAAAGCCTGGAAAGTCTAGGATTATGATGAAGCTGTGGAAAGAGCACATGACCTAGAATTGAATGAAAATTTGGGTTCAAATCCAAGTTAGCCCCTTGCTAACTAACCTCTCTGATCAGTGACATCCTCATATTAGAACAAGGCAAAAAAATACTTTTGTTATGAAGTTGTCTTCAAGACTTAACAATTTAATGTAGACAAAATGCCTACTAGCATGTCTACACCAAAATAAATGCTTAATAAATTTGTACTTCAGAATCTGGGGTATTTTGATCAGCGCGGAGGAAGTAAGGGAATAATTTTTAAGAAAGAGCCCAAGACAGAGAATCAGTGTGAGCTGAAAACCGGCTGGGTCTGCACAAGAAGCGGTCTGTGGAATGTGTGAAGGGCTGGCAAAAGAGCCTGCAATGAAATAAAGATAAAGAATGAAATTGGCACTCCTGGAGGAATTGGTCCAGATACCAAATTAAGGCTAAAGACATCCTGGTGTTTACATGATGCCCTTGCTTCTCTAGAGATCAAAAGGAGGCTTGTGGCAATCTCTGGCCCTAGAGTATGAAAGACATACTCTTAGAGTGACTGTACTCCCGTGGGCCAGTGTTTAGAAGTTTATAGCCTTGAAATCACAGACTTGTAGGGCAGCTGTACATGTGCTTCAGAAAACCCTGTGAGGCCCCTGAGGTTGCATGAAAAATTTGGCCTACATCTGTTTTCTGGGGGAAGGCTTCTTTGCTTTCTCCAGATTGAACAAGAGTGTTCCTGGCAATTAACTCCCCAAAATTCATTCTATGGCTCCTCCATTAAGTAGTAGCAATGCAGTTTGGAGTGATATGTCACTTCTAGGGAGGTGTGTTTCAGCTAAGAATAACCCCATGTCATCTAAGGGGATAACCCCTTAGTTTCAAATAAGAGAGAACAGAAAAATAACCTGGTTATCCATCATTTAGCTGCTTTTTTTTCTCACTCTGCAGAGAGAAAGGCTTCCCTTTTACTAAGTGCACACATACTAGGCAGCTTGTAACCCAGCCTGGAAGCCTGCCTATAGCTATGAAGAATGACTCTGACACTGTGGCTGGAGATCAGATGCATGGAAAGAACTGGAGTCCTCATGACATTGCTGAGCCACTGGTTCAAATAAGTTTGAAGCCTGACCTACAACTGAACTTGCTCTTCTGTAATTAATGAACGCTCTTATTTAATCAAGCTGGAATAGAGTTTTCTGTTATGTCTAACCAATCATATCCTAGTGGATATAATGACCTTCAAATTTTGAGAGCTAGTGGTTTATACTCCATTGAAAGGAGAAGAATCATAGGAAAGGTTTAAATGAGTTGTATAATGGTTTAAAGTCATTTCAGTAGAACTGGATAACATGATGTATTTGTGCACTTTACTTCAATTATAGTAGTTAAATGATTTATACTTTTAACTATGATGCAATTATAGGAATGCCCTTTTATAGTGGTAACGGTATAAAAGAGCACTATCATAAAAAGAAGTGTTGATGGGAAACAAGGTTTATGTATGCGGTGTCATTAATTATGCAGTGCATACATTTTATGGAATCACAAGAGTTCAGAGAAACTCAGGTATACAAAATATAATTAGGAGAGTCTATCATGCAGATAGGTGCCTCAAGACATCATTGTCAGCTGTCTGCTTTTAGGACTTGATCTGCAGTCCCCTTTGCTAGCCTGTTGCTCCAGAGATAATACTTAGGGTGCTGGCAGTGGGTTGATTATAATGTTCTCACTTCACTGGATTTTTCTCTCTAGCATACTTTCACCTAAGCCACACATTCTATGCAGAGCCTATGGGAAATTTCAAATGTTTTCTATACCACTTTAGGTCATGGAAGACTGGAGGATGAGGACAGAAATCTGTGGCCCTCTTGTGGTTAGATCTGCTGTGCTGCTATCACCATAGCCCTTTTAACATTCTGGACAGAAAGCTAGTCAAACATCCACTCTGGGGACTTCAATTTAAGTTGAAATCTGAGGGGAATTCTGTGGGTCACCCCTTGCTACTATCCTCTTTGCATTTTATCAATGACATATACAAATAGAAATTTTATTCTAGTCTGCAGATGACACAACGCTGGGAGAAACTGCTGAACATAAAGTAGTAGCTACAAACATTTGTCCAGTGCTTACTAATTCAATTTTCATTAGCTCACTTAATTCTTAGTTCATAGGGGGACTTAAGAAATAGGGACATTAAGTTACTTGTCCAATACCACACAGCAAGAAAACCATAGAGTTAAAGTTGGAACCCCAGTAGGCTGGCTCTAAAATACATGCTCTTAACCATAATGTTCTGATGACTTAAGCATGGTACAATAGTTAAGTCATTAAATGGATTCATTTATATTTGCTGAAACAAATGGCAGAATGCAGTAAATAGAAAAGGACTGAATTTATGTGAAAAAAGGACAAGGGTTTTTGTTGATCATAATTTGAATTTGTACAGGAAGTATGCTGTTTTTTAAAGAAAAGGTTAACATAACCTCAGACTTCTGGCAAAGAAAATATGATTTAGCAGAGAGGAGGTAAATATTCCACTATATTCTAACTACTCTGACCAATGGATTATTCTGGAATGCTTTGTCCAAATCTCTAGTTTCAGAGTTCATAAGCAACAATATTAGACTCAAGATATCTAGGATATTAGCCAAAATCATGTTCAGTTTGATGACCTCTTCATATGAAATTGGACAGCAGCTTGCCAAAGAGGACATATAATAACGGTTTTCAGATACTGCAAGACTTGTCACAAAGAAGAGGTATAGGCTGTGAAGTTATAGGTTTATAGGGCAACATCTCAGCTCAAGACCAAGGAACACCATCTAAATGTCCGATGTCTCCCACAATGATCAGGGCTACCTCATTGTGCAGTGAGCTCCCAGGCAACAGAAAGTTTGAAACAATGTCTGGATGACAATTTATTGAAAATCTCATTTGTTGAGAAATATAATTGGAATATCATTCCAACAAAGCTGTTAGGAATGTGGCTTTTAAAAGGTGGGTTTGAGCCAAAAAATATTTTTTTCATAAAAATATGAACTAGGGGCCTCCCCGGTGGCGCAGCGGTTGAGCGCTGGGTTGCGAAGCTGCCCGCGGCCTCTGCAGCGCTGGTTCGATCCCCGGCTGCAACCCGGCCACCGGAGGAGGGTCCCACATGGCGCGCAGACCTCTCCTGCCACCCGCTGCTCCCCTCAGCAGTGTACTTCGGTCCTTCTGCCTGCTCTGCTCCCCACTCTGGCTCTGGTGAATTCTCTCACCCTCCCGTGCTTCTGACTGTACCCAGTGCTTGTATAAACAAAACAAACAAATAAAATAAATAAATAAAACATGCCTCTATTAAAAAAAAAATGTGAACTAGAAAAAAATCAAATTAGAGTAAGATTCTCAAAATTCATATTAGCTCATCAAGACAGGCAATATTAAACTTGAAATTTTAATTTCTAAATGGCTTACCATGTGTTTTATAAAAATGCTACAAGCCCTGTTTCAAATGGATGTATTCCTCCCACTTTATGTTAGTAAGTCTCTGTTTATGGGAGTATGCTGCAATAAATTAAAGAGTGACAGTTAAGTGGGTGACACCCTGCCAAGATGCCCGTGTAGTGAGTGCACATGTGATGACTGAGGAAGGGAGAAAAGGTTAATGTCATTAGAGAAATGAATTCTGGGTAACCCCAAAGAACATGTCTTGTGAGTCATCTATGTTCCAATTTCTTTGAACTTTGTCTCTCCTGAGGGAGATGAAGCAATTACATAGACAGAATGTCTTCCCTTTCAGTACAATGCATCCCACATTCCTCCATCCATTCATCATCATCAGTGGTATTTGTGTTCAATGCTGTCATGTAGAGCTAGTTGCCAACAATTATTAAAAAGAAAACCAAAAGGTTATGCATTTAGGAGACAAAGTAAAACCAATTTTCACAATGTATACTATGAAGTCATAAATCCATTAATGGGGAAAAATCACTAAGGAGCTCTTCAAAGATACTCTTGCATCAACAACTATCTCCAGAGACTGAAGAAATAAATGAAGTGATTATCTGTCTCTCACAATTTCTCTTCTCTGAAATGGAATCCACAGTGGCTGTGACAGCTACATAGTAGCTTCCCCCCTCTCTTTTTACTTTCCATGTTATTGACATTGATTCTCATTCATTGATTGTGAAAGCCCCTTTCCTTGGATTTTCTTCATTACCTGCTTATTTTCTTCAAAGTCAAACAGTATTAATACTCGTGATTTTATCATTAGAGACATTTCATATAGAAAACATCCTGTCTGGCACAAGGTTAGTACTATCCCTCCCAATTTCTTAGAGAAACAAAGTGAGTGCTTTATTTTTTTATTTAAATTTTATTTTTATATTCTCCATACAATTACAACCCCCTTATTTTGACCCCAAGCCCTCCTTTCCCCACCCCCCACCCCCCGTAGAGTGTCTCTGGTTCATAGTTGTTTGTTGATTTTGATATTTTCTTTCTTACAGTTATTCTTTTTCCTGGTCCCTTATTTAAGTTTTCTAGATTCCTGCTATGAGTGAGGCCATCCAGTATTTTTCTTCTTCTTTCTGGCTTATTTCGCTGAGCATGATCTCTTCCAGCTCCATCTATGTTGCTGCAAATTGCATGTGTTGATCTTTTTTGAATGCTGAGTAATATTCCATGGTGTATATGTACCACATCTTCTTGATCCAGTCATCTATTTTTGGGCATTTGGGTTGTTTCCAAAGCTTAGCTATTGTAAATAGTGCTGCTATAAACAGGGGTGCAGGTGTTCTTTGGAATTGAGGTTTCTGTGTCCTTTGGGTAAATACCTAGGAGTGGAATTGCTGGATCATATGGAAGCTCTATGTTTAGTAGGTCAGGAAATCTCCACACAGCTCTCCACAGTGGTTGGACCAGTTTGCACTCCCACCAACAGTGCAGGAGAGTTCCTTTTTCTCCACAACCTCGCCAACATTTGTTGTTGCTCGTTTTTTTAATATGTGCCATTCTCACTGGTGTGAGATGGTATCTCATTGTAGTTTTGATTTGCATTTCCCTGATTACAAGTGATGTTGAACATTTTTTCATATGCCTGTTGGCCATTTGCATTTCCTCTTCAGAGAAGTTTCTTTTTAGCTCTTCTGCCCATTTATTGACTGGACTATTTTCTTTGTTTTTGTTGAGTCTCATCAGCTCTTTGTAGGGGAGTGCTTTAAATATACTTTTTCCTCCTCTTATTCTCCTCTCTTTCCTCTCCTTCCCTTCCTTTCTCACCTCCCCTTCTTCCTCCATAATCTTATTTCCACTCACTGGAACTCACATTTCCCTTCAAGATGAAATTTTCTTCAATCCCAATTATTTTTCTTCTCCTAACAAAACAGCACTTATAAAACTCTTGCTGTGTGCCAGGCAGTGTTGTAAACACATTATATACAAAGGCTCATTTCATCTCAACAATCCTAGGAGGTATGCACTCTCTTTATACCATTTCATACAGAGAAAATCTAGGGATAGAGAGATTACATAATTTTCCAAGAGTTACGTGGATAATGAGGTCTGAACACAGGTGCTGTGTTTCCAAAGTCCATGCTTGAACCAGTCACATACCATTCCTCTAACTCCAGGGTTTTCCAGACTATGACTTCTGTAGAGACTGAAGAAGAAGGCTACTAACATATGCTGGCCCCCTCATTTGTGCCAGGCAGTTAATGTATGTTATTTAGTTAGTTCACTGCAACAACCTACAGGTCAGGCATTATTATCCCTCTTTATGATGAGTTAAAAAAAAAAAGCCAAAACAACTAATGTTATACTGTAGGCCACAAAAACAGATTTCTATCTAGCAAAATCTGTAAGTTATCCTCTTTAGGACACCAGATTGTCATCTGTAACTAGAAAAAATGTCAGCAGCCTTGACCTGTGGCCTCATCTCTGACATTGTTTTCTTTCTCTTTCTGATACCCTGACCTCCTGGGCACTCTAGAAAGCTTGAATTTGTTAATTAAGCCTTCATCCTTTTTACTTTCATTTGTTCTCAAGAATTTACTGTATTAACTGGTGACTTAAGAGACCTCCAACCTTATCTGGTCCTGAGTCATATTGCTGACTCTGATTTGCATCACACTTTTTTCCTTTTTTTTTTTTGGGTTACCCAAATTCTGAAATGGAATAATGAGAGGAAATGATTAAAGGATACTATATGTATCATATTATAAGAATTACTAAGTTGACTCATATAAGACTAACATTTTTGTAGATTAAAGTCAATTAGTGCAATTTAATGTGGCTCAACATCATGTAAATTTTATAATCCCCATTTTCACTTCCATAACTTGTATGAAAATAATTACAGAAAACAGATTAATGTTTAAGGAAACCATAATCCTATTACCAGGAAAGGACAGTCAGTATGTTTTATATAATTTCATTTTTTATCTAAAGCATTTTAAGTGTAGACCAATCAGCAACGGCAACTTAGCATCTACCTTGCTGCTATATCTTAAAGGAAAAACAATATTCGTCAAGCTCCAAGACAATTAAAATGCAGTATAAAGAAATTTGCAGGATACAATTAAAGCAATGCTGAGAAAAAAATGATAGCACAAAAAACTTACCTTAGAAAAGAGGAAAGTCTCACATCAATAATCTAAACTCCCAATTTAAGAAACTAGGAAACAACAGCAAGATAATCAACCCTAATACAAGCAGAAGAAAGAAAAAAAACATAAGAACAGAAATCAGTGAACTTAGAGGAGTCTCAATAGCCACTCCCACTTTATACCCTCCTTCTTTTCCTTCAGCAAGACCCACACTGCTTGGAATAAAAGATTTGTTCTTCCAGCGTCTCTTGCTGCTAGATGTGGCAATATAACTAAGTTCTAGTAATGGAACCTAAAATTGCTGCTATGGTCAGATAAAAATAACGAGATTAAAAGTAATGGTATGTGCAGTTTCTGAAATGTTGTTTCTAAGTGAGGGGTGTGTTCTCTTTCCCCTGTCTTTGTATCTATTGCTGAAAATGTAGATGTAGTTGAAGGCCCAGCAGCCATTTTTGACCACGATTTGATTTCCACAGTTTGAAAGCCACATGTGGCACAGCAGCAAGGTAGAAGGAGCTGAGTCCCTGACTCCTGGATCCCCATCATGAACTCTGAACTGCCTGCCTACACACTGTTACATGGGAGGCAAGTAATTTCTAACTCATTTAGTCTATTTGTAGCTGAATTTATCCTTACTGTTGTATCATTCATTTCAGTTTTTATCCTATAAATGAACAATGATATCTTATTTTTGTTATACATAGTTCTTTTGTCCATTGTCTGAAAGTGAAAATTTCTGGAAAGTTATTGCTACTTTTAGCTAACCAAAGGAGAGAACACATGGTTTTTGCCTCCTTTCATATCTGGGATGGTATATTGCTAGGGTTCTTCTAAATAAGAAAAAGTAATTTTGTTATCATCACCTTTCTTTTTAATTTAGAGATTGCCTGAAAGATAGGATTGGTAAAATCAACAGATACTTATTGAAATAGAGTATTCAACTGATACTTGGAAAGAATGCTTAGATTTTAATAGTGATGCTGTAGAGGATTTTAATAATGATAAAAAACTAAGGTGTCAGATCTTTCTGATTCTTTTAATAAAAATTATTTTAATAAAATAGAACCAACTGAAATTAGAAACTGAATCTACAGTCTAGCCAGTTTAAGCCTTGTTATTATTGTGGGGTGTGGGTGGGGAGAAAGCATGGTGAAACTCTGATATCTCGGTCTTGTGGTTTTCAAACTTGATTGTGCATTGCTATCAGGAGGGAAGCTTTCTAAAGACACAGATTGCTTGTTCTCATGACTTTGGGATTGACTGACCACATTCTCTTTGAACAGATAGAAAGGCAGAGTGAAAAATTCCAGTAAACAACTGCCTTATTTTTGTGGGCATTATGTCCATTTTGGAGTAACTCTGCCAACTCAAGGGACCAAGAAAAAAATTTAGAAAGCAACAGTAAGAAGCAGAAAGCATGACATTTTTTCAAGATCATTGCTAGTTTTCTTTAAGGTCTTGGACTGATTTCTGTCAAATTTAAAACATCATATATAAGACCAAGTCTCTACTGTATTCACAGAATTGTCTCATTTTGACATAAGGATATAGAGCCATTTGCCTTATTTACATCCCCTTACAGATCCTGTGATACAAGTGACTTTATGTCACGGTGTTCCTGGAGAACATTCAACCTCTACTATAGATACTCTTGTTGGGTATGCTTCTTGCTTTAATTACTCTTCCTATTCCATATGTCTCTTCCCCTTTACTGTATTTAGCATTAATGGAACAATTTATGTGGTTAAAAATAAATTTTCAATTTTTTGAATTTTCAATTTATTCAAAAGTGAAAATGATAGGAAGGTAAACTTAGAATGGAGGTTAAAAATAGTTGGATTTGGGGCCTCCCGGTGGCGCAGCTGGTTGAGTGCAGTGCTATGAAGCTGTCCACAGCCTCTGCAGTACAGGTTCAATTCCTGGCCGGCCAGGGAGATACCCACACAGTGCAGCAGACCTCTTCTGTCTTGCCTGCTGCTCCCCTCAGCAATGCTTTCGGTCCATCTGCCTGTTCTGCTCCTCGCTCTGTCTCCGGTGAATCCTCTCACCCTCCCGTGCCTCTGACCTGTACACCAGCTCTTGTATAAATAAATAAATCTTTTTAAAAAAGTGGCTAAATTTATGGCTAAATATGAATTTAGCCATATTGTTTTCCAGATTAAACAAATCTGAGGTTTAGAAAGGAGTTAGCTAACTTGCTAAAGACTGTACAACTAACCTAGTGACTGAGTCAGTACTAGAAATTGGTCTCCTAGGACTTGATTAAGTCAACAGTAAGTGAAATAAACTGAATTCTGGCTTTTCAGAGATGTATAAGTTATTACAATAGCTTCATCCCTATTTGAGGAGGCTTAAAAAGACACACACTTTGAAAAATAGCACATTGCAGGATTTAGATAATGAAGTCTTTCCAAACAGTTCCTTAAGATATTTGATTTAAACAAAGGAAAATTGATCATTAAGGATGAATTCCTGCTGATTCCCTGGAGAAGGGATGAAAATGCTAAAGTGAAGCCACTTGGGGAGAGAAATAGTCCAGTTGGAATGTGTAAATGTTTCTCAACATTTAATAGTATCAGTATCTCAGCATTTACATTTATCATTCAGATTTATATTTTTCTTCACTCCATGTCAGTTCTAGTATGACTTAAGACATTAAGCTACAAGGAGGGAAGGAAGCAAAAGGGTCTATGGTGGTAGAATATGAGTGAGTGAGTGGTGGGTGCACTATAGTGGTAATACATGAAAAGGGTATCCCATTACCTCAATAAAAAATAAATTCCACTTTTATCACTTATCTATCATATAGCAAACATTGTACATGAACCTGTTTCTTTTCTTCTTTCTGTTACATTAATCCATTTTTAGTTTTCTGCAATTGTGCTATAATGCTTTATTTACTGTAAAATTAAAGCATATATTTATAATTTTTTTTAAAAAAGACATATAAATGCTAGCACTAGTGACAATAATGCATTTTCATGGCAAATTAGTATTCTTTTACATGAGTGTTACTGATAATGAATGCTATTTCAAAAACATTTAAAATATCAATTCATATTTTAGAGTTGAGTTATAAAGGATAATGGAGTTGCTCAAGCAAGGGAAATTTTGGATGAAATCTGGCTTTAAATGACCAGTTTTCATCCTGACAAGTTCTGTGGTCACACTATTATATGACTGAATTATTGCAGGGCAAAAGCAACAAACCAGTTGTACTAAGTTGATTAAATTCCATTAGCTAACATACCAGTTTGATTAAAGACAATCAAATTAGGTGGCCAAAGTATAAGATATTGATGTTTTATTTATTCAATGCTTTAGGTAGACTTGAACATAGCACTGGGAGGGGATCCTCCAAAAGAATGCCTCAAACCATCTTCTCTGTTTCTACCTCATCCTGTGGTTGTGCCCTTTGGTCCCTATGCTTTGGAACCATGTTGATGAGAGGAATTTACTTCCTCTCGCTTCTGTGACTAAAGGAATCAGATTCATTATTTTCAGTCTGTTCCAAATTATGAATCATCTCAGACTGTGAAAATATTGCCCACAGCTATCTGTTCCAGATGAAAAATTACATCAAAGTCTGTATACTGTCTCCATGTTTGATTACTAACCCATAGAGAAATACATCTAACATGTATTTTGTGTTTACTATATAAAATTATTGCTTAATTTATGTTATTTAATTCTTTTTAAAAGATTTATTTATGCACACACAAGAACTGGGGTACAGGCCAAAGGTGTGGGGGTGAGAGGATTCACCAGAGACAGTGTGTGGAACAGAACAGACAGATTCACTGAAATGCACTGCTGAGGGGAGAGCGGGCGAGACAAGAGAGCTCTGCTGTGCCATGTGGGTAGCTCCCTGGCCAGGGATTGAACTCATGCTGCAGTGGCTACGGATAGTTTCATAGGTTTCGTCTTAACCCCTCGTGCCATCAGGGAGGCCCTGTTATTTAATTCTTAACATCACCTAAGAAGGAAGTTTCACTTATTGTTTATATTTTATAGATGAAGAAATAAAGGCATATTAAGCTTAAGATACAGGCTTATGATATACAACTCATAATTGATAGAAATGGTATTTAAATATAAATCTTAATTGTTCACTCTTATTTCTCTTGATCAGAGTTCAGATTACAAATGCTTAAAAAGAAAAAAAAATGTATGAATCAAAACAAAATGCTAATAGAAATTAAAAACCCATACAAAACGAGAAATTTAGTAGATGCATTGATATATTAGTACTTCTGGTTGTTTGGAAACAAGAATTGTAATTACATTTTCCATTAAAAAACCTGATAATCTAGTATCTGAGAAATATACGGATAGAAAGTATTTTATAAGGTAATCTAGCTCATTCTTTACCTTACATAAGAATTATCATAACACCAACACTGAAAGTTATTTAAATTTGGGGGATTTTTTTTTAACAAGCATCTACTTGTTAGTATTCTGAATAGTTCAAAAAATTTAATATATAGATCTTGTGTTCATCAAACCAGTTGTTAGGAAAAGTGGTCATTTCTATTACACATTTAACCTATTTAGTTAAGTATCACAGTGAATACGATAGATGACATATCCTTGTGATCTCTTTGCTAGATGTATTAAGTAAGGGTATGGGCCATTTATGAAAAGTTTCACAAAGGAAGTGAGCTTGAGCTAGGACCTGGATGCTCAGTAAGATTATGAGAGTGGTAAAGCAAGCTTACTAAGCAGGAGGTAGGATCTACTTGGTGTGGTCTGGAAATAGTGAGGAGATAGCTGTGGCAGGAACTAAATTGCTAAGAGATGGTTATGTCGGTTGGGGTAGGTATTCTTAGACTTAGGAGTTTGGACGAGATCTTAAAGCAGTGTAATTATGGCAGGATTTAAGGAGATACTAAAGTGTTCAAGGATGATAATAGCAAATATATATTAGAAAGGGACAACCTTAAGTTATGAGAAAATTTAAGAGGCCAGAGCACAAATTCCAGTATGGAGCAGGAGATGTGAAATAGTATGTCTTTCTTCTGCCTCCAAAAGGAATATCAGTCAAGCTAACTGATGTTAGCACTATTTCCTGGGGTGGAAAGATAGAGCCAATACAAATTGTGTGGTAAGAGATAATTGATTCAGAGCTCAAAATTAAAGAAGCCAAATCTATTTTCTGTTTATACAGCCATGCATCATTTAACAACAGGGACACATACTAAGAAATGCAATGTTAGGCGATTTTGTCATTGTGAAACATCACAGAATGCAATTCCACAAACCACATGGTATAACTTATCACATTTAGGCTGGATGGTATACCTGTTGGGTCCCCCATCATAGGTGCAGTGCATCATTGACCAAAGCATCATTAAGAAACACATGATTTAGAGGCAAAACATGAGGTTGAAAACTGGAGATGAAGTTAAAATGAGCTTGCCCAAGAGGTGAGAAGACATATGCTGGCAAGTAAGAAGTTTGTGAGGAGGGATACAGCTTTCCTTAGAAACAGCTAGATGTCTAGCTGGCTGTCCAGCTTCAGAGGATGCCAGTTCCAGGACTTACTGGTTAGCCATTCTTAGGAAGAACAGACAGCATCACTCTGGCTTATGGACAACTAGGAAGTCAACTGCAGTGGGTAGTAATCTTGTTGGGCACAGATCCACCACAATTTTGAGGACCTTGGGGAACCAATATTGGTTCTAAGAACTTTCTCAGAAATTTGCTTTTTTTCTGAAAGGACAGAATATTTTAAATGACCACACATTCTGCATGATTTTCAGTTTTGAACCTCAGAGAAGACTGCAAGATGGGAATGAATTCAAGAAACTTGAAAAACTAAACCAAGGTTTTTTTTTTTTTTTGAAAAAAACAGCAAAACCTAAAATTAGAATCATACAATTTTAGAGTAGAAGAGTTCTTAGAAAATCTTTATAGTTCGCTACTTATGGTCTAAATTGGATTTAAATAAAAAACAGTTACTATTGGCTTAAAAGTGTTTTTATATCATCATGAATATTCTATATATTTTGTAGCACTTAAATTCCCTCTAGATTGAACTCATGAACAACTGTCAAAGTTTACAAGAACAACCTATCATGTACAAGGACATCCTACTGCTGTGAACGCATTCATTAAGGTACAAAATAAATTGGACATTTAGATGTAGATGGCAGCATTTAAAAAAAATCTCAATCTATTACCCAAAATTGAAAAAGTTGCTTTAAAGTTATTTGGGGAGAATTCCAGTGAGAAATTTCTAGCCGAGTTTATAAACTATTCTACAGTTGCACCCCACATGTAAGTAGGTGTGAGATATTTAAGGAGTAAAATCTCATCTGTTGCTGCCAGAGAAAATAGCTGATAGGGTTACAAGAATTCATGCACAGCCAGTGATGTCTGCACCAGTAGGGAGACATTTTCAAAATTCATATAAAAAGAAATTTTTTACTTCCTCTGAACATTGACCATGTGGGGAAGACAGATATTCTGCTATTGAATTTTTAATCTTAGCATGAGAAAGCTAACAACCATAAAAATATGCCTAGGTTTTTGTCAACTCTCTAGAAAGGAAATGACATGAACACCAGGACCAAAGAAACCTATGGAATATTACTTTTAGTTTGTAAGTATATGTTTATGTCTATAAAGAAAATCACAATTACAATCATATTGTTCTATTATCTCTTATTTTAATTACCTATTATTATTCTATTTTCACTTTAAGTAAGAGAGGTAGGATTATGAACTGAAAGCATTGGATATCAACTGTCACAGGTTTCTCTTCAGCATGTTGAGTACCTCCTGGCTCATTTGCATCAATGTTTTTTTCTCATTAATTTCAGTATGAGGCATAGTCTTAAAGTCATATTTTAGAATCAATCACAGAGACGTGAAATAAATCATTTTTTTCTATGTAAAAAAGACCAAGTATCAACACATCCTAACCAGTGTGTTTACCCTAGAGAATAAATCTGCTCACAAAATAGCTGTACATCCCATCTTGTTCTTATTATAGTTTAAGTCATATAATGAACTGTGAAAAGAATGTTACATGCCAGTGTACCCTGTGCTCATACTAAATAGCTTTGGAGCACATTGCAGTAAATGTCAGTTTGTCATTCCATGTTTAAAATGTGATTCTTGTGGTTTCTTTGGAGCCACTACAACTTCAATGCTACTAAATCTTTCTTTGTTTCCTTTTCTACGTACTGCTGGGTAGCTTCAAATGTGTATCACTTTTCAATATAAGCCCTCATATATTATACATTTATAGTAGCATTTTTTACAGCAAGAATAGGGGAGTAAATTTATAAATCATGTGGTCAGTGTGCAAAGAAGCCTGACATTTAAATTTTGCCACATCCCTAACTTGTTAGTAAGGTACAAAGCTGATGTAAGACATTTTCTTAAAAAAAAAAAAAATCCTGATCTAGACGTGTCTGCCTTGATGAATTAGTTAATTTAGAAAATCAAATGAGTAACATGCATGCCCAAGATGACAGAAGTATGTGAATCATTTCTATAAAAGTGGAGCCTGTCCCTCTAGTCTTGCAAACATTCAAGCTTGATTTTACATGGAGTGAATGAAAACATTTGTGTCTTGCTGGTTCAGAGTGAGAGATGCAGATTACAATGCAGCGTTCGCCACTACAAGGTTTTCGCATTAGAAGTTCTCATTTATTGAACAACTTAGTTACACACCCAGTCTTGTGTTGGACTCCTGGGGGCTGAGTCACCGGCAATGATTAGTCAAACTGAGAGCTCATCGGAAATGTCTATGGACCATTTAGACTTGTAGGCATGAGGAAAAATGACCCAGGCTAAAAATTAGTGGTGAATAAGGGATCTGTAAGGGAGGGTGTTTTCCGATAAATTAGAGGCATACCAAGAATGTAGTACTTCGTCTTCTTGCCTGTTATTTTATTAATACTGATGAAGGCAGTTGCTAGTTACTGCCCAATATCAGTCAAACCTCAACGAGAAAAACATTAAATCTGAAAATAAATTATTTCTCCCTTCAACAAGAGAGATTGAATTAGTTGATATCAAGTGCTTATCCGTGTCTAGTAGTGAACCACTGAATTTGTGTGTATTCTCTTTATTTAATGACTGAGACGGGAAAAAACTGGTGTCTGAAACACAAACATCACAAACTTAAATGCATGGAAAGGATAAATGGAAAACTAACATTTCTGTAGAGTCAGAATGAATGACACTTTATCCAATTGCAGTTTTTTCTAAAATCTTTTTAATTACAGATGTAAATGTTCTAGAAACCCACACAATGTTGACTATCTTTCTTTACTAAATTGTCTAGGAATGCAAAAGTTTGGAGTTTACGGATATTCTGTTTTTGATTTAATGCCATATGGAGGTGTCTCAGAAGAAAAT
The DNA here is from genome assembly GCF_014898055.3 of Talpa occidentalis. NCBI lineage: Eukaryota > Metazoa > Chordata > Mammalia > Eulipotyphla > Talpidae > Talpa > Talpa occidentalis. Next base: position 62,610,737 of record NW_023604295.1, on the reverse strand, counting down.
GATTGTGTGATATTTAAAAATAAAAAGTTAACAAATCCTTTGAAAACTGACCAGTGAGTAACTGCTAACTCTGGAGGTTCAGAAGAATAAGTCTTCTATTAATGAATCTACAGAGAATGATATAAATAATTTGTCTTGTAGGGCAAACTGTTCAATAAAATAGTTTCATGTGAAGTCATGGTTTCACTATTAGAATTCCCAAATCAAAAGACAATTAAGATTAGGAAGGAATGACCTCCTGTATAAATCCAGGTGTGGCAGATCATTTTTTATTAACTTAAAAAAACTTAATAATGCACATCATCTATGGAGTGTTTTTTATGAGCCAGACACTGCTAGTGTTTCATGTGCTACATAAAGGCTCTGTGTGAAATGCTTCTCATTTAGTGGTCACAGCAACACTGTGAACTACCAGTGCAGTTATTACCATGCAAGTGAAGAAACTGGACCATAAATGTGTAAATAATCTACCTAATATCACACAACAATGATTTGCATCTATATTTGTGTGGCCCCAAAGCAGGTACATACATGTAACATTACAGAAATTGGAGCAATAAACCCACTTTTAAAAGCAAGTAAATCAGGCCTCCCTGGTGGTACAGCAGTTGAGCGCTGGGCTGCGAAGCTGCCCGCAGCCTCTACAGCACCGGTTCGATCCCCGACCGCCAGCAAGGGTCCCACATGGCACAGCAGACATCTCCTACTGCACCCGCTGCTGCTCCCCTCAGCAGTGTATTTCCTCAGTCTACCTGTTCTATTCCCGCTCTAGCTCTGATGAATTCTCTCACCCTCCCGTGCTTCTGATTGTACCCAATGCTTGGATATTTAAAATAAAATAAAATAAAAATAAAAGCAAACAAACCTTTTAAGTGGAATTGCTTCCACTGAGCAGATGGATTCTTGTACAGTGCTGCTGCATCACCACTCACTATCATTATTATTCTTGCAATTTATATTCAGCACAGAGAATAGTTAATTATCAAAAGAATTATGAAGTTATGTATTTTTTTATTTATGCATACAAGAATTGGGTGTAGGCCAGAAGTGCGGGGGCATAAGAGGATTCAGCAGAGACAGGGTGTGGGAGCAGAACAGGCGGTGGCAGCGGGTGAGACAGGAGAGGTCTGCTGTGCCATGTGGGTTAGCTCCTTGGCCTATGCTGAGACTTTAACCCCTGCACTACCAGGGAGGCCCCTCAAGTTATTTCTGTTCCCTAAGTTGCTCTTCACACGCATGTCGTCATCCTCATCAATGGTATAATTTGTGGCTTTAAGCATCATTTAGTCAATATTTTTCTCAAGTTTTAATTCCTTTCCACATATCCAGTCTTGTGCTTAAATACCTTTCATAGGGGAAAAGTTCTCCCTACTGGTGCTGTTGATTTTATTTTTGGACTGCTCTGCAATGAAAAAGCTCATCATATATTAAAGCTAAGATCATCTTTCTAAAGGTCTCACCCACTATTTCTAGGATAAACCCATGACCTCACAGAATAAATCATTCTCAAAATACATCTGCTGAGTAGAACAAGTATACTTCCGACAGAGTAAGGTGCTTGTTAGATAAATATGGTAGAAATCTCATGATTTTGTACTCTTGGGAAGCAGAAAGAGGATGGGAGCCAAAAAGGTGAAAATGGTTTTGATAAATGCTTTTTAAATGAATGCAAAGCTATTCTTTTATAAAGATTCATCACACAACTAGTTAAAAATAGAAGGCACAATTTTCCACAGATACATCATTAAGTCTCAAATCTTAAAAAAAAAAAAAAAAACCCAACAAAAAATGAGTTGGGTTTTTTGTAAATGATAGCACATGTACTTGCTTAAAGACAATTTTCTCAAGAGGCTACTGCCTTTCTATGCTGGATCTTTTTAACATTAATAAACTTGGAAACCATTTTTCATAGTTGTTATACACAAAACATTGGTCAATTTTAAGACTGAATATTCTCAAATTCTGAGTAATGAGGTCTGATGTTTTATAGAAAACTTCATTATGTTTTATAGAAAAGTAAAAAAATATTCTCATGTTGTTACTATTCTTTCTAAGACATATTAATCTCTCACCCAACTCAATATCAGTTATATTGTCTCTGCTTTTAATTGTGGAACCAACAATGCTCATATTATAGTACTGGTACTTAACACAGAGTTAAGTACCTATTAAGTATTCTATAACATCTGTGAATATAATTTAATGAATTAAATCAGGTAATAGAGTAATTTTTATATGGACTAACTGGCCTTATAGATTTAATGAAAAATTATGTTTTAATTTTACCTGGACTCCACATAATGGCCTAAAGGCAACACAGATACAAGATTGGAATAGTTCAGCGACTATTTCAACAAGAAACAACTCATTGAAAAGGTTGTCTGGACCTGAAACCATAAAATATATAGAAGAAAATACAGGTGAAACACTACATGACATACAACTCAGCAACATCTTTAAAGACTCATCACCCAAAGCAGTGACAGTGAAGGCAGAAATAAACAGCTGGGACTACATCAAATTAAAGAGCTTCTGTACAGAAAAAGAGACAGTAACCAAAACAAAGAAACACCCCACTGACTGGGAGAAAATTTTTGCACACAACACTAATGATAAAGGACTGATCACAAAAATCTACAAAGAGCTGAAGAGACTCAACACAAACAAAGTAAATAACCCAGTCAAAAAATGGGCAGAAGAGCTAAAATGAAACTTCTCCCAAGAGGAAATGCAAACGGCCAACAAGCATGTGAAAAAATGTTCAACATCACTCATAATCAGGGAAATGCATATCAAAACTACAATGAGATACCATCTTACACCAGTGAGAATGGCACATATTAAAAAAGCTAGCAACAAGAAGTGTTGGCAAGGATGTGGAGAAAAAGGAACTCTCCTGCACTGCTAGTGGGAGTGCAAACTGATCCAACCTCTATGGAGAGCAGTGTGGAGATTCCTCAATCTGCTAAAGATGGGGCTTCCATATGATCCAGCAATTCCACTCCTAGGTATTTACCCAGAAGACACAGAAACATTAATTCAAAAGGGCACCTGCACCCCTATGTTTATAGCAGCACTATTTACAATAGCTAAGCTATGGAAACAACCCAAATGCCCCAAAAATAGATGACTGGACCAAGAAGATGTGGTACACATACACAATGGAATATTACTCAGCAATCAAAAAAGAGAAACTCATGCCATTTGCAGCAACATGGATGGAGCTGGAAGGGATCATGCTTAGCGAAATAAGCCAGAAAGAAAAGGAAAAATACGGGGTGGTCTCACTCATAGCAGGAATTTAGAAAACCTAAATAAGGGACCAGGAAAAAGACTAATTATAACAAAGTAAAAATCAAAATCAACAAGCAATTATAAACCAGAGACACACTACGGGGGTTGGGGGAGGAAGGATTAGTGTCAAAATCAGGTGGGTGGGAATTGTATGGGGAATATAACCAAGATGAAAATGCATAGATTGTGCAAAAATGAAAAATGATGTAAAAATATATAAAATGGGGCCTCCCTGGTGGTGCAGCTGTTGAGCACTGGGCTGCAAAGCTGCCCGCAGCCTCTGCATTGCCGGTTCGATCCCTGGCCACCAGCGAGGGTCCCACATGGCGTGCAGACCTCTCCTGCTGAGCCTGCTGCTCCCCGCAGCAGTGTACTTCCTCAGTGTGCCTGTTCTGTTCCCCACTCTGGCTCTGGTGAACTCTCTCCCCTCCTGCGCTTCTGACTGTACCCAGTGCTTATATAAATAAAAAAATAAATCTTTAAAAAAATATATATAATAAAATAAAATATAAAAAGTGCTACAAAGGCAAAAAAAAGAATAAAAAATGTCTAGAAACAGCATTTATTTTTGAAATCTAGAAACATATTACAGGAATTAAAATGCTAACAGTCACTCAAAATAAGTAACTAAAATTCTCTGAGTCTCCAATTTCTTAATTTATAAAAGTTTGATGAAACTACCTTACTGTGTAATTACTGTGTAATTGGACTACTTAATTATGCAGTTACCTTGCAGCATGTATATTATCATATTATTTTGTAGAATTAATGTGTAGTAAAATTCTGGAAAAACCCACAGTATTCCAGAGTGTCTAACAGTGACTGCTTTTTACTCAGATAGGACCTTAGATTATCCCTTCAAACAATTAAAGGGATATTTATTTTGTTTAAATAATGTGGCTCTTTGGACATTAACGTCCCAACCTTCTATCATTAAAAAAACAGTTTAAAGCAGAAATAATCATCTGAAAGTAAACTCTCCGCTTCTCTTTTTTTCTTATTATACTTCATGAATTTGCTATCATCTAGTCTCTAGTTACTTTGTTGTTGAAGGAAGCAAGTGGGTGTTTCTGTGCCGAGTTTCTCCTAGGAGCAGTTTATAACAAAAGCTGTAAGATTAATGAATAGGAACTTCCTCCAGTGATGTGAGTAGATAGGAACTGTGGGAAAAAGATCTATAAAGAATGCAGTACTGGTTCCTCTGAGTCCAGACTCTCCCAATGCTCATAGCTAGAAGAATTCAAGGAGCATTATAAATCTATTCTAGCAAAGTAAGCTGGAAATTCACTCACTAAGCAATGCTGATCACCTAGTTTATGGAGAGTATGGTGTTGGGCACAGATTGGAAAACAAATATGAGCAAAAGGTGACCCTGTATTTAAAGATTTTATAATCTAATTTATAACCTAGGCATTGGAGTAACAATGCCATAAAGGGTCCTAAGAAAAGATGAAATATTGCATTCCAGGGTTCAGAACAGCGACTTGTCATTTGCTATGACTTGACCTGGGGTCATGAAAATTGAGCTGACCCTTGAAGTTGGGTTGGATTTAAGAGGTGAGCACAGGGAGGAGGAAAAAAATGTAAGGGAGTGGAGTGAATGACATCTGTTTGCCTCTAAAAATGTTCTTTAGTTTGCCTCTTTCCATCACTGCCACTGATCAATCCCTTGTTTCTTCTTGCTTGTCCATACTGTCTTCTTGTCTCCAGGCTTACCTCTGATTTATCCTTTTGAAATATATTGCCAAATATGTTACTCTACTAAGAAAACATTAACTATTTCTCACTGTGTGCCTAAAAACTAACATCCATATACAAGGTAGAATGTAGCCCTATTCTACCAGTGGTAATTTTACATCTTCCAGGACACAACGAACAATGTTTGGGGATATTTTTTAAAATCTTAGTTTAAGGGTAATAGCACCTGCTAGAAGTCGGGGATGCTGCTAAGTATTCACACATATGTGAATAGCCTCATATTCACACATATGTGGGAAGATAGCCTCCCACAACATAGAATTATTTGGCCCCCAAATGTCAGTAGTACCAAGATTGAGAAACCTGGGTCCACATAAAATTTAATTCATAGTGCAGTTATTATAATAAGGACAGCAGACTTGGGAAAAGAGATCACTGACTCTTAATAAATGTAAAACTCAACCATAGTTCTAGATTTCCATGAGCAAATAGAGAGTAACCTAATGGCCCAAAGCATTTAGCGTGTCCTGTGCATCAGCCAGTGTGTTTACACTGGCAAGGCAGTGCCTGTTTAATCCTCACTATTGTTTTTAGTGGATGTTAATTAAGGAAGCTTTTACAAACTTTATTTTCCTGAAAAAGTGACATCTCTTCCCCAATCCTGCACTCATGTATACATTTTTCTCTATGCCTGAATTTCTTTTCTTATTTATTTGTCTGGCAAACAGACTTATCTTTCAAGTCCCAACTTAAATATCATTCAAGGGGAAACTGTCTCCACACAGTGAGTTGGTCTAGCAATTTTCTATGCCTCATCTATAACTTGCTTCACAGAGAATTATGATTACTTATAATATATGTTTCTTCTACAGTTAGCATGAACTCTCTGAAGAGAAGGTTCAGGTTTCATTCATCTTTGCATGCCTAGTACTTATCATAATACTGGTACAAAAAAGAAATTGATATATAGTGATTTAGCAAATGACTAAGAAGTGATGAAAAATTATATATATATATATATATATATATATATGCTAGAAACAGGAAACAGTCTATTTTGGATGTAAAGGGAGTTATGAATGAAAGAGTAGTAAAAGGTCAGACCCCAAAGGCATTTGAGGAGTAGATTATAGAGTGATATGAAGGGCTGGAATTTGTGGTTTATTTGGGAGGATTTAGAGAAGCTATATTTTTTTCAAAGCATGACACCAAGTGGCACTTTAGAAACATAAATATGTTAATATGTTGGAGATATTAGAGAGAATTTGGTAATTACAAACCATTTAATCATTTAATCATAATGCATGTGGGGTTTATGTAAATACTGTGGTTTTTAGTGCTCAAGAGATCATGTGAACTTAATCTGGGGTCACTCCCAATCCTGCAAAAGTAATGACAAGGAGGCCATAGACTATCACTATAATCACAGTACTTGTCCCTGGGGATCTATGTTTACTGAAGAGTGATTTTAGATCAAAGTGGGGAAACCATAATGGGGAGTCTGAATAACCATTAGAATTGACCAAAGTCAGGTATGCCCTAGATGAAGTGTCTGTGCCTCTTCTTATAGACATGCTTTCTTGGTATATTTCTTGGTTAATATTGCTATTGGTATCGAGATTATCATACAGGAATCCAGTAGCTCTTATTTCTGACCACTCACAGTTTTCATTTTCCCTTTTTTATAGTCACAGCATTTTCTTTCCTTGGGGGAATTCCTGTATCTTTTTTTTGTTTGTTTGTTTGTTTTTGTTTTTTTGTTTTTTTTTTATTTATTAATTTGTTTGTTTTGTTTATACATGCACTGGGTACAGTCAGAAGCGTGGGAGGGTGAGAGAATTCACCAGAGCCAGAGCGGGGAGCAGAGCAGGCAGAAGGACCGAAGTACACTGCTGAGGGGAGCAGCGGGTGGCAGGAGAGGTCTGTCGCGCCATGTGGGACCCTCCTCCGGTGACCTGGGAGCAGCCGGGGATCGAACTGGCACTGCAGACAGAGGCTGCGGGCAGCTTCGCAACCCAGCGCTCAACCGCTGCGCCACGGGGGAGGCCCGGAATTCCTGTATCTTTCACATGGTTAAGGTACACCCACTAATCCCTGTACTGCTAACCTCTCTCTTCCCAGGCATATGTTTGAACACTTGACTCTGGCTGGGCCGATCATAGTAGTGCATCCACCTGGGCACCTAATCACAGGGGTGTGCATATCAGAATTCTGGGAGGGATCACTTTCTTCCACTTAATAAACTGTGAGGGTAAGGACTTGGATTGTCAGTAGCCATCCTCTCTGATGCATGGAGAGATTTTGCATGACGTAAAAAATAAAGTAGCCAACATAAAAAGAGAAACAGAGACCAACAGGTATAAGAACTGGATAGAGACAAACATGGTAGAGACACTAGACTCTAAACTAGTCTCTAAATCACTGGTTTCTGTGGTCTCTCAAGTTCATGACCTAGTTCAGTGTGCTTCCTAACCAGAGCAGTGAATTCATTTCCCATTTTTGCTTAAGGTACTTTTGGAGGGGGTTGTGGTCATATGCAATCAGAGGAATCTTAACTAATAGAACCATCCCTTGCCTAAGAATGCAATAATACAGGGAACATGAATCTAGCAGCAGGTAGGGAGCTGAAGTGTCGGCTCGAATTGTTATATATAAAATTTCCTTTGTTCAAGACAGTTTGTTCAATAAATGATGCTGGGAAAACTGGACTTCTACATGCAATAGAATGAAGCTAGACTACTACCTCACATCACACATAAAAACCAACTTTAAATGGATTAAAGAATTAGATATAATATCTAAAACCATAAAATATACAGTAGAAAAGAAATAGAACAAATATTGATGAAATTCACATGGAGCCACCAAAAACCCAAATAGCCAAAGCTCTCCTGAAAAAAAAAAAGAAGTCAATGGAAGCACCAAACGCCCAGACTTCAAACTATACTACAAAGCCATAATCATCAAAACTGCATGGTATTGGAACAAGAACAGACACACAGACCAATGGAACTGAATAGAATATGCAGAAATAAACCCACAGATTTACAATCAACTAATCTTTGACAAAGGAGTAAAGAATATGAAATGGAGCAAAGAAAGTTTGTTCAATAAATGGTGCTGGGAAAACTGGGTAACTACATGCAAAAGAAAGAAGCTTGACTACTACCTCACACCATGCACAAAACCCAACTCAAAATGGATTAAAGAACTAGACATAAGACCTGAAACCATAAAATATATAGAAGAAAATACAGGCTAAACACTACATGACATACACCTCAGCAACATCTTTAAAGACTCATCACCCAAAGCAGTGATAGAAAGGCAAAAATAAAATAAGGGGGTTGTAATTGTATGGAGAATATAAAAATAAAATTTAAATTAAGAAAATAAACAGCTGGGACGACATCAAATTAAAGAGCTTCTGTACAGAAAAAGAGACAGTAACCAAATCAAAGAGACACCCCACCGACTGGGAGAACATTTTTGTACACAACACTAATGATAAAGGACTGATCACAAAAATCTACAAAGAACTGAAGAGACTCAACACAAACAAAGTAAATAACCCAGTCAAAAAATGGGCAGAAGAGCTAAAATGAAACTTCTCCCAAGAGGAAATGCAAACGGCCAACAAGCATGTGAAAAAATGTTCAACATCACTCATAATCAGGGAAATGCATATCAAAACTACAATGAGATACCATCTTACACCAGTGAGAATGGCACATATTAAAAAAGCTAGCAACAAGAAGTGTTGGCAAGGATGTGGAGAAAAAGGAACTCTCCTGCACTGCTAGTGGGAGCGCAAACTGATCCAACCTCTATGGAGAGCTGTGTGGAGATTCCTCAATCTGCCAAAGATGGGGCTTCCATATGATCCAGCAATTCCACTCCTAGGTATTTACCCAGAGGACACAGAAACATTAATTCAAAAGGGCACCTGCACCCCTATGTGTATAGTAGCACCATTTATAATAGCTAAGCTATGGAAACAACCCAAATGCCCAAAAATAGATGACTGGACCAAGAAGATGTGGTACGCATACACAATGGAACATTACTCAGCAATCAAAAAAGAGAAACTCATGCCATTTGCAGCAACATGGATGGAGCTGGAAGGGATCATGCTCAACGAAATAAGCCAGAAAGAAAAGGAAAAATACGGGGTGGTCTCACTCATAGCAGGAATTTAGAAAACCTAAATAAGGGACCAGGAAAAAGACTAATTATAACAAAGTAAAAATCAAAATCAACAAACAATTATAAACCAGAGACACACTACGGGGGTGGGGGGAGGAGGGATTAGGGTCAAAACAAGGGGGTGGGAATTGTATAGGGACTATAATCAAGATGAACATGCATACATCGTGCAACAATGAAAAATGATGTAAATAATATATAAAATTAAATTAAAAAATATAGATGAAAATATAGGCAAAACACAAGATGACATATATCTCAGTAACATCTTTAAAGACACATCACCTAAAGCAAAGAAAGTAAAGGAAAAGATACAAAGCTGGGACTACATCAAATTAAAGAGATTTGCACAGAAAAACAGGCATTAACCAAAACAAGGAAATACGACACTGATTGGGAGAAATTTTTTTTTTAATAGAGGCATGTTTTATTTATTTATTTATTTGTTTGTTTGTTTGTTTGTTTTGTTTATACATGCACTGGGTACAGTCAGAAGTGCAGGAGGGTGAGAGAATTCACCAGAGCCGAAGCGGGGAGCAGAGCAGGCAGAAGGACTGAAGTACACTGCTGAGGGGAGCAGCGGGCGGCAGGAGAGGTCTGCGCGCGATGTGGGACCCTCCTCCAGTGGCAGAGGAGCAGCCGGGGATCGAACCAGGGCTGCAGAGGCCACGGGCAGCTTCGCAACCCAGCGCCCAACCGCTGTGCCACCGGGGAGGCCCTGGGAGAAAATTTTTGCACACAATACTAATGATCAGGGAATGATCAAAAAGATCTGCAAAAAGCTAATGAGACTCAATCACAACAAACTAAACAGCCCAGTGAAAAAATGGGCAGAAGAGCTAAAAAGATACTTTTCCAAATAAGAAATGCAACTGGCCAATAAACATATGAAAAAATGTTCAACATCACTCATAATCAGGGAAATGCATTCAAAACCACAATGAGATACCTCCTTACATCAGTGAGAATGGCACATATTAAAAAAACTAGCAACAACAAGTTTTGATGAGGATGTGGAGAAAAAGGAACTCTCCTGCACTGTGGGAATGCAAATAGGTTCAACCACTATGGAAAGCTGTGTGGAGATTCCTCAAATGACTAAAAATGGAGCAATTCCACTACTAGGTATCTACCCAAAGGACCCAAAAACATTAATTAGAAAGGACGTCTGTGCCCCTATATTTATATTTTTTAATTTTATTTTTTTATTTAAATTTTATTTTTATATTCCCCATACAATTACAACCCCCTTATTTTGACCCCAAGCCCTCCTCTCCCTGCCCCCCACCCCCTATAGAGTGTCTCTGGTTCATAGTTGTTTGTTGATTTTGATATTTTCTTTCTTATAGTTATTCTTTTTCCTGGTCCCTTATTTAAGTTTTCTAGATTCCTGCTATGAGTGAGACCATCTGGTATTTTTCTTTTTCTTTCTGGCTTATTTCGCTGAGCATGATCCCTTCCAGCTCCATCCATGTTGCTGCAAATTGCATGTTTATCTTTTTTGAATGCTGAGTAATATTCCATGGTGTATATGTACCACATCTTCTTGATCCAGTCATCTATTTTTGGGCATTTGGGTTGTTTCCAAAGCTTAGCTATTGTAAACAGTGCTGCTATAAACATAGGGGTGCAGGTGTTCTTCAGAATTGAGGTTTCTGTGTTCTTTGGGTAAATACCTAGGAGTGGAATTGCTGGATCATATGGAAGCTCTATGTTTAGTAGGTCAAGAAATCTCCACACAGCTCTCCATAGCGGTTGGACCAGTTTGCACTCCCACCAACAGTGCAGGAGAGTTCCTTTCTCCACAACCTCATCAACATTTGTTGTTGCTAGTTTTTTTTAATATGTGCCATTCTCACTGGTGTAAGATGGTATCTCATGGTAGTTTTGATTTGCATTTCCCTGATGACAAGTGATGTTGAACATTTTTTCATATGCCTGTTGGCCATTTGCATTTCCTCTTCAGAGAAGTTTCTTTTTAGCTCTTCTGCCCATTTTTTGACTGGATTATTTTCTTTGTTGTTGTTGAGTCTCATCAGCTCTTTGCAGATTTTTGTGATCAGACCTTTATCATTAGTGTTGTGTGCAAAAATGTTCTCCCAGTTGGTGGGGTTTCTCTTTGTTTTTGTTATTGTCTCTTTTGCTGTGCAGAAGCTCTTTAATTTGATGTAGTCCCAGCTGTTTATCTTTGCCTTCACTATCACTGCTTTGGGTGATGTGTCTGTAAAGATGTCTTTGAGGTGCATGTCATGTAGTGTTTCGCCTATATTTCCTTCTATGTGTTTTATGGTTTCAGGTCTTATGTCTAGTTCTTTAATCCATTTTCAGTTGGTTTTTGTGCATGGTGTGAGGTAGTAGTCAAGCTTCATTCTTTTGCAGGTAGAGAAACTGGGTCTCCTAGTCTTTTTAATGGTAATTGAACCACTGTATTTTAACTACACATCTGCCCTTCTCATCCCCTTTTCTGCAGCAGATTTGAGAAAGTGGAGGCAAGTTATTAGGGACCATGTGGACAAGAAAAAGCATTAGGGATGGTGAAGCAAGAAGACAGAGATTCCTGAAGTCCTTACTCTGTGGAACCAACCTAACAGTTTGGACTGCTGAAGCCTAGACTGATAGACTGAGAAATAAACTTTAATCACATTTAGGTCAATTTTAATGTTGCTTTCTCTAGGACCAGCTGAACCTGTGCATATCATGGAGTGTTTCGCCTATTATTTCCTTCTATGTATTTTATGGTTTTAGGTCTTATGTCTAGTTCTTTAATCCATTTTGAGTTGGTTTTTGTGCATAGTGTTAGGTGGTAGTCAAGATTCATTCTTTTGCATGTAGTGACCCAGTTTTCCCAGCACCATTATTGAACAAATTTTCTTTGCTCCAATGCATATTTTTTGCTCCTTTGTCAAAGATTAGTTGACCATAAATCTGTGGGTTTATTTCTGGATTTTCTATTCGAGTCCATTGGTCTGTGTGTCTGCTCTTGTTCCAATACCATGCAGTTTTGATGATTATGGCTTTGAAGTATAGTTTGAAGTCTGGGAGTGTGATGCTTCCATTCTTCCCTTCTTTTTTTTTTCAGTAGAGCTTTGGCTATTTGGGGTTTTTGGTGATTCCATATGAATTTCATCAATAATTTTTCTATTTCTTTGAAGATTGACATTGAAATTTTTATTGGAATAGCACTGAATCTGTATATTGCTTTTAGTAGGATGGCCATTTTAATAATGTTTATTCTTCCAATCCATGAGCAGGGGATGTCTTTCCATTTCTTTGTGTCTTCTTCTATTCCTTTTAACAGTGTTTTATAGTTTTCTTTGTATAGGTCCTTTACCTCTTTTGTTAGATTTATTCCCAAGTATTTGATTTTTTTTGTTTCAATAATAAAAGGATGGTTTTTTTTGATTTATTCTTCTTCAGATTTATTGTTTGTGTATAGGAAGGCTACTGACTTTTGCGTGTTGATTTTGTATCCTGCCACTTTACTGAACTGATTGATGAGTTGAATTAGTTTTTCTGTGGAGTTTTTGGGGTTCTCTATGTATATTATCATATCATCTGCAAATAGTGATAGTTTAACTTCTTCTTTTCCTATTTGGATTCCTTGTATGTCTTTCTCTTGTCTTATTGCTCTGGCTAGGACTTCCAGTATTATATTGAAAAGCAGTGGTGAGAGTGGACATCCTTGTCTTATTCCAGATCTTTTTTTTTAAAATAATAAATTTTATTTTTATATTCCCCATACAATTGCAACCCCCCCATTCTGACCCCAATCCCTCCCCTCCCGCCCCCCACCCCCAAAAAGTGTCTCTGGTTCATAGTTTTTTGTTGATTTTGATTTTTGCTTTCTTATAGTTATTCATTTTTCTGGTCCCTTATTTAAGTTTTCTACATTCCTGCTATGAGTGAGACCATCCGGTATTTTTCTTTTTCCTTTTGGCTTATTTCGCTGAGCATGATCCCTTCCAGCGCTATCCATGTTGCTGCAAATTGCATGTGTTTATCTTTTTTGAATGCTGAGTAATATTCTATGGTGTATATGTACCACATCTTCTTGATCCAGTCATCTATTTTTGGGCATTTGGGCTGTTTCCAAAGCTTAGCTATTGTAAACAGTGCTGCTATAAACATAGGGGTGCAGGTGTTCTTTGGAATGGATGTTTCTGTGTCCTTTGGGTAAATACCTAGGAGTGGAATTGCTGGATCATATGGAAGCTCTATGTTTAGTAGGTCAAGAAATCTCTACACAGCTCTCCATAGTGGTTGGACCAGTTTGCACTCCCACCAACAGTGCAGAAGAGTTCCTTTTTCTCCACACCCTCGCCAACACTTGTTGTTGCTAGTTTTTTTAATATGTGCCATTCTCACTGGTGTAAGATGGTATCTCATGTTAGTTTTGATTTGCATTTCCCTGATTACAAGTGATGTTGAACATTTTTTCACATGCCTGTTGGCCATTTGCATTTCCTCTTCAGAGAAGTTTGTTCCAGATCTTAATGGGAATGCTTTCAGCTTTTCACCATTGGGAATGATACTGGCTGTTGGCTTGTCATACATGGCCTTTATGAGGTTGAGGTATATTCCTTGTATCCCAAGAATTTCAAGGGCTTTTATCATGAACGGGTGTTGCAATTTGTCAAAAGCTTTCTCGGCATCTATTGATATTATCATATGGTTTTTATATTTCTTTTTGTTGATGTGTTGGATAACATTGATTGATTTTCAGATGTTGAACCATCCTTGTGTTCCTGGAATTAATCCTACTTGGTCGTGGTGAATTATCTTATGGATACATTGTTGGATTCTGATAGCTAAAATTTTATTGAGGATTTTTGCATCAGTGCTCATTATGGAGATTGGCCTGTAGTTTTCTTTTTTTGTGTTGTCCTTGTTCGGTTTTGGTATTAGTGTAATGTTGGCTTCATAGAACGTGTTTGGTATTATCCCTTCCTTCTCAATTTTTTGGAAGAGTTTGTGAAGGATAGGCACTAATTCATTTCTGAATGTTTGGTAGAATTCATTTGTAAATCCATCTGGTCCTGGGCTTTTGTTTTTGGGGAGGTTGGGATTACCATTTCAATTTTGCTGCTTGTAATTGGTCTGTTTAGGTGTTCTATTTCTTTATCTAGCTTTGGGTCATTGTAGAGTTGTAGGAATTTGTCCATCTCCTCTAGATTGTTGAACTTGTTCATAGTAGTTTCTGATTATTCTTTTGATTTCTGCTGTGTCTGTTGTGATTTCTCCTCTTTTATTTATGATCCTGTTTATTTGAGCTTTCTCCCTCTTTTCCTTTGTGAGCCTGGATAGGGGTTTGTCTATTTTATTGATTTTTTCAAAGAACCAGCTCTTGGTTTCATTGATCTTTTGGATTGTTTTTTTAGTTTCAATTTCATTTATTTCTGCTTTGGTTTTTATTATTTCTTTTCTTCTACTGATTTTGGGGATTTTTTGTTGTTCTTTTTCTAGATCTTTGAGCTTTGAGATTAGGTTGTTTCTTTGAGTTCTTTCTTGTTTCTTGATGTGAGCCTCAATTGCTATATATTTTCCTCTTATTACTGCTTTTGCTGCATCCCATACATTTAGGAAATTGGTGTCCTCCTTGTCACTCAATTCAAAGAATTTTTTAATTTCTTCTTTGATCTCCTCGTTAGTCCAGTGGTCTTCCATTAGTGTGGGTTTCAATCTCCATGAGGTAGGAGAGTTCCTTGCCTTCTTTTTATGGTTTATATTTGATGCCTTCATGGTCAGAAAAGATGGTTGGTATGATTTCAAACTTGGTGTATCTGTTGATGTTTGTCTTGTGTCCCAGTATGTGATCGATCCTGGAGAATGATCCGTGTGTGTTTGAGAAAAATGTGTACTCCATTTTTTGGGGGTTTAGTGTTCTACAGATGTCTGTTAAGCCCAAGCCCTCTACATCCTTATTTAGAGCTTTAGTGTCTTTACTTATTTTTTGTCTCGTTGATCTATCCATTGCTGATAGTGGTGTGTTGAAGTCTTCTACTACATATGTCTTTTCTCTGATATCTGTTTTCAAAGATAATAGTTGTCTGATATATTTTGGTGCTCCTTTGTTTGGTGAGTATATGTTAATGAGTGTTATTTCTTCTTGAAGTATTGTCCCCTTGATCATAATGTAGTGACCATTGGGGTCTCTCTTTACCTTTTTGAGTTTGAAATCTGTTTTATCTGCTATAAGTACAGCTGTTCCTGCTTTGTTTTTTGGTCCATTTATTGTACTATTGTTTTCCATCCTTTAACTTTGAGTCTATTTTTATATTTTGTAGCTAAATGTGGTTCCTGGAGACAGCAAAAGTTGGGTTTTGTTTCTTAATCCAGCCTGTGACTGTGTCTTTTTATTGAAGAGTTTAGTCCATTTACATTTAGAGTTAATATTGATATGTTAGCATCTGTATTTGCCATTGTGTTTGTCTTTCCTTTGATTTTATTTATTTATTCTTTTTAGTAACTTTTTTTTTTTTGGCCTTCTTTCGTTGTTATTTGTCCCTCTGAGGTTCTGGCTTTAGGACTCCTTGTAGTATTTTTTGGAGTGGGGGTTTAGTCATAATGAAATTCCAGAGTTTCTGTTTGTCTGGGAAGGTCCTTTTTTTTTTTTTTTTTAAGATTTATTTTTTCATTATTTAAACAAGCACTGGGTACAGTCAGAAGCACGGGAGGGTAAGAGAATTCACCAGAGCCAGAGTGGGGAGCAGAGCAGGCAGAAGGACTGAAGTATACTGCTGAGGGGAACAGCGGGCTGCAGGAGAGGTCTGCGCGCCATGTGGGACCCTCCTCTGGTGGCCGGGGAGCAGCCGGGGATCGAACCGGCACTGCAGATGCTGCAGGCAGCTTCGCAACCCAGAGCTCAACCACTGCGCCACCTGGAAGGCCCTGGGAAGGTCCTTATTCTTTCTTCACAGAGGAAGGAGAGCTTTGCGGGATAGAGTATTCTTGGTTGGCATCTGTTTCCTTGAAGTCTGTTGACTATGTCCCTCCACTCTCTCCTTGCCCGTAGTGTTTCTTCAGAGAAGTCTGATGTCAGTCTGATTGGTTTTCCTTTGAATGTTATCTGTTTCTTCCCTCTTGTCAGCTTCATTATTTTTTCCTTGTCTTGTATTCTTGGGAGCTTTACTATTATGTGTCTTGCTGTATTTTTCTTTTTGTCATGGAAGTTTGCCGCTCTTCTTGCTTCTTGTATATCAATTTTCAGCTCCTTCTTCACGTTTGGGAAGTTCTCTTCAATTATTTCCTTGAATATTTTCTCTTTTCCTAGGTCTCTCTCCTCTCCTTCTGGGATTCCTATAACTCTTATATTTCCTTTCCTCATGGAGCAGATAGTTCCCTAAGTCTTTCTCCTGTCTTTTTCCTTCGTACTTCTCTTTCCTTTTCTGCTTTGGTTATTTTTATTTCTGTGTCTTCAAGAGTACTTATTCATTCTTCCATTTTATCTATTCTGCTCTCATTGCTTTTCCCAGAGTTCTTTAGTGCCTCCATTAATTCTTTGATCTCCTGCATTTCTTTTACTTCCCTCTTTAGGGACTCACTTACTTTCTAAGCATTGTTTTCCTTAATGACTTCCATCAGTTTTTTCATCATGGCAATTTTAAATTCTTTTTCTGGAAGACTCAGAAGTTCTTCCAAGTCACTGTAGTTGCAAGCTGGTGTTTTTTTTTTTTTTTTTTGTGGTGTGTCTTCTTTCTGAGGCATTGCTGCTTTTTCTTGTAGTTTTTCTTTTCCCTGCTGCCTGTCTTCTAATTTGCCTTATGTGTTGGGACACCGTGCTGCTGGTACTGGCTGGCATCTTTTTGGTGTATTCTTTCTGGAGTTTCAGAAACTGGCCATCCAAACGAGTCAAAAACTGTTATGCCAGAAGTCTAGTGAGGTAGTGGTACTTTGAGTATGTTAATGGTCACTGTCACAGAATCTCTCCTCCTTCCGTGTTTAGTTACAAATGTGCATCTTAAAGTCCCACAGACTTCCCTGGAGGTGGGGTAGCTGGATTGCACTCTGGGTTCCAAATCTCTGGATCCTCCTCTGGGCTCCGACTTCTTGCCAGGTGGGACCTGACTTATGGGAGCCTTCAGCTCAACTCTGACTGCGCAGGGAACCTTCTCCCTCTTGCTCCACGGGGAGCCCTCTGCCAGATTCAAGCAGTCTTTATTGAAGAAAGGTCCCTGTTCTAAAATGGTGCTTTGGAGACAAGCACATTCTTCCATGCACCTGGCCTGCCCCAGCCATGGTGCCCGCTCCCCCTCTGGGTTCAGACTGCTGCCCTTAAGGGGCCTGGCCTGGGCAAACTTCCCAGCTCACCTCTGGCTCCTCCGGGAGCCTCCTGCTAGTTTCAAGCAGTCTTTATTGAAGAAAGTTCTCTGTTCTAAAAAGGTGATGTGGGTACACACTCCCCTGTGCACCCGGTCTACCCCGGCCTTGGGTGCCCGCTCTATGTTTATTGCAGCACTATTTACAACAGGTAAGCTTTGAAAATAATCCAAATGCCCCAAAACAGATGATAATATCAAGAAGATGTGGTACATATATACAATGGAATATTACTCAGCAATCAAAAAGGATAAACTCCTGCCATCCACAGCAACATGAATGGAGCTGGAAAGGATAATGCTCAGTAAAATAAGCCAGAAAGAAAAAAAAATATCAGATGGTTTCACTTATAGGAGGAATGTGGAGGAACCAAATAAGGAGTCAGGGGGAAAAAAGTGACTATAATAAAGTAAAAGTCAAAATCAACAGGCAACTATAGATCAGAGACATTCTGTAGGAGGAGGAGGGAGAGGGATTGGGATAGGGTGAGAAGAGCACAAGCAACTATGGTGATGGTGCACAGGTGAAATGATGGTGGGAATTTCACAGGGAAATCATACATTGTACAAATATGAAGAATGATGTAATAAATATATAAAAAATAAAATTTCCTTTATTCTTGATCAGGGACAGAAAGTGGGGATAATTCATCTTTAATCCTCACAATTTTGGAATTCCTTTCAAAATCCAATGTAATTATTAAAAAAATAAAATGCAAACATTCTAAATTGTAGTATCTAAGTAGCTCAAAATGTTTAAAAATACTAAAAAGAATTTTTACCTTCACCTTGGTAGTGATCCAGAGTGTGTGCCATGATAGTTAAGTCTGACAGTTTCAAATAGGACTCCTCTTTTTTGGAAACCTAAGAATTACAAAATCAGGTAATCTCCCTCTCCTTGTGATATGATTTATAGGAAATATATATATAGCCAGTCAGAGGAACAAAATACAGTTCTCATATAGATGTGGTACTTATCCACAGTTCCCAGATCACAGCTCCGAAATCCCCGGTTTCAGAGTTATAAGTCTATCGTTTGTTACGTTAATGAGGTGATTTGGAAGTACCTAAGGTTGGTGGCTAGTTGCTGGAGAACCAACCTTGTGATTGGAGGATTACAGCTTCCAGCCCTACACCCAGGGTTATCATGGAGGAATATGCCAATGGTCAATGATTTAATCAACTTTGCCTAAGTAACAAGGACTTCACAAAAATCCAAGAGCGTGGGTACAGAGAACTTCATGGTTATGAACACATAGAGGCACTGGGAGAGGGCATGTCACAAGGGTATGGAAGCTGCACACCCCTTCCTCCTAACTGGCCCTAAACATCTCTTCCATCTTACTATTCATAACATATTCTTTTATAATAACCAGTGACTTAATAAGTAAAATGCTTCTGTAAGTTCTGTGATGTGTCTAGGAAATGAATCAAACCTAACAAAGGTATCATGGGAACCTCTATTTTATAGCCAGTTGGTAAGAAGTATAGATAATAGCCTGGCTTGCAACTGGCATCTAAAAAGGAGGGTGGTCTTGGAACACTAAGCCCCTTTCTTGTGGCATATGGTGCTATAATTGGGTGGGTAGTGTCATAACTGAGAAGAATTCTCCTCTGGACATTCTGCTGATATTTGAGGGTTGTTATAGATGTGGGGGGACATCACCACTCTCCACCCTCCCTGGCTCCAAACACACATGTTGGTAATTCCTTTCAGAAACTGATTTATTCCCTATTCCTCAGTAGATAACTATGGGAAAAAAGGGCAGGATGACATCAATATACACTGATTTGGAGAAAGAAGAATGCAGACAGGGAGCAGTCACTGTGGTATGGAATTTCTGAAACCCCACTGAGTGGTCATGGTGAATAGTGGGCTCTGGGGTGGGACAGTTTCCTTAGTTCATTAGGTGATAATTCTATGTTTTGGAGGAACCTCTGTGTTTATGTATATTTGCAAGATGTGTCCTTTCCTCTTTATTATTCAGTATAGCTGAAGAGGGCAATGGGAATATATGCTATTTGGAAAGAAGGGCTAAATAACTTTCTCAGCCTATTCTTTTTAAGGATATTGAAAGCTTGGGCACAAGACTCATTCTAAGTGAAATTTTTACTTTTATTTTTGGTCAAAGCTCCTGTTTGTTTTGCAATTCATTTCCTTAATACTAGGCTTCTTATCTATTTACTTCCAGTAAATTTTACTGGTAGCCTCACTCTTTTTGAATTGTGTTTCTTTCTTCTGTAAAATAAACTGCCTTATTTCTGTGCTTCTTCATCCCCATGTCTTAATTTCTGTAGACTACTTCTGGACTATTGAGTTTAATTGGGACGATTATATCTTTAATCTAACTCTGCTTAGAAGCATTCTAACCAACTGTGTTAAATTGGGTATTTGTCACTCAGAACTTTTTTAGTTCTGAAGTACAGAAATAGTTGACTAACTTAGACACTGGAGTTTCTGGTCTTTCCCTATGATTCCCTTCCAGAATGCTTTCAAATGGTCAATTCTTTGAGTTCGCTTCTTTTTGGAACCACCACACTAAAAGCAATGAAAAGTCAACAATACATATTATTACAATATTTATTTTCTAACATATACCTCAGAAATTCCTGGCTCAATACTCCAGTCATTGCAAGCAATAATTATACCACTAGTTATACCAAATATTTTACCATTGCAAAACACATATTTTTTCAGTTTTTGATATCAGGTTACTTGTTCACTATGCACTAAGCAAATTTCATCTATTATGTTTTTTGTTACACCAATACCCCACATTCAGGTACTAGTTTCTTTACTGGGATAATTAATGCTAGCTATCACAACAGATATTTTGAAATCTCAGTGCTTATACAACAAGGTGTTTTTTTTTTTTTTTTCTCTCCACATTATATGTCCAGAAAGAGTTGGTAGACAGGAGGTAAGGGAAGTGCTGCTCCACATAGTCACTCAGGGAACCAGACGAATGGAGGAAGCACTATGCTGTAGCTACATTACCTGAACACTTAGCCCTTGAGATTTCCCTGGCACAGAAAGGGAAGGATGCATTGTCACACCACTTCTTAACCCTACTCATGGCCTATTTGCCTTAACTACTCACCCAACTCTAAGCTAATTGCAAGAGAGACTGGGAAACATAAAAAAGCACACGAACGTGGGATAGTTGGTGAGTCCAAACTGTCTCTACCCCTGGGAGCTACTATGGGAATATGAAGATGTGAAAAGAAGACTAGGCATTAGGCAGCAATGTCCTGGCAGCAAAGTGTCTGGCAGTCATTAGTTCTGCTCAACAAATATTTACAGTTCCCATTCCCAGCCTATTTATACTTCTATTTCCCTGGAGTAAGAGTAATCATTTGCTTTGGTCATTTATTGCTTGGGCAGTGAGATGTGAACAGAAGGATATGTGTTTCTTCCAGGTGGCCTCTTTAAGTGCAGCATGCGCTTCGTTGTGTAATCTCTTTCTGTTTGCCTCAGTGGTCAGTAGTGCTCTAGACAGAGATTGTTTTATTAGCCTGGGTTCCACAGTGAGGATGACTTGAAGCAGAAACCCAGTCAAATCACAATAGACATGTGGTGAGACTGCATAAATATTCCACTTTTAAGTTGCTGAAAAGTTGGTGGTGGTTTGTTACTGAAAAAGACTTCTTTCCATTCTGATTGATACTGTGTCTTCTCATCTTTGTTTCTTTAGTGCCAGCAATTCAACAAATATCTGCTGAAGGAATTTTTAAGCGACTTCATTGATTGTGATAGTATTTCTCTTGAGTACCCTTATATCTCTTATTAGTAATGACATTTCCAACTAGTCGAACTGACTTTCCTAAGTTACCAGCCTTGAGCTATATAATAAAGAATATGGACAAAGACACCAGTGGCTCTTCTTAACCTTGCTTTCAAATTTCTTTCTGCAAGTGAATTTTTGCAGAATGTTCTTCAAACACAAACCTGTACGTTGCTTCTCTTTTCTCCCTCTCATTCTATTTCACCTTCTCTTTTTGCTTAAATATTCCCCTTCCATTTCGCCAGAGGAAAATTTGTTCTTCATTTTAACAGCAAATTAAATATTAAAGTAATGCTAGAAAATAGATATGATTTAATTGTACATCTAAGTTTAATCATAAGTAGAAAATTTAATAGATTAAGATTCAAAAAATTTAGAAATTTGGACTGGAATCCTGTCTGCTGCTTAATTGTGCAGATTTTAGTTAATTTCTTCATCTATAAAATGGGAGTAATATGTGCTGAGTCTTCCACATTGTTGCTTTGAAAATGAAATTATAATAAAGATGAAATACAATGACTGTAAAGGCTCTTTTTACTACCACTATAGAAACCAAAGGTACTATTATCATTTTTTCCTGTAATTTTTGCTCATTAGTATTAAGTGGTTTTAAATTTGATGAAACCTAAAAGAAAGATTTACCTGATTGCAAATTGTCTTGGTCCTTTACACTTGTCTACTCTGCACAGAATATTTGGTATAATTAGCCAGGAAAAAACTCAAGGCAACATTTTTGAGAACCGTTCTTTACCTGCCAATTTGAAAGAAACAACTATAAACTGCAATTGAAATATGGGATTTACTCAATCCAGATTTATATTCCCTGGGAGGTTTTAGCTCTTGAACTCTTTACAGCAACAAAAATGTTAAATGGAAAAGACAGGATGCACAAAGTTATAAGGACTCTACACAGTTCACCAAACAGTTCATTTAAGCAAAATTATATTTACAAACAAGTTTGCTTTTTACTTCAGTTCTTCTCACTGGGGACTGGTAAAACTTGTAGGCAGTAGTACTTAAAGGAAATGTGGCTAATATTTTTTTTCCTGTTGCTTTCCAGATGCTCTTCTTCAACTGTACTTCTTTGTATAGTTTTGACTCATACAATGACTTTTGTGTGCTGTGCTGTGCTGTTTGTTAAACCTTACCTAACTGTACTGGAATGGTTGGGTTTTTTTATTTGCCTTTTTGGCAGTTTCAAAGAATTTTTAACCTCTTACTGAAATTTTCTCAAAGACATAAAATAGAGTCCTTCCTTACTGATAAGTATTTCTATAGAGCAAACATTGCTTTTCTTTCATATGTAATATTTGAGGTAGGTAGGCAAGATTTCTTCCTTTAACCCCCTCAGATTTACCCTCAGCTCTTATGTACCTTGCCTTTTCCCTAGTCAGGCTGGAGTATACACGGCATCAGTGGATTTCCACTCCTCTGGCTTTCTATTGAATTTGCCAATGGGACACCCTGGCAGTATATTGGAGGGAAGTAAGGAAGGAGACACTGGCAGCCTTTCTGTAAGGCCTCCTCCAGCTGTCTCCCCAAAGTGTACCCATTTATTCCCTAAGGCAGCAGGTATGACTCTCTGGGTTCCTGTGCTTCCCCCTCTCCTCTTCAATAGTTTGAATATCAGGCTCTTCTAACACTTGGATGTAGGTTACCATAATCCACATCATTGCAAATGTCTGTTTTGTAAATAAACCCTCACAAAATTAATCTATCTTGACCGCACCATCTGTTTTCTTTTGGGACACTATTCAATAGTTCAGTGACTGTCTCTGTTTGAATCTATTTTCCATGTTCCTCCTTTCTCTTTCATTGTTGCTGCTGGCACTTAAATTGTGTTTTTATTTATTTTTATTTATTTATATATATTTTTTTGTGGGACCCTCGCCGGCGGCTGGGGAACGAACCTTTGCTGCAGAGGCTGCGCGCAGCCTCGCAGCCCAGCGCTCAACCACTGCGCCACCAGGGGAGGCCCACTTAAACTGTGTTTTATATCTGCTATGCAAGTCCTTTCCATGCATTTCTCTGTGCATTTCTCTTTAGTATTGTGTCTCCGAGCTGCCATTCTCTGCCCAATGAGGGTTGTAATTTTCAGATCTGTAGACTGTTTCTTTATTTTTCCTTTTATTTTGAAATTAATTAAAAATCTAACAACAAAAGTACCAAGAATAGTTGGAAGAGCATTTTCATTCCAAATTACTTTGGCAAGTAGTTTATAAAATGCCCCATAACTTCCAAATAATTCAGTGTACACTTTTCTGCATAAGTACAATTTTCTGCATAACCATAGTAACACCACTGAAGTCAGGGAATTAACATTGGTGACTTGCTACCACTTAATCACAGATATCATTTAAGATTTGCCAATTGTGGGGCCTCCCCGGTGGCGCAGTGGTTGAGCGCTGGGTTGCGAAGCTGCCTGCGGCCTCCGCGGCGCCGGTTCGATCCCCGGCTGCTCCCCGGCCACCAGAGGAGGGTCCCACATGGCGCGCAGACCTCTCCTGCTGCCCGCTGCTCCCCTTAGCAGTGTACCTTGGTCCTTCTGCCTGCTCTGCTCCCCGCTCTGGCTCTGGTGAGTTCTCTCACCCTCCCGTGCTTCTGACTGTACCCAGTGCATGTATAAACAAAAAACAAAACAAACAAATAAATAAATACATAAAACATGCCTCTATTAAAAAAAAAAAAAAGATTTGCCAATTGTCTCAATAACATCTGTATACTAAAAGATGTTAATCTAGGATCACATGTTGCACTTAGTTGTCATGATCTCTAGTCATCTTTCATCAGGATTGGTTCCATAGTTTTCCTTTCATGACTCTGAGAATTTTATCAGGTAAGTTTATAACATGTGTCTAATATTTCTTTAGGATTAGATTTTAGATGTAGATGGAAGACTAAAAAAAGGTATGAATACCCAAAGGCTTTCTTTAGGGGATCACTTTAGAGGCTGGCTATTACAACATGTATGTATGTATGTACCTAAACTATGTATTAATGCTAGTGTCACCAAATTCATTCCAACACCACAGGATTCATTCTAGCCATTCAATGCCAGTGAGAAAGCGCCATTATCCTCATATATTCTCAATATATTTACTTATTTGATCAATCCCCTCTGTATGTAATCAATCTTTTGACCCTATGCCTAGCTTCTAGCACCCCTGTAAGTGCTCCCCTTACTGACTTGGGCTCTTATCCCTTGCCAGGTCACTGCAGTCCCTCCTCTCGTACACTTCATTTATACCAACTGTTACCTCTAATACCCCACCTAATGGTTTTTGCACTGAGTTATTCAGGAAATTATTCCTTCCTATCTAGGAAGGAAGAATAGTAGGTGTGACTATTGTGAATTATAATGTGATAGTGGAAAGAATTTATAACACTTAGATTTGGACTAGAGAAACAAATCTCTGGACTTAGCCTAAACTTTAAATACCTCCCCACTGCCACACAATTCCTGTGTATGTGGGACAGGCACTCTTTCCCTCTATGAGGACTTGCTTGTTTTAATCTTTTAGGAATATCTGTATATAAGCTACATTTATATATTTTTTACCTTCTCTTTTATTCCTTTTCCCTTTTCTCTTCCCTTCCCTGCTCTTTTCACTTGTCACAACCTTTATCTTCCACCACATATTTTGATCATCACTGATATCTATTGGCAGACTCTAAGACATTGTGTTTCATGTAGCAACCCTAAGGTTAATTGTGCAACCCTAAGGTTAATAATGTGCGAGCGCACGCACATGCACACACACACACACACAGAGACTTTTCCTATTTCAGCCCTCTATTTCAAATAAGAATGCTTACTTTGAGAACATGGCAAAAGAATTTTTTTTTAAAGTCATCATTATTCTTAGGTTTCTGCTGAAAAGCTTATTAGTGACCTGAGGATTTCAGTTTCTGAATAAGAAATATGAAGAGGCAAGGCAGGATTTCTAGTACACAATTGTACTTTTCTAACAATTTACCTTTAAATTACATACTGATAAATCACAAAACACATCTTTTCTATTCTGGTCCTTTATCTGCCCAGAATATTAGGATGATTTCTGAGGATTATGATACAGAGGTTGCAGGCACGTCAGAGGAAAAAGCTCATGACTGAACAAGCAGTTAAGACATTAGTTCCTTTAAGAAAAAGAGGGACAAAGAAACTTTTTCCTGTGCAAGATTCAGAATTGGAGGTTGTACTTGATTAAATCACCCAGAGAATTGCATTAGGTTTGGGGAATGTGGATATGAGTTTTCTTCTCTATTTATAGAAACTTATCAGCATATTTATTATGCTCGGACTGCAGAGAGAAGCATGGTATGAGGGACAACACATAGAGCATGTCAGAGCCAGGGTCTGACACCTCTGGGAACAACAGCTCTTACTCCTCACTTGAGAATGAGAGTGGAAGACTTAGGGGAGAGGCTACCTGCGCAAATGCACACAGGGGTGCGGGTGCGTGCCAGTAGGTAGCTGGGGAATGTGAGCAGATTAATACTCTGCACACTTCATGAGCTCCGAAGTAATCACTGCACAAAGCTAGTGTGTCATGGCAGTTTTTGCTGCAAGGATTTCACCACAGTTTGTAAAATGGTCTACATTTTAAAAATAAGGTAAATGCTAAATTTTATCCAAAGTAACCTCTCAGAACTCTAATTCTAGCAGATTAGGAAAAGAATAAGTTAAACCACTGTAGAATTTAAATATTTTAAAATGTTATGACTGACATAATATAGGAGCACAGAGAAATTCCTAGAAAAGATGGTATGGTAACATTAACCACATTATAGAATATAGGGAGTTTCCAAATACCACTTTCATCTTGTGCCTTTGTCTAACTATACTAAGATTTCATGAAATGAACCTAAAACTGGTTGCTGATCACTGTTCCTTTTAATTTAAGATGGTAACAAATTAGCAACGTTTCCCCAGTATGAATTCTGACATGAAAGTTTCTTTGACTATTTATCCTAACTCCAGTTCTTCTGGATGTATATAATGAGTCTGTTTATGTGGAAAGAAAGGCATTAATTTAAAGAAAATGCACAAAGAGCTATGAACTCACTCTGAGTGGGGGGTAGAATGTTCAGAAAGGAATATAAATCTCGGTAATTCTTTTCTAGTAGTGATCATGGAAAAATTAAAAGAAAAACAAAACCAAAAAACTTGCTTTTACTGCACTTTCAACAAGTCAGTTGGTCTTTCACCTTTTTGAGTTTAAATTTAGTTTGTCTTTATAAAAGAACTAAAAGAAATGAGTTAATGGAGTTTCCAACTGAACTCACATATTGTTAACAAACTTAAAAAATGAAAATGTGTATTAAAAAATTTCTGCTTATGAAAAGCATCTTTCCTCTCAGCAGGGAGAGAACTCCAAAGGAACAAGATGCTCAGAATTTCTTAATCTTACCATAGGGTTTGTCACTAGTTTTCAAAATATGTATGGGATTTCTCTTTTCAATGCAGTTTTTTGTGTCACAAAATTATCAGTCATTATAACAGAGATTTACTGTCATGTTTCTCTAGCATCAGAGTTAGCTTTTCTTATAACTTCCTTAATTTTCCTAAAAATTTAATCTTTCCCAACTCTCAATTTATGTGGTGTGGGTGGGACTGATTCTCTCTCTCCTGGACTGAGAGATTGGGATCTGGCCTATCAGTACATTCTATCCCTCAATTTCAGTGATTGGTTCCAGGATCATCATGTGACCCAATTCAAGCCAATGAGAGTCAGTTCTTGGACTTGACTGTACATATTGGTAATAAGAATCTTTTTTTCTCTGCAATTTTTAGCTGTAGGATGATGAGGGAGAGAAACCCATGGGTGCTGGGAACCACCACACAGATTAGTCTGAAAATAGAGGCAACAGAGAAGAAAATGCTGTTGGGAAGAAGAAAAGGACAGAGTGTTGATGACCAAATTTAAGTTCCTTTACAGAATTGCTAAGGATCAAGGTGGATTTTTAGATCAAATTTCTGGTTAAAAAATTAGGTGAGGGCCTCCCTGGTGGCACAAGGGGTTAAGATGCAACCTATGAGGCTATCTGCAGCCACTGCAGCATAAGTTCGATCCCTGGCCAGACAGGGAGCTACCCACATGGCATAGCAGACCTCTCCTGACTTGCTCACTGCTCCCCTCAGCAGTGTACTTCAGTCAGTCCGCCTATTCTGTTCCCCATTCTGTCTCTGGTGAATTCTCTCACACCTCGCACCTCTGGCCGGTACACCAGTTCTTGTCTGCATAAATAAGTAAATCTTTAAAAAAATTAGGTGAGGGCAAATATTTGTTATATAGAGAGAGTATCAATTGTTAAGCAACAAGTAGCCCATGCATACTGAAGTTCTAACACTTTTTACCTTAACACCTATGCAGATTTTTAAAACATACTTGACCAGAACATTTTAGTATTTATTATATGCCAGCCATGAATTTAACCACTTTATCAATAACAACTCATTTAATATTCATAGTAAACCCATAGTATAGGGATTATTTCCATCCTTATTTTTCTAGGAAGGAGGATTATACAAAGAGGTCCAGCATACAGATCACACATAACAAGGGGCAGTCTTGACCTGGGAATTTGACTCTGTCAGTCTGACTTCAGATCTGTCTTAGTCACTATGTTATGTTGCCTTTTCAGAATAGTGCTCTACCCTGTCTAAGCTCATAAACACACAAAAAATGTATTACTGTGAATATATAAATAAAAGTGAGGCAGATGGATATAGTCACACAATTAATTAGTGGGAAAAAAAAGACACTCCAAGAGGCAATATGGTATTGTGATGAAAAATGTGGACTCTGCATTCAGACAGTCTGGGTTTAAATCTCGGCTACACTACCTACCAACTGTATGGGCAAATTACTCCATGTCTTTGTTTCCTCTTTTTATATATTAGTAATCAAAATCTATCACTCCCAGTGAAGATTAGGTGTAACAGTGTCTAAATAGCATTTAGCAGAGTATTCTAATTTATTATTAGTAGTAGTAAATCTCACCCTTTTTTGTTATATCATACTTAGACGTATTTTTTCCTCTTTCAATATATATGGATCTTTTGCCCTCATTATGCAAATGTTTTTATTTTCTCAAAATTTTATTCTTCTAATTAAGTCCAATCTTTTAATTATCTCCGATCTTGTCCTAATTATTTCTTCAAGTTTTAATGGGCTTCTCTTTTGAAACAATGAGGTGGGATACAGAAAAAGGCAAGTCCCTGACTCTACATTTTTGCCTGGGTCCTCAGAGAACCAAGGTACTCAGTCATTTCTAGTTCCTGTAGAATGTGAGAGATATTGGTGTCATTTGTTTGTTCAGTCTTTCAAATCATTTTCTCAGGAGTGGGACTATAAGATACTTGTTAGGGAGCTGCTTCTGATCCTCATGATTCTGTATAGGATGCCAGTGTGAATATTGACACAGTTTTTAAGGAGAAAGGCCAAGAATCAATCAGTATGTGAGCTTTTAAATTTCGCTGCTTTGAATGGCCAGAATGAAAGTATTTAAAGATACATAATGATATAGTACTATTGGAAAATCTGTACAAGGTATTACAGATTGTGATTGTTTGGTTCCCATGCTTGGTGGGGTCACGGGCAATCATGATTAACAGTGCTTCAGAATATTCTCTCAGCTAGCTCTGTGATGGACATTTCACATTTTGAGAAGGGCAAAAGAAGATTTTCTCTCCAACACATCTGAGCAAAAAGGATGGTCTACTTCAGAAGGAATTTTTATGGCAATTAAAAGCAATCAAATGATGAACTGCTACAACCATCTTTCTCCTCTTTGACTTTCTATATTAATCAGCTATGGGGAGAAATTTAAATATAATTATCATATTTTACCATAACCGCATAGAAATTTAATAGTTTACTTGCCCTGGACTTTAAGTCAAGTTAATGGCAAAAAGTGACCTAACTAAAATTACACAGTTCTTACATTTGGTGACAGTTATATTTTAAGTTGAGGAGAGAACTGACCTAGTACTCATTTTCCCTTAAACATTAATCTTTTATATTTTCTCATGTGGTAAATAAATGTGAGAGGAAAATATTTTCACTTCAGTGTTTTATCTCACTCTTAAGAAGAAGTGTTAGGAAATGAACATCAGCCCTTTCTCTGAGGAATTCTCCTTGGCTGTTGCTGGTGGCAGGATGTGGCATTAGATGGACAAACATGACCTCAGGCTTCCTCTGTTCACATGGACCTTTAAGAAAGATTGTTTCTAAAAAAGGTTTAAGTTTTAAGAGCACTGAGGTAGACAAAGTGGGAGCATCGCCCTGCTTCCCCTTGGCACCAACTTGTCTTTGAAACCATGAGTCATCTTCCTTTTAGCAAGTGAAAATGTTCTTAAAATCACACATTACTCAATCACTCAGAAAGAATTTTGAAAAATGGATGACAATGTTGTCCATTATTTAACAAATTTCTCTGATTTTCCCATATCCTAGGGAATTTTTCTAATTCTTTGTCTTATAATAACCCTAAGGATGTATTTGTACCCTAATGATAGCATTTGGAACTGGCAGAGGTTGTTTTTTGGTTGAGATGTTGTCTTAAGGTAAGTTTCTACTGGTCATGTATGGTCAAAATACTTGAATCTATAGACTCTCTGATGAATTAAGCCATTGATGAATTAGAATAAAGGAATTCTTCAAATTGTGATTTGTTGTTTCAGCTTATTAGATTGTTTGACACTGTGGGAAATAAGATGAAACAAGAACTTTCAATATGAAAGCTGACTTCTTGTGTAACTGAAAAGAAACACAGGGGCAGAGACGGTGGTTCAATTCACTCAAACAAATTCATACACACAATTTACTGAGGAAAAACAAGTTCATTAAAGGTGACTAAATTTTTCTGTTGACAAATAAAATTTGCTTTGCCCATCTCTCCTGTTTAGCATTCAACAAATTACAAAACCCTGATCTAATTTGGCTAGTGATGGATTTTATAGATGAATGGAATAGACCCGTGCTAAGATATAAATCATTTTCTTCTAGTAAAAGCAAGTGATTCTGCTTATTAACACACATAATTGATTAGGGAAAGGCCTCAAGTAGCACACATCACACTCGTGAAAGTGATAGTCTAGCAAAGGAAAGTCTATTTGGATGAGGCAGTGCCCTGGCAAGTGAGAATGCCAGAGTGATGGTGAAGAATTGGGAAATGCAAGAAGTTGGAAAATTTTACCATTCTCAAAAATGTGTCTGTAGAATGCTCACTGAAGGAATTTAGGTATGTGAGTGAATTATCAGGAGTAAGAATGGGCCCTGGGTCTGAGAAGACTAGTGAGCTAGGAAGGTAATCAGCAGGGATCAGAACAGGGATAAGGTCACCAAACTATTGGTGATTAGATTTTGCCAACAAAGCAGAAGCTCAGTCCAATTAGGCAGTCAGTTACTAAACACTTATTGAATGTCTACCTTAAGCCATGAATACATTAGGTTCTTCAGTTGCAAAGATGAATGACATCGTCATTGCCTCTAATTGCTCACAATCAGAGATTGGAATGCAATTTACTCCCTAAATAGAATCAAGAATCACAGGATGATGAATGATAGAATAGAGAGTTGACATTACTTGTATCTTTTCTGTATCTTTTCTGCCAAATGTCAGAATTGGTCTCTGAGATTTGAGGTGAGGGGTGGAATCTGTAGGTGGGGATCAAATAATCCTATATATGAGGAAAAGAAGGCTTCAGACATCAGGAAGATTCGGACCTATTTCCAAACACCGTTTCAATAGAATCAAGAGCACACAAATGGCATCTTCAAAGTCTTGGCAGCTATTTCCTTGCTTTAGATCCTATCATAGCTTTAAAGGAGCGAGCAGATGAAGAGCTGTGAACAGAGGTGGAGTTCTCCTTTACTCTCACCAAACAGTGGATTTCAAATATTTTAGTTAATTTGAATGTCAAAGAGTTTCATGGGGGCAAAATATCTAAGAAATACAGATTTGGACTTTAGGGATGAATTGGTAAGCAAAGGCCCCACCCCTGCTTCCAGCACACCTGGTATCACAGCCTGGTACTATTGCAGTAAGTGTTGTCCAGTCTACTGTTGGCTGCCGCGGTGCTGCTCAGCAGCGCCACCTATGAGCACCTTCAGCTGCCACCATGAGTTGGGTCCTGATTTACCACTTCTTGGTGTGTCACCAGCTCTGGGTTCACCATCTCGCATGAGCAGATTTTGGCTTAGACTACTGGACACTGGAAACAGTATGAGTCCCCTTCC
Organism: Talpa occidentalis; assembly: GCF_014898055.3. Classification (NCBI taxonomy): domain Eukaryota; kingdom Metazoa; phylum Chordata; class Mammalia; order Eulipotyphla; family Talpidae; genus Talpa; species Talpa occidentalis. The sequence continues at coordinate 62,579,195 of NW_023604295.1, read as the reverse complement.
CTTGAGGAGCCGATTGCCTTTTGATATAAGATTTGACTACAATTCAACAGTATGTGAGATTTATGTTTGTTTGTATTTCCTACCATTGGATAGTTTGGACTGATCAGAGAGAGGTGAGGTGGTTCTGTAACATCTTTGGGGGCTCGTTGAAATACATAAAACAACATTTTGAAATCTAGAATGATTTCAGTTTATTACAATTTATTGAAGGACTGGTGGGTTATTCTTCATCAAATTTTCTCAGGGGCATATTGATCTGATCAGAAAAATTGACTATTGTTTTCTTTGGTATGATTTTGAAGTAATAATTATTTATTTTCATTTTGATTACATTCAATTGTTAATATATATTACTTGAACAAAGGCAATATTTATTGAGAATCATAATTATCTGCCAGATTTAAAATGTTACCAACCTGATTAGTCCCCTTGAAGGTAAATAAAGTTCAGAAAGTCTAAGTAAGTTAATCATGTCATATCATTATGTCTCTGACAGGATTCAAACCCAAGTCTACCTGATTCTAAAATGCAATTTTTCTATTAATGCCTTGGGGCAAATTTCAAGTTTATCTTCAAGTACTACTTGCTGAGTCTGGAGTCAAATTTTGCTTATTTTAAATGTACATGTTTAAAATGAATATATTTTTTCATCTCCTGGGTTTGGCACATAGTTGAACTCAATAAATATATAGAACAAGTTAAGAAATGGGTCATAGTTGTGCTAGGAAACAACTTTGTATGCACATTTCTGACACTGGTGTGCCTTTGGCACATGCATAGAGCAGCCTTGGTGCTGGGGTGGGCTGGTGGTGACTCCTCTGTGGTAGAGGGAGGTGGTTTCCTAAAGGAAGAGGGTTGGGTAATAAAAACCACAGAGGTTTGCTAGTACATTTGCTTGACATGACTTCTAGTCATTAGGAGTTATTTTGTGGCTCCATAATAAGGTGTTTCTTAGCATGTCCACTGGAGTGGAAGACTCCCTGGTCTGTGGCAAGGGCAGTTATTCCCTCTTTGCCATCCCTGATGTCCAGGTCATTGGAGCCCAGTAATAAGCAGAGGAAATAAGAACTATCTGGGAATCACTTCCTGCAAGACATGGAATATCACTATCATTTTGATTATGAAATATTGTCAGTATATAGGATTACCTGAGTATTTTCTGAAGTCATTACCACTGTTATTTATAGAATTAGCAGATGGAAGCTAAAGTACTCTCTTTGCATGGAAATTGTATATTTTCTCTTTTCCTTTATAAATGTTTTCTAAGATATTGCAAACATATGAGAGACTATTATAACATCACTTACAATTCCACTACAATGAAAAGCCAATTGCTAACATTTTGTGATTTCTTTCTAGTCTTGGCAGATGAGATTGTGCTAAGCATATAATTTTTATGTCTTATTTTTCATCTTCATTTAATAGTGCGCATGTGACCATTAAAAATGCAAAAAATTCCAATTGATTTATTACTTGCTGTTATAATTATCTCAATGTTATTATAATGCCTCTTAAATATGCATAATAAATAATTATATAATGCTTTTCTCTAAGTCACATAATTGCCCAATGTCACATACTAGTTATTTACAGAACTAGTACTAGAAACACTTTTCTCCTACTCAACTAAAAACATAATCCAAGTAAGTGTTTTCCTCCTACATTCTCAGATGAAGGGTAATATTAAAAGTACAACTGGAGTTTGAGTAATACTGAAAGTATTCAGTCTTAAAGAGTTTCACATTCTATATCTTTAGTCAGCCTTTTTTTTTTTTTTCATGTTTCCCACAAGATCATTCTGTTTTGAAGGAGTTAAAAGAATTCAGGGAAAGAACAATGCCAGTACTACACTCTAATGGAATTTATTTTATTGTTTAAAGAATACATCACCTTTACATCAGTACCAGATAGAATATAAGCAGATTTTTAGTGACAAATGATATAATAGTATGGCATCTACTGTAGGTTTGTGGGACTGGATTATGTTGTGGTTTTAATTATAACAATCTGATCTATAGTTTGAGTATGAACATTGAGATCCTCCCCCAACCACAAAACTTTCCTTGTCATTTTTTATAGATGAAGAAATAGGAATGTGGAAGTATAATCATTTGTCTGAGGTCACAAAGGGAAATGATTGCACACCTGGAATGTAAGCCTTGGACTTGACTGCAACCTTGGCTCTGTCCACTGCTTCAGATAGAGGTATATAACTTTTCTCTTCCCCAGCAATGACTTTTACCAGCTTTCAGAGATTTATTTGACATTGAATCTAAGCTTTGTGATTAGGATTAGCAAGAAAAGAAGGGGAGGAATTATTTATCCATTGGAATATATTAGTATGCAAATAAATCCTTTCTCTGCACTGTGAAAGGGTCTGAAATTATTACATATAAAATATATCTTTTATCAATGGCCCTGAATACAAATGTCGCTTTGAAGAATCCATGTTTAGAAATCTTCTGCCAATATTTACAGTGCATCATTTTCTTAGGACTAGACTTCTGTCTAGTGTAATTTTTAACAAATGGAGAATTATGAAATTACTTAATTTATTCATTTTTAACATCCACATTATTGTCCCCAAATGTTTTACTATGACTTGCTCTGAGACACGTATACAATATATGTACAATGCACATACATATACAATAAAGCTTCAGATTTAAATAGAAAAATTGGAATTACAGAAAGAGAGTATATCTATTTAACCTGCTAAGGTTTCTAATGGAGAGGCCAGAATATAGTTATGTTTTCCTTGCACTTTTTGTCTGTCTGATTGTGGCAACCAAGACTGAATGAGGATATGCAAGGAAAGACAGCGAGAAGTTTTACAACTCTGAAATAACCTTGTAAGCAGCGAGGAGCCTGTTTTACTCCAAAGAAAAATCTAAAATTTGAGTTTATAAATCAAACACAAACCCACATTCTATTCACATGGTTTTGTGATTGAATTTTTAGTTCTGGGTTTTTGCTGTTCAGGTTATATCAGGATCAACTGCTTGAATTTCATTTGATTAATAGAAACGGAATCATTTCAAGTGTGAGAGGTTTTCTGTATTAATGTTTAAAATAAATTTATTCCAAATTCTTACATAAGGGCATTACATTTATCTATAGAGCATGATTCTTGTTGTTTGAAGACTAGGGAAAGATTTGATGTAACCAGATATTTATCCGATGGGAAACTATTACTGCAGGCAACAAGATCTGAGGATGTTTGCCTAATCTATTAACAACAAAAGGACCAAGCTACAAAGTAATCTAAATTTCAAAACTCTTTATGAGTGGTAAACTGACTTGGAATTTAAAAAATAATTATTACTTTTATGTTTCTTTTCTTTCTTTTTTTTTTTTTTTTTAAGATTTATTTATTTATTTATATAAGCACTGGGTAGAGTCAGAAGCGCGGGAGGGTGAGAGAATTCACCAGAGCCAGAGCAGGGAGCAGAGCAGGCAGAAGGACCGAAGTACACTGCTGAGGGGAGCAGCAGGCGACAGGAGAGGTCTGCGCGCCATGTGGGACCCTCCCCCAGCGGCCGGGGATTGAACTGGTGCTACAGAGGCTGTGGGCAGCTTGGCAACTCAGCGCTCAACCGCTGCGCCACAGGCGAGGCCCTTTTATGTTTCTTTTTCTAGCTGTCCATGTTTTAACTATTTACAGGAAGTATATTAAACATGCCAACCATCTCTGATACTAAGCAAATATTTTTTTCTAAATACATTGTTTGCTTAATTTCTGGATTTGTATAAAACATGGCTGTGGGTCAGAGGCAATGGTTCTCAATCAAGGGTGACTTTGTAACCAAAGTGTTATAGGACAGGGAGAGGGGCAGCCCATACCCTGCAAACCTGCCTATTCTAAATGGGTTCTGCCATCCGCCGCATCAACACAAAACATATGAGACTTTAATGGGAAGGAACTTTAATACAATTAGGAAACAATACAGGAAAGGCAAAGAATCTAGTTTCTAAATCAAGCACCCAAAGTTACCCGTTCCCTCGTGGGTAAAAGTCCATCCATATGGGATCGGCCCAGAACAAGGCCCCAAAGCCTGCCACAAGTCTAAAGCATCTTCCAGTGGGGACCCACAGAAAAGGGTCAGAAACAACCAGACAAGTCCGGAAGGAAAAGAGCAAAATCAACATCAAAATAAAAGCTGCCATTGTCACCTTTCACCTCCCCACGGGTCTCACCCACGTCTGTGTCACCCAGTCCACGACCAAAAGACAAGCGCAGTTTTTTCACGTGTCTCTAGGCTCCATGCGCCTCCTCCAGGTCTCCTTCTGGCTCCATCCTGCTTCCTTCCTCAGTCTCCTCTGCTGCTTCTCCTCTCCCTGCTCAGCTCCACCCTCTCTTGGGTGGGGCAGGGAACCTCCCCCTTTCCTGGGGACCACCCTGTTACAAAAGGACATTTAGCAATTCTGAAACATTTTGGATGTCACAATTGGGGAAGGGTGCAGCAGGCATCTAGTGGTTAGAGGATAGGAATGCTGCTAACCATCTTGCAATGCACAGGGAATCCCCTTAACAAAGAATTCTCCAACTCCAAATGTCAATAATGCTAGAGTTGAACAATTCTGGCCTAAACAACCATCTGCCAAATGATAGGCTTGCCATGTATTGTTTTTTCTAATAGTTCCCTCATTTATAAAAGAGTACATGAAGATTTCCTCATAACTTTTCAAGACTGTAGTATCTATATTTCTTGATCCTTAAGACTTACTTGCTAAGTAATCAATACTGGTTGAGGAAAGCCAGATAAAATCATCCATATTTGTTCTTCTCTGTGAATTAAGGTCACCAATATTATTTTAGAAGACTTACACAGAAAACTGGTCAAAACATAAAAATAAAACTTCACATTAAGCTTCTCAAACCAGTATCCCTGTCCTAGAAGACTTCCCTTCTGGAATGTAGAATATCCACAACCTCTGTATAACTGAGTTGAGTTCCTAGTCCCCAGGGAACCCTCTCTGGTGAAGGAGCTCACTCTAACTGGCTACCATTTGGCAGAATCTTTCTTTTTGCTCTTTGGTGACTTCAGTGTCAGAAACCTGATTGCAAATCCTTGTTCCTCCACCACTGAGCCCTGAGACCTCAGGCAAATGAAAACATCTTCTATTTTCCAGGCCTAATGTTGTTCAAAAACTTGACTGAGAGATAACTGACATACAATACACTGTACATGGTTAAAGGACACAATTTGGTAAGTTTTGACAGCATACCCTTAAGAAACCTTCATCATAATTAACAGTGAACATACCCATCACCACGAAGAGTTTCCTTTGGCCCCATTGTAATGCCACCTCTCGTCCTTCTCTGTCCCCTTCTCTCATCTTTAGGCTACCCATGGTCTGCTTTCAGTCAGCATGGATTAGCTGCATTTTCTAACAATTTTATATAACTGGAAGAGCCATACAGAATGTATTCTTTTTGGTTTGGTTTCTTTGACACAGCATAATTATCTTGAGATATGTTCATGTTGCTAAGAGTATCAATAGCTTAGTCCTATTCAGGCTGAGGAGTTTTTCCTTGTATGGATAAACCATAATTTATGTATCCATCGACTTAATTCAATTATAAATTCAATAAGATCTGGGACTACACCTGAGGGGGTGGGGGAAAGGAAATATTGTTTAAAAATGAACAATGATGTACAAAATTAAAAATTAATTATTAAAAATAAAAAAATGAAGCAAAAAAAAGAGCTCTTTAGAGTGGGGAAAAGGACATGACTATACAGTACCTTTCTATACATTTTCTGTAATAAAGTTTTACACTACCTCTTTATGCTATGTTCTTAAGTATTGGACAGTCCATTTAAAGTATGTAAATTAAAAGGGGTCATTGTCACAGAAGGTAATTGCCATGTTTTTTTTTTTTTCCAGTATAACGGGTATATACTAAGGAAACCTCTCTACAATTCTAATCTGTTTATTTAAATTATTGTTGGAATATAAATATTTTTGGTTGAAAGATGACATCTATTTTGAACAGACTCTTATCAAATAGAAATATACTGGGCAAATATTAATGTGATCTCCACTGGCACCACAAGAACAATAACAACATAGGGAATAATTATAACACTAACCACCTAGATCATCAGCTGTTGTTCACACATCTTTTACAGCCATTGGTACTGTCATGTTTTCAGCTTGAAGGAATGAGATTTGTTCTACTTTAGGAAGGGGGAGCAGGCAGTAAGATATGAAATCATTTAGAAAAAGTAAAGCACTTGACTTGTGAAGTTGGGTAACAACTCAACTAAAATTAGAATAATGGGGCCTCCCTGATTGCACAAGGTGTTAAGTCTCAGCGCTATCAAGCTATTGCCAGCCACTGCAGCATGAGTTCAATACCCACCAGGGAGCTAACCCACATGGCGCAGCAGACCTCTCCTGTCTCACCCACTGCTCCCCTCAGCAGTGTATTTCAGTAGATCTGCCTGTTCTGCTCCTCACTGTCTCTGGTGAATCCTCTTCACCCTCCCTCCCTTTAGGTACCCCCCCCACCACGCACTTCTGGCCTACCCCCCAGTTCTTATATGCATAAATTAAAAAAATCCTTAAAAAATTAGAATAACAATCTGCCTTTTTCACCTGCATGAAATATTGTCAGTTTCTAATCTCAGCATTCCGATTTTTAGTACTGTTTTGGAAATTTTTTCATCTCTCTAATGCAAAGGAAACACAAAAAACCTGCTTCCCACAAACTGTTTGATTTGGAAGATATTAGTTAACAATAACCAACCAGGAGATAGATGTAATCCTTTCTGATCTTTCACTTTATGTTGCTTAAAATGACTTTCAGAGATGCCAACCATGGTGCTACAACAAAGGATAGATGTTAAGAACATTAAAATATTAAGTAATTTCTGGTTATTCCAGAATTTTTGAACAGAGGAAAATCTGTAATACTGAAAGCTTTTCTATCTGTGAGTGGAAGTAAGCAGGTCAGGGAAAGAATACTCAATACACAACTTCTGCCACTAATGTTCCACACATTCCTGGACACATGTGAGTGTGTTGTCTGCCCCTTATTGTGGAATCTTCACTATCACTGCAACAGTTAAAACAGTCAACTGAAGAGAATGTCTCATAGATTATTTTATTATTTATTTTAGGAAAAAACTAGGCAATTAACCTAGCCATTAACAGACTAAATTATTTATTTGGGTCTAAGATATCTCATGGAAACAGAATACAATAAGAATGTAAATCCTACTATCTCTTTATGGAAAATCAGTAAATGCATCATTTTAAAAAGGTGAATTTTTTATCTTTTATTATTAGAAACCCCAAAATACATATTTCTAATATTACCAAGAAACATCAAAGGACACACCCAACTCCCAGGTCTCTCACTGTTCTTTTTTTTACTTGCTTTTACATTATATCCAAGTCTGAGCATTTGCATTTAACACATGCTTGATAAGCTTTGTCAGGCTGAAGGACACTTCTCTGTTTTACATTCCTCAGCCTGTGAAGCCCTTTTTCTCTGCTTCACAAGCCCATATGGTCAAAGGTCAACCCCCCTCAGGCTGCAGATGAGGTCATTCTTGCTGATAGTCTGCAGCTGATCACAATAAAAACAGACTCTCCCATGTGACTGGACCTCCCCAGCTAGAAGCAGTGATATCATCTCTGGTAAGACAGGATGAGACATGCAACTTGTTTTAAATTGAACTACAATAAATTTTTCTTCTAGCTTCACTGAAACTTTTTCTTTATTTTAACAGAAACACTAGTTTGGTCATCATTCAAACTAAAAAAAAAGATAAAGGGAACTTATATTTTACAAGCAAACATATCTATTAAGTTAAGCCAGGTGAAATTACGAATTTTCTACTTAAAAAATAATTAAGTATTGGCAATTGCATATGGTTCATTCTAATGCTTCCAAAGCACCTTACTTCTAAGAAAAGTACAAAGTTCACAGTCATGTAGACCTTTAGTGTAAATCCCAGCTCTGCCACTTACCGTCTGTGTGAATTAAAAAACATTAGAATAATTCTGAACCTTACTTTGCTCAATTTTAAAATGAAGAAAGCAATATGTAAGGTACAGGGTTATATTCAACATGTATGAAGTGCTTGGGGTCGGTAATAATCAGAGTAGTACAGTGTAGTAGCACAGGCTCCTTAGCCAAAGCCATAAAGACAGATGTATTTTAAAATTCATAACTCTTCAGATTTTAGAAAAATATGTATAACTAGAATTAGTTGTTTAACTTGCAGGGCTTGCAAAATAAAAAGTGCAAGACCTCTGTTTAAAGTTTTTAAAGAGTTCAAGATGGTAACAGTAAAACTTTAAGTCAAATGCAGGACCTTTCTTAATGTGAAATGGTGTGTGACTGCCTGGCCTGCACAGTGGCTCAGTAGGTACCCCCAGCAAGAGTCTAATAACAGTAAAGAAACACATTAATATTTCTCTAGTGAAATGTATGATCATTCACACCAAGTGGGATAAAGACTAAATATTCTCATGTTCATTCAGGTCAGATTTAGCACCTGAATTTACAAAAAAACTTGTGTTCACAGCTTTTTGGATTTTGGAATTCTAGATAAGGGATTGCAGTGGGTTTTATATATATATATATATATTTTTTTTAAAGATTTATTTATTTATTTATGCAAGCACTGGGTACAGTCAGAAGCATGGGAGGGTGAGAAAATTCACCAGAGCCAGAGGGGAGAGCAGAGCAGGCAGACTGACGAAATACACTGCAGAGGGGAGCAGCGGGTGCCAGAGGAGAGGTCTGTCGCGCCATGTGGGACCCTTGCTGGCGGCCGGGGATGGAACAGGAGCTGCAGAGGCTGCGGGCAGCTTCACAGCCCAGTGCTAAACCACTGTACCACCAGGGGAAGCCCTGCAGTGGGTTTTATATTATATTTTCTGGACCAACTATATATCGGACATTATTGTGACAGACCTAAATGCCAGTAAGAGAACACTAAAACCAAGATGAATGGGTTAGGTCCTCATATCTTAGTTGTAAGACTTTAGGCAGACAAATTAGAGACAGAACTATAGAGTGGTTATTCCCTCAAGGGAAGGAGTCTAGGATACAGGAGAAGAAGGATGAGAGGGAAGCCAAAGCCATTATTTATTGATGGTTCAATGGGCAGCAAGTTTCTAAAATTAACAACAAAACAACTCCCTTAAATAAGTCTACCTTCTACTTACCTGGAGTCCTGCTTTCACACGCTTTCCTCTGATGTCTTTTATTACGGTGTTAACTGTCATGGAACACATTTTCCTTAAAAATGTGCTCACATGTAGGATGTGCACCAGAGAGAGAGTAACTGCTCTTTAGGCCAGGTTCACAATTTAGCCCCATCTTTGGCTAGAGTTTGAGATTACAGAATAATAATGGCTACCATTTATTGAATTGTATCACTTTGGTGAACTAAGGTCAGGTAGATCCATAACTAGTAGGGATTTGGATTTGAACATCCTATTAGTATTTGTGATTTATTTGTCAGGAACTATACATACATGTGCTCTCTTTTAATGATCCAGTAGAATGATTCCTGAGGTAAGCAGTTTTAAGGAAACAAAATTAAATATATATATAATTATATTTTTCTCAAAATTTAGGAAATGAGATCATTTTACTATGTATAATATGTACTATATTATTAATATATAACCCTACTAGAATACCAAGTAAGCAGGCAGAATTTTAAAAAGTTTAAGATGATGGGATTTTAGTGGATCGAAAAACAGAAATGTATAAAAATAGAAGCACAATCATATACCCAGAAAATAATACTAGTTTTTAATATTTTTCTGGAATAAAATATAAAACAGATGATGGGATTTTCCTAGCAGAATACAAGACTATGCAATCATTTCAAGAATGTTGGACTGAGAAAATTAAGGGCAGGACCTATATTCTACTCATTTGCATCCTACATAATGAGGCTATCTAAGAAAGACATACAACTAACTCTAATTATTTTTCACAAGCAGATGTACAATTGTGTTATTATTCAATAGAAGTTCAGAGTGAGAAAATATCTTATTTTAGCTTAGCTGGGGACCCACCAAGAAATTTTCAATTAGAACAGCTGGATTGTTAGAGTGAACAGAAAATTAAAAAATGAGTATGTTTACCTTAAAATCTCTAAATACTAGATGCAAAATGTTTGAACATAAGTCACTCACTTAATAAGCAGAAGTGAACATATAATATGCTTATTGAGATCAAGAAGATGCTGGAATTATTTGATAATAACTGTGAAGATGAATATTTTATCATGTAAGAGAAGTTCTAATGAATTGTCAATTCTAAACCAACAATATATGTCCCTATAAGAAGCTTTGTAAATGGTACCAACACTGAAAGATGGGCTTATAAAAAACTAGTAAATCTCATAAAACAGCAGCATTTTATCAAAAAATGCCCATGATCCAGGCCTGCAGAAGACTCTGCCTTTATTAGAGGTTCATTAAATTGAACCCTTCATTCCTTAGGCTGCAGAAACTTGGGTTGATGATTTCCTATGACTACCCCCTCCTGGTCTCAGGCTGCACCTTTTCATTTCTTCTGACAGTTTTCTTTCATTTATCTTTTTTTTTTTTAATTCTTCTCTTCTCTCTCTCTCTTTTTTTAAAGATTTATTTATTTATTTATACAAGCACTGGGTACAGTCAGAAGTGCGGGAGGGTGAGAGAATTCACCAGAGCCAGAGGAGGGAACAGAACAGGCAGACAGATGAGATACACTGCTGAGGGGAGCCGCGGATGTGGCAGGAGAGGGCTGCGCGCCATGTGGGACCCTCACAGGTGGCCGGGGATCGAACTGGAGCTGCAGAGGCTGTGGGCAGCTTTGCAGCCCAGCGCTCAACTACTGAGCCACCAGGGGAGGCCCTCTTTCATTTATCTTTGATAGGGAAGAGGTTTTCATAAGTTATAAGGAGTCAAAAGGGTAAAACCAACCAACCAAATAAACAAAAAATAGCCCCCTCCCAAATATAAAGAGCATATCTTGAAAAGTTTCTTATCCAAGCTTGAGGCACTCTATCCCATGTGGCTATGCTCTGCAGTAGTCCACTAGTTACCCCTGTTCTTATTTTCTTGAGAGAAAAGGAGAATCCTCCTATCTGTCAAAGCCCTTTCTCATTTTGTGAGGAATGCTGGATGTTGTAACTTCCTTCAAAATTCTGTACTAACATTTTGAGGGGGAGCTTCATGTTTCACAATGTTTACGGATGTGGAATTTCTAAATATGTTTTCATTTCTTCCACAGTCTTCTTTCCAATTTCTAAAGATGGTTTTGGCTTTACTCTCAAAATCTTTCTCTTCATTTTACTTTCTATTCTGCTGTACAATATCAATATAAGAATAGTCAACTCTTAGATAGTACTGACTGTGGCAAACACTGTTTTGAATGCTTCATATATATTTACTCATTTAGCCTCACAACATCTCTCAGAGATGCCATGCTTATTGTCTCCATCTTAAAATGAGGATTAAAGCAGAGAAAGTTTAAATACCGTATTCAAGCTCACACCTGTATTAAGTGGCAGAACCCTGAATTCAAACCAAAAAGCCTGGTTCCAAACCTATTTCTCAACTACTTATATGGCATGCTCACCACAAAGACTTTCCCTCTATAGTTATTTTTATTTGTCCTTTAATTATGGATCATTTTATTTTCTTTTATTTAGAATGTCTTTAATTCTTACAACAAAGAAATGAAATCTAGAAGTAGTTTGAAGATCTTTAATCTTTTCCTAGGCAAGACTTTCTGGCCCTGTTGCCATGGATTTAATTTTCTCTGCATCTTGATAACCCCCTTCGATGTAATATAGGAATTTTAAGAACATAATGCCTACATAAAGAAAAACAACAAACAAAAAATGTAAATAAATAATCTAACTCTCTATTTCAAAGAACTAAAAAAAAGGAAACCCAATGTTAGTAAAAAGAAAGAAATAGCAAAAATAAAAAATAAATGAAATAGAGATTAAAAAAAAGACACTAGAAAAGGTCAATGAAACTAAGAACTGATTTTCTGCATAGTCAAATTTTTAGCTAGACTCACCAAGATAAAGGAGAGAGGGATCAAGTAAAAATCAGAAATAAAAAAGATGTTACAACTGATATCACAGTGATAGCTGCATGACCATCATATGGCAATCACATGACATTAGCATAACCTCCACAGGACATTACCATAATCATCACATGGCATTAGCACGGCCACATCAAACATTAACATGGTCATCGCATGACACTAGCATGAACATAGCATGACATTAACATGATACAAGCATGCACATTGAGTGGCATTAGCAGGTCATCACATGACATTAGCATGACCACCACATTACAATAGCATGATCATCAATTGGCATAAGCATGGCACAGCAACAGCATATGACATTAACATGATCACAACATGGCATTAGCATAATCACCACATAACATTAACATGACCATCAAATGACTACCACATTATGTTAGCATGGCCATCACATGATATTTGGATGGCATTCACAACACTATACATAGCTCATTGTATACAGCCTACTGTACAACTCACAGTAATTCAGCTTTAAAAGGAAGTAATCAATCATTGCATAGGTGTCACTACACACAACTTACTGTACAGTGAGCAGAAAAAACTGACTTACATTGGCTAAATTCAATTATTATCAGAACAATCTGGTGTTGACTGGTTCAAGCCATTTCTGACTGGCTCAAACTGGTCCTGAGCAGGTAAAACTTGTTTAAACTGGCTCAAATAGGTTCTGACCAGATCAAGCTGGTTCTGACTGGATCAAACTGGTCCATACTGGTTCACATGGGTTCTGAATGGGTCAAGCTGGTTCAAACTAGTTTACCTGGTTCTGATGAGATCAAACCCATTCTGAACAGATCAAACTGGTTTACACCAGATCAATCCAGTTTTGACTGAATCAGGCCATTCTGACTTAATCAAACTTGTCTGACTGGATAAAACTGGTTTAAGCCAGTTCAAAAAGGCTCAAACTGGTTCTGATCTGATCAAACTGGTTCTTACCAGATCAACTCCCAAATGACTATCATCTCAGAGCTTCCTACATTCTCCTTCCTGCCCCTGCAAAACAACTGTACTCTAGGCATAGGAGAGAAAATTCCTTAAATTCCATAAATAAGAAAAACAAGGAAGAAACATTTATCTAGTATTTACATAAGAATCTAGAATTTACATAATGAATAAAATGCAGAGATTCCATGTCTTTTTCTAAGACAGTATTCCCCTCTACTGGTGAAAGCCTGTAATTTCTCTCCACTCCCGCCCCCCCACCCCGCCCCAACACACACAAATTCAGCTATAAAAGGAAGTAATCAACCAGATTGTTTCTCTATTCTAGGGAAACATTTGGTGTTTTCTTGCACATAATGTGTTGTTTTTAGAGCTCAACAGAATCTCCAAGGAAATCATGTGTTACTTTCCTCTTCTTTCATTTTCTCACATATTCTATTCTGAAATTTTCTTCTCAAAGCATTGCCCTAGCATTGGGAAAGACTGTATTTATTTGTCACCTGAGCATTTCTCTCCCACATGTGGTTTAATTTCTAGAGTCCAACTAATTATCATTTAGAAGAAAGCTCTTTCAATGCTTATCCTTGGAGACTTTCTGCTCAGTATCCTCAGAGAGTTAATAGTACAGTTTTATTTCAGAGTTGAGAAATTATAGGTATCTTATATTAAATTCAATTGATTTATTAATATCCTGGTGACTCAAACTTGAGGCTATCCCATTGATTTCTGTCTTTTGAGAAGGGCTAGGTCAAGCCATTCTGGCAGAAGTGGCCTATTTTAATGACTCATCTAGGAAAGCCCAGAGGAAATGCCTTATTATTAAAACTCAAAAGGATAACTGAGTCCTATAACATACACATTTAAATACTAGCATGATTCTTGCATAGGTACTTAACTTGAGAAAATAGGCAATAAATACAGAGAAAAGGGAAACTGACATTTGGATTAGACTCAATGTCGACACATTTTTTTTTTATTTTAACATTTATCATTTTTTACATTTTTTAGACAATATTTCCTTCCCCAAGGCACCTGTGCACCATCACCACAGTCCCCTGTGCTCCTCCCTCCCTCCCTCTCACCACTCTCCCTCCTCCTCCCCTGAAGTATGCCTCTGGTTTATAATTGTCTGTTTTTGCTTTGTTGTGTTTTGTACTGTTATTTTTTTTACATTGATGTCTTATTCGGTTCCCCTATATTCCTGTTATAAGTGAAACTATCCGATATTTTTCTTTTTCCTTCTGGCTTATTTCACTGAGCATAATTCCTTCTAGCTCCATCCATATTGCTGCGAATGGCATGAGCTTATCTTTTTTGATTGCTGAATAATATTCCATTGTGTATATATGCCACATCTTCTTGATACAGTCATCTATTTTTGGGCATTTGGGTTGTTTCCAGGTTTTACCTATTGTAAATAGTGCTGCAATAAACATAGGGGTACAGGTGCTCTTTTGAATCACTGCTTTTGTGTCCTTTGGGTAGATCCCTAGTAGTGGAATGGCCGGATTGTATGGTAGCTCCATTTTTAGTAGATTGAGGAACCTCCAGACAGCTTTCCACAATGGCTGGACCAGTTTGCACTCCCACCAGCAATGTAGGAGAGTTCCTTTTTCACCACATCCTCGCCAACATTTGTTGTTGCTTGTTTTTTTGATATGAGCCATTCTTACTGGTGTAAGGTGGTATCTCAATGTGGTTTTGATTTGCATTTCCCTGATTATCAGGGATGTTGAACATTTTCTCATATGCCTGTTGGTCATTTGCATTTCCTCTTTGGAGAAATGTCTTTTGAGTTCTTCTGCCCATTTCTTGACTGGATTGTTTATTTCGTTTTTGTTGAGCCATGTGAGTTCTTTGTATATCATTGTGATCAGTCCCTTATCAGTTGGATGGAGTGCAAAGATTTTTTCCCAATCAGTGGGATATCTGTCTGTTTTGATTAATGTCTCTTTTCAGAAGCTTTTCAGTTTGATGTAATCCCAGGTGTTTATCTTTGCCTCTACTATCACTGCTTTGGGTGATGAGTCTTTAAAGATGTTTCTGAGATGTATGTCTTGTAGTGTTTTACCTGTATTTTCTTCTATACATTTTATGGTTTCAGGTCTTATGCCCAGTTCTTTTATCCATTTTGAGTTGGTTTTTGTGCACAGTGAGAGGTGGTGGTCTAGTTTCAATATTTTGCATGTGGAGGTCGTTTTCCCAGTGCCATTTATTGAACAAACTGTCCGTGTTCCATCGCATGTTCTTTGCTCCTTTGTCAAAGATTAGTTGTTCATATAAGTGTGGCTTTATTTCTGGGCTCTCTATTCAAAAGAGTAAAGTAAATCAAATTCAAATCTAATTGTCCTAAGCTACAATGAATTTAGCACAAAATATAAACAACATATTGTAATTTAATTAGCTTTTCTATTTTACTGGCTATTTAAACTCTACCAAGGCCTTAGTAACCTATAATTTTAACATCTTTATTAAATTTATAGAGCAGTATAGAACATGAATTCTGATTAGGTGGTACAAGACTAGGCATCCCATCAACACAGAGCAACCGTCAATATCACAGCTGTGGTCATTTAATGCTTTCATAACAATCTGATGAGGAATGTGGAGATGTTCAGTATCATGTGAAGGGTCACTGCTGTGACTCCAACAGATAACTTTGCAGATAAGTTAAAACCTGCCCTATATTTAGAATGAGAAAGGTGGCATTTCTATGAAAAATTATTTTCTCTTTTGGGTCCCTAGTCTCACACCTCCACACATATTCCCTCTTCAATCTGTCTTATTGTCTATTTCTAAGATGACCCCGGTGGTATTCTCTAAGTAAAAGTGGTATTTAGAGTTTAGCTCACTGCAGGGGAAGTGGGTGGATGGGTGGATGAAGGACAAACTGACGGAGGGAGGGAAAAAAGAAAACATTACAAGCCTTTTTAATAGAACATTCTTCATGACACCTCCCAGGATGTAAATAGAGCGTGGTGTGAAGAAGTTCATTCTGATGATTAAAGACTTATGTGACCGAATAAGGCTGTTTCTTGACTCATTTCCACTCCCTAATAGATCTGCTGAAAATCTGTGGGACAATGAAGGAAGATGCATATGAAGGAAGATGTATATGAAGGAAGACAATGAAGGAAAATGCCCCCTTTTCACTGGGGGCTATGTGACTCCTCCCAGGTCATTTAGAACACCTGCTACTGAAAGCAATCACCTCCTGTCAGTCATTTCTGATGCAAAATGCAGCTATAACTGTATGCAAAGGAACCTGTCAAGTCTCTGGAGGCTGATGTCTAAAGAGCATTTCTGTTCAGTCCACTTCAGCGAGGGTCTGGGGCATCTGTCAGCCTCGGTCAGTGTTCTAGCCTTTGATAACAGCAATCGATCTCAGTTTAATGGCCTTCTTGCTGATTCCAGCATCGTGGCAGGTGTTCACCATGTCAGTCACATTCTTGTAGGACTCAGGAGCCTCTTCCATAACCAGTTTGGGTGAGGCAACACGAATCGCAATGCCCACATCTGCCAATTTGTCTAAGACATCCTGGAAATCTAAATTACCTCGAGATTTGGCTCGGGACAGTTCACGGCCCACTCCATGACAGTTTGTTCCAAAAGTCTCAGTCATGCCCTGTTCAGTGCCAGTAAGAACATAACTACAGGTTCCCATGGTGCCACCAACCCCATCAGCACTGGCTAGCCTGTGAGTTGGTAATCAATGGCAATGAAGGGGTGGTGAGGAGGGAAAGCCCGGGTGGATCCCTTGCAGTGTACCAACAGTGTCTATTCCGTTTCGTCCACCACATGCTGTTCCACTTTGGCAATATTGTGAGAAACATCATAAATCACATGTAGGTCCAAGTCGTCAGGGGTTGTGTTGAAGACCTTGGCAAAAGCCTGACGGGTTAAGAAGGTCACGAAGAGCGGTTGACCCAGTCGTAGTTCCCAGCAGCTGCCATTCCCTTGAGATATCCTGACCCTTGGGGGATGCGATTTGTGCACAAGCCAGGTGGAGGTCATTGACAATAATCTTGTCTCTCTTCATGGCCTTTTCCATAGCAACCAGTGCATCTGTGGCTACTTGGTGGCCCAATCCTCTGCTTCCGCTGTGGATCATCACACACACCTGTCCCTTATGGTTGATGCCCATCTTCTTAGCAGCGTACTCATTGAAAATCTCATCTACAACCTGGATTTCTGCATAGTGGTTGTCTGTTCCCAGGGTCCACAACTGAGGAAGGCCTCTTTTCTTAGCCCTTGCAGAGACCTTATTGGAGTCAGCTTGCAGCATCCCTCCATATTCTTCACAATGTTCCTTGTTTTCAGCCCATGCATAGCCTTCTCTTAAGGACCAGTCTACGCCCATCTCCAAGGCCTCCTCTAAGCCCATGGCATTCATTGGGATGACACCCTTAGATCCCACTCCAACAGGGATGTGGTCGAACATAGCTTGGGCAAGTTGCTCCTTCACAGGCTGGACATCACTTTCATCTAAATTGGTTCTTAGCAAGCAGACACCACAGTTGATGTCAAATCCTACGCCACCTGGGGACACTACTGCTTCAGAGTCATTCATATCAAAGGCTGCCATATTTCCAATAGCAAGCCCATAACCTGAATGGACATTAGGAAGTCCAAGAGATTGATGAACAATCCCAGGAAGAGCTGCCACATTGCCAATCTGTTTCATGGCTGGCAGGAAGCCACCAACACCACCGCCTCAACAGGCATTCCTTAGTTCCTCAAGCATTAATTTTTCCAGAGCATCATTCACATAGAAAACTCCTTTAACCTGCATGTTGGGGATAAAGCCCTTCTTGATTCTCCAGCAGTTTTTATTGATCTTTCCCAAGAACTGTAGCTCATCATTGTAGTTGCGACTCATGGCTGCGATCACAGTGAGGAAAACCCTAGGCCTCGTTTCACGGACCAGCTGCCACGCACTCCTGCCGCTCCCACCAGCGCCTTCCGGGGCCTCGACACATTTTGATAAGACAAATGGAGTAAATAATCAAAACTACGTATTAACCTAGTACTGTTGCAACCAAGGGGTTTGCATCATGTACTAATGTGTACAAATGGTTAAATGCATCCTTACAGCACACTGATAACTATTCCAATCTCATCTCTCAATTAGTTTCGACAGATTGGTATCACTGTCCACTCTGTGCTCTCCCTCTCCCATGCTTGGAATGGAATATTCTTTTTCCTAAAACTAATACTTTTTTGGATTATTAAGAGATTATTTTCAAAAAAAAACATTAAGATTGGGCCTCCCCGGTGGCACAGCATTTGAGCGCTGGGTTGCGAAGCTGCCCGCAGCCTGTGTGGCGCCGGTTCGATCCCCGGCTGCTCCCTGGTCACTGGAGGAGGGTCCCACATGGCGCGCAGACCTCTCCTGCCTCCTGCTGCTCCCCTCAGCAGTGTACTTCGGTCCTTCTGCCTGCTCTGCTCCCTGCTCTGGCTCTGGTGAATTCTCTCACCCTCCCGC
Organism: Talpa occidentalis; assembly: GCF_014898055.3. NCBI lineage: Eukaryota > Metazoa > Chordata > Mammalia > Eulipotyphla > Talpidae > Talpa > Talpa occidentalis. Next base: position 62,560,665 of record NW_023604295.1, on the reverse strand, counting down.
GCTTCTGACTGTACCCAGTGCTTGTATAAATAAATAAATAAATCTTTAAAAATAATAATAAATAAATTTAAAAAAAAAAAAAACATTAAGAGCATGACTCTTAGGAGATAACAATGAGCTGGTGTTAAAGATTTTACTCTACTAGTTGAACGGAACCAGCCAGACGTTCAAAAGAGAATCTGAAGAATCAGACACATTATTAATCAGGACTATTGAAATGAATGCACAAATGAAGGCCAAATTGATTTTTCCACAAGAGGTTGAGAAGAATCAACTGAATCTTCACTGGACAGAACACAATTTGCATGTCAACAGATAAGAATTATTCTGCATTGTTATTACTTATCTTCACTTCACAGAATTGCAAAAGAACTCAAGGAAAAGACTAGAATCAATTAATCTTGAGAGTGTTCTCTAGAGCCTAGACAAGGCATGATTTTCTAATGAGACACAAATTTTTCCTACAAAGAAAAAATAATTTTCTGGTTGAGACTCTTTCCTCTATTAGATTTCTTATGAAACAATCCCAGACTCACTCTGCAACCTCTGGGTTTCTATATCAGACTCTTGTTAATTCTCTCACTAAGGATATAGGAAACCAGGGTGACAATTCGCACAGTATGAAGGTGAGATAGTTCATAGTAAGAATTTTTTTTTCTCCAGTGAAGTTTTATTTAACTGCATGAAATATCTAATACCCTTTCGTTGCTTAGCATTTGCTCTGTTCCTTTAGTAAATATTTTCCAATCACCTACTTATCCAGCGTTGGGTCTAAGAAAAGAAAAGCAGATCACACAAGGTCTCTTAAGAACTTGAATACAACAGATATGTATTTTATTTCAGAAACACAGAGGTGTAAGAAATATGAAGATGCTTTATTTTCTTTAAATCAAATGTGTTCTGAGTCTGAGACCCAGATAACTGCTTGGCAGATTACTGATCCTTGGTCATTTACCAGCTTCCTTGGGGTCATACAAAGGTCCAAGTATTACTAAAAAGCAAAATATTTGAGGACTTTTTCTGTGATCTTTGCTCCAATAGGGGAAAATTGTGCAAGACTTTGTAATTCAGTGGAAATTCTGGATAGCTCATTCATGAAGGCTGTTTCTGTGTTTGGTTAACTTGTGTTATTTTATATACCTCTATAGAGTTAGGAATTAACCTGTAGAACACTGACAATAATGCAAATATTTCCTGTGCATAGGTAAGCACATGATTCCTATTCAAGCAATGTAAGTAATTTTGCCAAATAGAGAATATAACTCTCTGGAAGTGAAATTTAAACTGGTTGTTATGTAACTTTACTGGTTTCATAATTAATGACTGAGTTATATATATCAGTAATATATATAAAGCATATTTATATAAAAGTATATAAAGAAAACCCCTGATGTTTTCACTTTACATAAGTGTCATGATTTTTATCCTTTGTTAAAATGTATGCAGTCCCACCATATGATCCCACTGAGGTTCACATGTCATTTGAAATGATTTCTCTGCCACTGCAGGGATGATAAACCTTGCCAGGGACATGCACTTTCAGAGTAGCTGTGGACCATGTAGGTTTTGCAATACCAGCTCTAGAAAGTATCACTTAGGAGTAAACTTTTACACACAGTAAATATGTCACAGACCATTAAGTCTCTGTCAAAACTACACAGATGTCCAGAACAGTATTTTTTCCAATATGTGTCAATTTGGGATGCAGAACTGTGGTCAATCATGATACTGCAGGCTTCAAGAGACACTGTTACTTTAGCTTTAAAGAATAAAGATTACCTAGACTTAGGGTGATCTTTTTTTCCAAAGAAACCTAACTTATGGAATGACAGACATCTGGACCATCAAGTTTTGTCATGAGTAACCCACCCTTTGTGATATGAGACTTCCCTCATGTGTTCTTGATGTCCCAGGCCTCTATCCTATGTATTAGTTCAAGAATATAAGACCTCAGTCTGTCCCATTTACTTTAGATTTTACTGCCATATAAATACATATGTAATTACATTTGTTCTTTTCTTCTAATATGTCTAATAATAAATTTGATGTTAATTTGTCTGTCTGACTAGCATGACATGAACCAAAGAGGGATGGGGAATTTCTTCCCCTTACCCAGAGGAGATGATTTAGAAGATATTGAGTACATTAAATTGGTAATATGTGATAATCAGTTTGTATCTGTGGGGTCAGTGTTTCCAAAAGAGTCATCTAGACATTTCTCAATAGACTGAGAGTAGGTCTTTGTCATCTTAGTAGAGAAAAAAATCAGTCAAATCACTGTGAGCCTCAGGAAGACTATTACCATTGCTTAAAGAATGCAGTTAGTTTTTATCTGACTCTTAACTTAGTTACTTTATATTCCACATATTAGTGACACCATTTACTATTCATCTTTCTTCTTCTGACTTATTTCACTTAGCATTAGCCCTTCAAGTTCCATGCATATTGCTGCAAATGGCTTGAATTTATCTTTTTTGATCACTGAGTAATATTCCATTGTGTAAATATACAACATCTTTATCCACTCATTTCTTTTTTGGCACTTATGTCATTTCCATAGTTTGGCTATTGTAAATAGTGCTGCAATGAACAAAGGAGTACAAGTTTCCCTTCAATTTAGTATTTTTGTGTTATTTGGGTAGATATCTAGGAGTGGAATTGCTGGGTAGTATGTTACATTCATTTCTAATCATTTAAGTAACATCCATACTGGAAGGCCAATTCTTGCCCTCTCACAAGATGGGGACAAATGAATAGAATAGGGAGACCATTAGATTAGAACTGAAAGGATTAGATTTTTGTTTTTTAGGTTTTCTAGTTCTGAAATTAGTGCATATAGGAGTACAATTATAAACATATCCAGCCACATGAATATTTAAATGGTGTATTTTTAATTTAAAGGAAAATGACAGTGTTCTTAGACTCAAATTAAATATGAGACCTGGCTCCTAAGCAGCGAGTAAGCTGGGCTATGTGGCTTACAACTCATCATTGTCTGAAGTATTTGCTTCCATCACTCTATTTATAAAATAAATGAGCAGAAATTGAATTTTTAAATATTTAGGCATGTTTTGGGGTTTCCAATCAAATGTTATTATTTGTTTATGTTACAGCTTCTGCTTCCATCAAGGAGAACTATTTTTCCCAGGTTGAGGTCACTGTTCCCAGGTCTGCAGAGCACCACAGAGACTAAAGATTTAATTTTCTCTTACCATGGTTATTAAAAGTGGCATTTTTTAATTCTTTGTTCAAATAAGGACAAAAGACTGAGAAGCTGAGCTACTAGCAGCTCTTACAGAAGTCAGCAAGTATGCATGTGCCACCCAAGCAATACAGTGGAGTTATGAATTGAATTCCCCTCTCATCACAAGTGGCCAGTGCCCAGCCAACTCTGCAGTCCAGCAAGGAAAGAATTTTTTTTTTCCTTCTGGGACTGCAGTTCTGCCCCCATCATTAAGTACCTACAGGTCGCTGAGTTTCCTGCAAAACTTTTGTGCTGTACCAAGCATGACCAGGACCGCAGGTTATGCTCTTAGACAACTGGTGCTGTCTTGTTATCTCCTTAATTCAGAGGTTTACAGAAATCATAATTTAGAGAGACCACTTGCTAGACAAGTTCAGAGATTGAAAGGTCAGCCAATCTCTGAGTCACAGGTCATTGAGTCCCAGATGTTTCTAATCCCCTACTGATGGAGACTTTATCCTTGACAAAGACCTGATATTTCAAAGACATGAGGTTAGTCACCAGATAAAATCTTCCGCTGATACTCATGTTGCTATCTGTTTATATCAAAATACTGAGGAAGTGGGAAGTACTATAATTAAAACAGTGTGTAGCATAGCTAAAAATTTTTAAATAGTCAGTAAATAGGTTGATGGATGAGAGATCCTTAAGACAGGAAGGGATGAAAAGAACAATGAAAAAGAGTTGTTCAATGCCATGTACTGGGTATGGAGTATCTGCTGACCCCAAAGGAGATATGTGAGAATTCTGCTGCACTTCTAAAAATAAAGTTGACATAATCCATATGGTAGCAGCACTAGGAATAGATTTGGGTTCTGCATCTCTCCCCAAGCCAAAAGTAGCAACTTTTCCTCTGCATCTTACAGTCTGAAGCCATAATATCTGGATACCATGTCCTCATTTTATAAAAGTTCAAGTGCCCCCAAATTCTTGCACCAAAACAGAATTTTGTGCAGAAGTTCAAAGAGCCATACTCTTCTTTTTATTGGGGAAATTTAGTCAAAATGTGGATGGTTAGTGGCTCATTTGTGAAGTAATACAAGTGAGAATAAAGCTGAAAATAATTCTTGGCACATTATCTTTTGACTTACTACTAAAGAAGAGAATGACAAGGGAGAGAATGTATAAAACTGAGTTGTAAGCTAGGAAAAGAAATGAGGCTTGATGAAAATTTGGGGAGAGTAGACAAAGTAATAGAAAAAGAGACTGGATCTACAAAATCTCCATCCTATGTAATTAGAGATATAGTGGTGCCACTGTCCACAGAAAAGGAGTAGTTTTAAAGTACATTAGGCAAGGACATCATGATAAATCACTTGGCAAATATAGATCACGACAGAGGCAATGACTAGAAGTTGCCAATGGTCTAGGGACACAGGATGGATAGTTCAACACCCAAAAATCAATCAATGTAATCTACACCAACAAAAGGAAAGATAAAAATCAATAGATGCAGAGAAAGTATGTGATAAGAGCTAGATGGGACATGGCTCAACATAAGACCATTATGACAAACCCACAACCACATCATAATGGACTATTCTGGAAGACTATGGGTGCCTAGGTGGTGCGTTTGTGATCCTATGCTTCTGAATCATATACAGTATTATAAATGAATGTTACCTCCATAAAAGGAGGGGGGGGATAAATTTCCAGTGGTCTGTGGTAACATACAGGGTGCTTTGGAGGTGGGCATGGTGTAGTGGTACACATATAAGAATTGAGATTGTCCCATTTGTGAAGAGACCACACTAGGACTCTAGAAGTAGGTGATACTGGGAAAACTGGTGTGGGAAATAGCATCTAGGAAATTTGCTCCAAAGAATCAGAGTTTCAGGCAGGGAGCAAGAGATTAGACTTGTGGGAGGGACTGTTAAGAGCTGGTAAATTCTTCAGATTATATCTAGAAAAAGGACATTATTAACATTCAACAGAGTAAATAAGGGACCCTATAATTTTATAATCTTTATTTTTCCTAAAATAGCAATCATACTTTTTTTTACTTATTCTCTAAATTTTGTTCTTGAAAGAAAAACTCAGCATTTTCACAAAGGACATTTAAAAACAAAAGGTGAACAGTAGTGCAATACCAGACCAATTCCAACAGGTGGCTGTATTTCTCAAAGTTTCAAAAGTAGCCACAATGCCTGCAGCGCGCACATTTGTCTTGGTTTGCATTTACCGCACATAAATTCTATGATTCCAGGATAACTAATTTTATAACAAAGGCCTAAGCAGTTGGGGTGGGGTGGGGAGGGGAATAGAGGCCATCATATAACCAGAGATTTTTTTCCCACTTTATCCAGATCTGTGTTGGCTTATCCAACAGGTTCAAAAACAGTATCTGTCCATATCCGCAGGCTGGTTAGTCACTCTCAAATTAAAAGGAAAGTACACAAAAGAGTTGAGAATCTGTAGTTACAGACATTCAGTGGTGCCTGGAAGCATCACAAAACAACTGAGAGAATTTGGAACATATCTGGGCCCCTAGACTATTTTAATTAGTAAAAGAATTAATTTTGCTTAAAAGATTTTGAGTTCATTATTACTCACTTAGCACTGGCACATGGAAATCTTAATCCATGTCATTCCACATTTTTTCCAGGTATTTTCTCCTGAATGTATTTGTACCTGTGTTTTTCTCCTACAATGTCATTATCCAAGATGGAATCTAGTTTTACTTCAAATTACTCTTTTAGGAGAGTATGGTTTTAAGTGATTTCCCCCCCCCGCAAAAACGGTTTTTCTAGTCTTTATAAAATAAAATTATATTCCAAGGCTGTAATTTTTATAATATAAGTCAAAATGAAAACATGAAATTTAGCAATTGGTATATTCTCTAAGACACTGTGCTAAAGGTTTTAGTATATAAAATTCTAACTCCTGGGAGGGCACAATCCAATGTGAGATATATCAATAATATATCATTATCAATTACATATAGAATTATATATAGACAATTATACATATAATTATCAAAATATATTAATAAGGGGAGACAATTCTCTATACTACAAGTCAGGATAATCTTCCCCCCTCCCCAATCAATTACTGGATATACACTTCCCACATCACTATCTACAGAAAAGGTATAGAACATATTGTGGACTTAAAAAAATGTTAGCAAGCTCTTTAAAAAACTCAGATTTATGCAAATACCTCAGATTAGAAATGTGAAGTTACCATGCAGACTTCACACCTCTCTACCCCATGTGCCTTGGCAGTTCATCCTGAAAAAGTATCTTATACTGTCCTACAGGGAAGAGATTTCTGTATTTTTTAACTTTCAAAATATGGTAGTCTATTCTGATCATCTGCCCTAAGTCAGAGTTTGAAAAAGTTTAAAGAGTAAAATAAGAACCTATATTGATTAGAGAAGATTAATGGAAAAGATTGGGATTTCTTCTCAGTATTAAAAGATACTGAGTTAGAATACAAGCTTCTACAATCATTGCAATGTGAACAGCAGATGGGACCACAGTTATTCACTAAAGGTTTACTCACTAAAGCTTGGAAGAGTTGTAGTTATCTATTAATTCAACAAACATTTAGTTAATGTTTTTTTATGTGTCAGGCACTATAGTAGATGATGTGTACATAATAATAAACAACACAGATATAATCTTTGTCTTCATGTACTGTATTAATTTTCTTTAATTGCTGTAACAAAAAAACACAAAGTTCGTGATCTGAAACAATATAAATTTATTATTTTATAATTCTACAGGTCAAAAACACAAGTTGGGCTAAAGTTAAGGCATTGAAAAGGCTATATTCTTTCCTGGAATCTCCAGCAAAGAATTATTTTCTTTGCCCTTTCCAAGTCCAAAGGCTGGGCATGTGACCGCCTTTCTGTCATCAAAATCAACAACAGGGTGTCTCTCTGATTCTTTGTACTTCTTTGTGTTCTGTGACCACAGCTGGCAATGCTTCTCCACTTTTAAGAACTCAGGTGATTAGGTTAGATAACTTGAAAAATCCAGGGTGCTGTTCCCATCTCAAAGTCTGTACCCTTAATTACATTTGCAAAGTTCCCTTTGCCTTGTGAAGTAATGTATGCACAGGTTCTGGGGAGAAGGATGTGGAATCTGAGGGGGGCATTGCTCTGCATATTACATGGAGCTTACAGTGCAATGGGTGAGTATCGAACTCAAATGCCACAGGGCAGGCAGGTGACTGCAATGAGTGAAACCAGTGTGTGAAGGCCGTGATGAACCGGAGAGTTCACACTGATTATTTACACAGGAGAATACTGATTCTATGTTATTGGGTCTTCTAGATTTGAAGAAAAAATAGAAATCCAAATCATGGGAAATATACCAATATTTAAAATATGAGCAAATGTTTTAGGTTTTGTTCCCCAGAAGCAAAGCCTGAGTTATTTATTTAGATGGTCCTCCAGGGAAACTGGAAAGGGAGCAGTGGGGGAAGGGAAAGAAGGGAAAGAATCCCAGCAAGCATGAAGCGTTAGGCAAAGTCCTACAGCCTGATTCCACAGGGGAACTCTGGAGCATAAGTAATATCTCACAGTTACCTCCATGCAAATCAAGGGAGCTAGGGCTTTCATAATCGTGTGCTACTCAGTCATTCGTTAGGAAACACTTGGGCATATAAACTGTCTGGGATTACTTGGACGATCAAGGATAACATTTCCCATTTCCCATGTTGTTTTCTTAGTTGACCTAATCTTCATATGTTTCTTGATATCAGAGTAACAACTGCTTGTTAAAAGTATCTGTGTGGTTAGCCGACAATCCTAATTCTATATGCCCTTCTAAGTCTACAGAAGTACGCATGGAAGACTGTAATAATGACTTACGTGTCAGTAAAAGGCTTTCTAGCTTAGCCAGTTGAGCTCACATGTTATTGCATAGAGGGCATGAGAAGCAGAGCAGGCTAGGGCTGGTGAGAACAGTTTTCCACTCACTTTGATCCTTTTTTGGAAATTACTTTCCATTGTCTGAGACTATCTAACATTGATCTTTTCTTTTCAAAAGAATTTCATCAGCACCTTTGTTACAATTTCATGAAGTAATTTAACTTCTTTTGAGATGGATGATAGGTTTTCCGTGTCTTCTGAGGGCCATGACAAAGATGCTAGTTTTTATTTATGTATCTTTTCAAAGCATTAAAGAACTCAGATAACATTGAAAACTTGTCATCTGTTCACTAAGCCAACCAGATAAATTAGCCAATTTTCAGAACTTAAAAAATGTCAGCTGATGTTTTAAAAATATTTAAGAATATTTGTGATTTTTTTTTTCTCATTCCTTTCTACAAGACTTTCACAGGAATTTTGATGATGAACAGATTTGATGAACACATTTTAGTTACAAGTGAGCCTACGTATTTTTGGATGTACCAAAAGGGATGGAAATGGCATTAGAAAGTAATAATAAGGCAGCTGAGAAATTGGGAAGCCAATATTTTAATTTAATTCTATTATTTACAGAGCTAAATGAAACTGGAAAAAGAAAGCAGTTGACTGTCATGCCCAGGAAAACATGTGGTGCCAGTCTGGGGATATTCTCATGAGTGTTATTAAAGAAAGATTATATGACTGTGAATTGAAGCTTTTGGCTCAATACTGATTGTCTTTACTTAACCCGGGTCATAATTATATCTTCAAAATATTCTAGGTGTTGGAAACACTATCAGTTGCCCAACTAAACAACAGATTCCTTAGGGACACATTTGTCTGGTGGAATTCACATCATAATTTTTCATTTTTAAGAAATGTTTTTTAATTGATTTAAGATACCAATACCATGTACCAAAGGCTACTAGTGCATTAATTTGAAGACCAATTCATGAAAAAAAAAAAAAAGCCAGGAATATGTATGTGCATGCTAAATTCCTAGAAGTTTTTCATGAGGTCAATAACTTAGATTTGTTTTTATAGAATACTATTGAGTAAACTGTAAATATAATTTATGGTTCATATTCACACTATCAGGTGTTGGGTCAGTCACATACTGTCAAATCTAAAAAATAATCTTGGGAAGGTGACTCAGCTGACAGCACATGGAGTATAGTCTATTTATCGAAAAATGGTGATAGGGTCAAAAGGACACAGACTTGGAATTAGGTTTGGTTGTCACTTTTACTAGCATGTGACGACACATGAGTGTCTTAACCTCTTGACATCTTTGTCCTCATCTCCAAAATGAGGAGTTTAGATTTAGACAAATTTTTAGGTATTTTCCAACTCTTAATAAGCCTCATTCTTTATACTCCATCTAGACAGACTAGAGACAGGTCAAGATGACATCACTGTCTCTTCCCTTGCTCAACTGAATTACCCTGTACTTGGCTGGCCATTTTCTTACTCGTCTTGAAATACAGGATTAGGAAATCCTCTCTGGTGTTCTGGAATTGCTGGACCCTATTAAGGGAAGCAAAGCAATGGGTTTTCTCCTAGTCATTTATGGTTTTCCCTCCACTAATACTATAAACATCATCATTTTGTTTTTGTGCCTTAGGCTTGGAAGACTGGAAAGTGAAAAAATTGCTCCCAAGATACCAGCAAAGTTTCTTTTTTCCTGGCCATTTTCAAGTAGTGGAACTGGTAGGAAAGACAAAGGAACTGACAAGCTGATCTCTGGGGGACATGTATATATGGATTGTTCTTTGTACAGTATCCAAGCCTTTACTGGACAGACCCTGCCCCCAGGGATTGAGGATTAGGGCAAACACTTGCCTTTGAAAATAGGGACATTATTCTTTTCCAAGTGAGCACTTTTTCTTTCCTAATCTTCATGCTTGCTTAACTAGTCCAAAACTGTGTTCACAGTAATTATTTGTTTTTTCCCCTTATCTCTTTGGTTGTGTGCTCTTTTTTTTTTTTTTGATGCATGTTTGTTTTATTATTTTTTATATTTTATTGCTTTTGAAATAGAAATACCACAATTTCTTTTAGACTCTGGTATTCTTTCTTTCTAAAGAATTATGTAGTCTGTAGAGGAAGGGAAAAGGGGAGACAAGAAAGGAGAGGGGAGGACAAGAAAGGAGAGGACAAGAAAAGGGAGGACAAGAAGGGAGGACAAGAAAGGAGAGGGGAGCCACTTTTCTTCCTTCCCAGGTCATCTTCTTGTTTTGAAGATTTATATCATAAATCACATAGGTGGAGGACATGGAAAAGAGATACCTCTCAAACACAATAGAGAAAATATTTTTGTCCAGAGAGACATTATGTCAGAGGAGACTCGAGTGTAAACCACAGGTTCCTGCCTTCTAATGCCTTGGCTCTGCTTCCAGGCATGTTTACATTGGGACTAGGTTCTCGAAAGTTGTATGAGACTGTCAATCCCAAGAGCCTAACACAGTTGCTGAGCATCTATTTCCTGTCCATTGCTTCATTTCAAGTACTTATTTGTCTCAAAACAAACAAAAAAAGGAAACAAAACCCCAACAGTAAATTTAATAAAATAATTCTCAGTTTTAAGATTACATGATAAGGATACCTAGCCCAAGGTGATGCAGAAAGATGTAGGAAAGAGTTAGAGGGAGGTGTCTTTTGTATCTTGAGGTCTCTCCTTGGCACTATTAACATTTTGTGCTGAATAATTCTTTGATAGGGGTGAGAATGCTCTGCACATCATAGGATGTTTAGAAATATGCTTTGCTTTTACCTGCTGGACATTAATACTCTCCCTTCACTCCCCTTCACAGTTGTGACAACCAAAATAGGTCTCCAGACATTGCCAAATGTCCAGTAAGGAACACAATCTTCTTTGGTTGAGACTGCCACCCTATTTTGAATAAAGCTTGGTTTTATACTAGTCTATCACTTTTGACAGAATGGTCCTTGCTCATTGGAAGCAAGTTGATGTATATAAAGTCAATTTGACAAAAGCCAATTTCACCAACTACTCATTTGCTAAAAATCAAATGCCAAATAAGTAACCAAATTTAGAAGAATACATGTATTCCTAAGAAATTTATACTCAAATTATTTGAATATACTTAAAAATAATATCCTCAAAAATGTTTTTTGGCAAATCAACTAAGACAGTTAACATAGCAAATTGTTTTGGTTTTCAGAGAAGCAATGTCAGGAAACTGACTTAGACTCTTACCAACTTTGTTACTAAGGTAGCCAAAGTGGTATCTGTCTTTGGAAAGGGCTCTAGTGGCTATAAAGGTAACTCAGTAAACATGTTAAGGAGATGCTTGACAAGAATCAAACAATAGGTATTTTTATTATTTTTTTTTTTGGTAGCATAGAAAATCAACCATATCTTACCTTGAGTTCATGTGTTATACATAAAATTCACAAAACAAACATGTGGATTAGAGGCATTTTTGAGGTAATGTCATGGTTCCTGTGCCGGTATTGAAATAGTAATTTTGCCTTTCAACTGAGGTAACAGATAATACCTTTCCAGATGGAATTCTCCTTGCTTGGCCTCCTTAATTGACATAATCTACAGCTATTTGTTAAAAGATGAGCATGTGTTTAGGACTGGACAAAAAAAGCAATTATGTCGTTATGCTTACTGCATTCCATTTAAGATATGGAGATTTTATTTGGGTAGCTTATATGGGCAGAAGAAGTATAATGGAAAATATATCCGGGAGGAAGGAGAAATGCCCTGAGAATTGTTTTGCCCTGAAATAACCCTAAAGCCAACAGATTGACTCCTTGGTATTAATTAGTAAAATGAGGAGGAACATACAGGAGAAAGCAAGGTCTCTGAAAAGTCAGACATTATTTTAGAAGGGGGAATGATTCTAGGGATGCCACTAAGATTTTAGTCTCCTTTAAATTCAAGAAAGACTTAAATTGATCAGATTACCCAGCTGCTATTATGGGGAACGATTTCAGACAGGTGGTAGATGATACAAAAGTATAGGAACATATTCTTATAACTGACAATTTGTACCCTTCACCTTTATTACCCCAACTTTCCCATCCCCCATTTCCTGGCAACCACCATTCGATTCCCTTTTCCTATGAAATTAACTTTTCTTTTTTTAAAATTTTATATATTTTTTACGTAATTTTTTCATTTTTGCACAATGTATGCATTTTCATCTTGGTTATAGTCCCCAAACAATTCCCACTCCCCCCTTGTTTTGATCCTACTCCCTCCTTCCCCCCCAATAGTATATCTCTGGTTTGTAGTTGCTTGTTGATTTTGATTTTTACTTTATTATAATTAGTCTTTTTCCTGGTTCCTTATTTAGGATTTGTAAATTTCTGCTATGAGTGAGACCATCTGGTATTTTTCTTTTTCTTTCTGGCTTATTATGTGCTCAGTAAAACTTTTCTTTTTTAAGATTTCCACATATAAGTGATAACATACAGTATTTGTCTTTCTTTGACTGGTTCATTTTTCCTTGCATAATGTCCGCTAGGTTCATCTTGCTGTCATAAATGGTAGGGTTTCCTTTTATTATGTGGCAGATTATATCTATCTGTAGATATAATCTGTATACATATGTAATATTTTCTTTAGTCACCCACTAGAATGAAAATTGATGGGAAAGCTTAGAAACATAAAACCAATTTTTTAAAAAAAATCTCTAGATGGGTTTCTGGAAGTCAGAGATATTAGCCAGTAGGGATGGGTGTGGACATGGAAGTACTAACCACATTGGTTTGTGTCAAACTATTTCTCATATTTATTTTTTATTTTTTAAACTAGAGTTACCCTGATTGGCAAAACTTAGAGAAGACGATTTTGGATATTTGGATGTAAGTTGATTTCATTACTCACCAGCATGTAATATATATTTAGAACTGCCATAGAAAATAAGATGCTGATTTTCCATCCATATCAGATATGACTAATTCAACATGTCACCTTTTCCTGATAAGCTTACACTCAACTTCAGGATCTTTCTGTTTATAGTAATTTAAGCAACCACTACCAGATTATTAGAGTTGGCACCAGAGTTAAATTCACTTATGACTTCTGATGCTTGAAGGTTAAGATGTATGCTTATCATTACTGAAAAGTTATCTTCTAAGAAATCTCTATAGTACTCACAAAATTTCTGTCAAACCCACATCCTTGTCTTTGTTAGTACCACTTTTTGGCACATATTTTGGAGTACACTTGGCTGGAGATTAAATTTTTTGGAAAATTTTCCCTGATATAGCACAATGTCTCATTCTTGCACTGATTTTGAAAACTGCAAATCTTTTATTTAAACACAGAGAACTTAAAACACTCGATACATCGTGTTTGTTTTTGTTCAAAATTCTCACATCATCACCAACAGTAAATGGCATTCAAAAAGGACATTTCTGTCCACCTCACTATTCATTTTAGGGAGCCCACCTCTAGTGGGAGTTGTTCTAGCATGCTGCACTGACTCATCATGTTGGGACTTACCAAGGACAGGGTTTTAGAAAATGGATAAATAACTTTATCAGCTTCAGTTACATTGAATTCTCTCTTTCAGAATAAAATTGATAACTATAATCAAAATAACTATACTCATTCCTTGCCCATTCTTTTTTCCAGGTTTCCTCAATTCTTTTAGAAATTTTTCCTTAAATATGATGGCAACGGTGCATGGGTGAATTGATGGTGGGAATTCTATGGGAACTACACCTGAGAGGAGAAAGCAAACATTGTAGAAAAATGAACTATGATGTAAAATATATATAAATAAATAAATTATATAAAATTTTTTAAAAAGTAGGTACAGATTTATGCTCTCATGATTTAAAATAAAAATGAGATTTCAGGGCCTCCCTGGTGGCGTAGGGGATTAATTCTCAGAGCTGTCACAACTATGGCCTGAATTCGATCCCTGGCCAGGGAGCTAACCCACATGGTGCAGCAGACCTCTCCTGTCTCGCAGCTACTCCCCTTAGCAGTGTATTTCAGTGAACCTACCTGTTCTGCTCCCCATTCTGTCTCTAGTGAATCCTCTCACCTTCCCCCACACCTCTGGCCTACATCCCACATCCCAGTTCTTCTACACAAATAAATAAAATCTTTAAACAAAAGTCACTTGGTTAATTTTGTAATCTTTTGAATACATAATGTATTCTTTATTTTATGCAGATATTCATTATACATACACATCCATGAAATAGTCATTATTTGTGCATTGTATTTACACATTCATGAATACAAATATATCCATACATGAACCTGCATTCTGTGAGATATGTTAATGGTACTCTTAGTAGGTTTAGGTCTGTGACTATATCACCACTTGTCCATGTATTTTTTATTGAAGCAAAAATACATTAAACTTCTACTGAGAGTCAGGAACTTTGCTAGGAATAGAAAGATGATGCTGGGAGACTGAGGCATTTTTCCTTTGCTGGTCAGTGCAGAACCAACATCAAACTCTTTCAATAGAATAACAGGCTAGACCTCATCTCTTAACTTAGGAAACATAAATTAGTTTTGTGTCTTATATACAAAAGGAAATTTAATTTTCCTTAAAAGTAGTTTCAGATTACATTATCTAGGTCCTATTTCTTGCCTGTATTAGTATTAGGTTCATTGTCAGCTAATATCTTTTACATTCTCATAAGAACTGGCGTTACGCTACATTCCTTCTTTACTAAATTGTACAATTTATATTCCAAGTACAGTTTACTTCACTCTCATAAAATTTCATGTCACTGTTAGTCATATTTTCATACCCAAAGATCTTTTGAATTCCTGTTTTGAATTCCTGTCTTGTTGATGTAGATCTACAAAGTTTTAGTTTTCCAAAGATTATGTAAGCATACATTAGGCTTCACACAAGTCACTGATAAACACATGGTCTACGATAAGACCAAACACAATTCTTTCAGTCAGTCACAAATCTCCCTCACTCTGACAAAATCTAGTTTACATTTCTTCACCTTATCTTAAACTTATTTTGAAAGAGTTTGTCAAATGTTTTAAGACATTTTCCCTCATCTACAAATATGTTCCTCCAAATTGTAAATGAAATTACTTTACTTTGGAATATCTTCACCTTAACCCTGGGGATAGGCTATTTCTAGTTCTTAAGAAGGAGCAAAATGTGGAAAGTATCACTCGAAGAAAAATAGTAGGTACATCTTAGGTTGGTTAGGAGGTAAGTTACATGAAAAAGGAGCACAACAGTGATAGCCATAGACACAATCAAAACAATGAGGAAAGTCCCAACTAGGATATAGGGAGTAAACATAAAAATGATGAGAAACAATAACATCATCTAATCTCTCCCACACAAATTATTTCAAAATGGACTAAGGAATTAGATCTAAGACCTAAAATCATAAAATACATGAAGAAAATATAGGCAACTCAGTTAGTGACATTGACTTTGCAATGTCTTAGGGGACTTTACAATGGCAAAGGAAACAAAAGTGAAATAAATGACTAGAATGACATCAAACTAAATAGCTTCTGCATAGCAAAAGAAACTATCACCAAAGCAAAAAGATGTCATACTGAAAGGGAGAAAAGAATGGCATATCATATACCTGACAAAGGGTTAATATCCAAACTATATAAAGAACTCATACAATTCTACAACAACAACAACAAAAAACCAAATAACCCAATCAAAAAATGGACAGGAAATCTGAACAGAAACCTTTCTATAGAGGACATACAGATGGTGAAAAAGCACATGAAAAAAATGCTCATTATCACTATTATCAGGGAAATGCAAACCAAAACCATAATAATGCACACCTGTAAGAAGGGCCCCGTACCAAAAAGATCAGAAACAACATATGTTGGTGGGAATGTGGAGAAAAGGAACCCTCTTTCATTGTTGATGGGAAAGCAGACTGCTCTAGCCCTTATGGAAAACAGTATGGTATGGAGGTTCTCAAAATACTAAAAATAGACATGATCTGGTAGATATGATCCATATGACCTGATCATCCCATCGGTAGGTATCTGCCTGCAGACTGTAAACACACTAACTTAAAGAGATACATATGCTCCTATATTCATTATAGTACTATTTACAATAGTTAAATTATGGAAACAACTTAAGTGTCCAATGACATATGAGTAGATTAAGAAGAAATGACATATATACACAATGGAATACTACTCATCTATAAGAGAAGATGAAATCTTGCTATTTTTGACAACATGAATATAATTTGAAGGGCCACGTTAAGCGAAATGTCAGAAGGATAACTACCAGGTGATTTTACTCATATGTGAAATACAAGGGAAAAAATCCAAAGGAATAGACAAATCTATACCAGAACAAACCCTAGAAACCTGACTGTAGAATTGAAGCTACCAGGTGGGGATTACGGGAATGGGCAGCAAAAGGTGGGCATAATGGAGTATATGGTGGAGAACTATGGGTGCCATGGTGGTGTGATAGCATATATCTGAACAGGTGTGAACCTGTACCTCTGTATCATATACAGTGTTGTAAACTGATGTTACCTTAATTTAAAAAATACAATTAAAAAATGGGCCTCCCCTGGTGGCGTAGTGGTTGAGTGCTGGTCTGCAAAGCTGCCCGCAGCCTCTGCAGCACTAGTTCGATCCCCAGCCACCGGTGAGGGTCCCACATGGCACAACAGACCTCTCTTGCTGCACCTGCTGCTCCCCTCAGTAGTGTATTTCATCAGTCTGCCTGTTCTGTTCCCCTCTCTGGCTCTGGTGAATTCTCTCACCCTCCCGCACTTCTGACTGTACCCAGTGCTTGTATAAATAAATAAGTAAATCTTTTAAAAAAATACAATTAAAAAATAATGGAGAAAATCAATACATCATTGAAGAAAGTATTGACAGAACTCTTTGACTTTAAGGGGGATTCGAGGAAATTCTGGGCTTAAAATGAGGACTTTGAAGGACCATTGAATATTCTACTATGCAGAGGTTGTGTAAAGATATCTCTAAGAAGTTTTCATTAAATCTTTCATACCATTTTATCTTCTGCAGAAGATAAATAAAGATAAATAAAGCACTTTGTATATAACAGGAAACAATAATCAATGTTAATTCCATTTAAAATAACAAATATGAAGACATACACTATTCTTTCATCCATGATATATCACTTTATTGCTACTCTTCTTAGCTACCCCCTCATCCCCAACTTTTCAGTTTCTAAAACAAGTGTGTTTGCAATTCAAATGTATGGTCATTGAAGCTTTGATAAGAAGAGGAGATTCAAAATCATACAGGAAAAGAAACAGGCCTGAAGATCATCCTTTCAGTTAAGTGAGTAAAGGATGAAGAAGATTGAAACAAATATGTACTGGTCCATGAGGTAGGAGAAACAAAATATAATGAAGGAAAACCTAGACAATGTTTTCTGGTAGAAGAGAATGGTCAAACATATAAAACATTACTCAAATGAGATACATGGATTTGTTAGAATGATATTACTGGTAACTTTATAAATTGATCATAATATACTCAAAGTGATAAATACCAGGTTACAAGGAATAGTTGGTAGAAAAGAATTGGATTGGGGGGATGTATGGATTGACAGGAAGAACAACTGCATTGAACTGCTTATATTTTCAGAAGGGAAAGACGAGAGTAAAGGCAGAAGAGAAGAAAAGAGGCTAGTTGAGAGAGGAAGGCTGCAAATGCTAAAGAGTTTTACTGTAGTATTAATTGCAATAAAAAGGCATTTTCAGAAATAGGAAGAGTTTGGATGAAAAGGACAAGAGGAAATCTTGTCATTAAGATAGGTGGTAGTTTTTTCCTGAGATTTGGTGAGAAGGATAAATATGGAAATGGTAGCTGAAACAGATGTCAGGAAACTTAAGAATTCTTAATTTCAGAACTTCTCAAGCATAGTTCCATTATTTTGAAGTTTGATTTTCCAACATTCACTTGCTCATCTCATTGTTACTTCATTTAGGATGTTGTCAGTCCATCCTGTGTGTGATGATCAGCATCTTTAATGTCCCCTTCTCCTAGTCTTCTGAAAACCCCACTGCAAGCAGTTATGAACAGATAGTACAGGAAAGGGAACATTTACTTGGACCGATATACTTTCAGGTCCTAAATATGGGGTGATTTAAGAGCTACTGAGGGGACTTTTTAAAAATTTTTTTTAAAGATTTATTTATTTATTTATACAAGCACTGGGTACAATCAGAAGCGTGGGAGGGTGAGGGAATTCACCAGAGCCAGAGTGGGGAACAGAACAGGCAGACTGATGAAATATACTGCTGAGGGGAGCAGCGGCCGTAGCAGGAGAGGTCTGTCACACCATGTGGAATCCTCACCGGTGTCCGGGGATTGAATCGGTACTGCAGAGGCTGCGGACAGCTTCACAGCCTAGCACTCAACCGCTGCGCCACCAGAGGAGGCCCTGAGGGGACTTTCTGACCCTGAATAATTATTCTACCAATGAAGCAGATAACCTGAAATATCACCTTTAAGAAATATCACCTTTTTTTCCTGCATAGTGGAGTGTAGGCCAGAGGTGTGGGGGATGAGAGAATTTACCAGAGACAGAGTAGGGAGCAGAAAAAGTGGATTTACTGAAATACACTATTTAGGGGAACATCAGGTGAGACAGGAGAAGTATGCTGTGTCATATATGGATTAGCTCCCTGGTTGGGGATTAAACTCAGGCCTTATTGGTGATAGTGCTGAGACTTAACTCCTATGCCACCAGGGAGGCCCCTCAAATTTCTTTTAAAAATACAAAAATTCCTTGGGGTTTTGTCATTTTAAGTTTGATCACAAGTTGTTTTTATTTTAAGTATTTATTTAGGATTGTATTTCTTGTAGATTTTTTTCTTACTTTGTTTCATTCTCCCTTAGTTTCTTTTCTTCTGTCTTCCCTCACTCCTCACTTCCTTCCTTACTTCTTTCTTTTTTTTCCTTCCTTCCACAAATAACAAATCCTTATTGGGCCTCCCCTGGTGGTGCAACGGTTGAGCGCTGGGCTGCGAAGCTGCCTGCAGCTTCTGCAGCGCTGGTTTGATCCCCGGCAGCTGGGCGAGGGTCCCACATGGCGCGCAGACTTCTCCTGCCACCCGCTGCTCCCATAACCAGTGTGCTTCGGTACCTCTGTCTGCTCTGTTCCCTGCTCTGGCTCTGGTGAATTCTCTCACCCTCCCGTGCTTTTTGACTGTACCCGGTGCTTGTATAAATAAATAAATAAAGATTTATAAATAAATCTTAAAAAAAAATAAATCCTCATGATGTCCCAAGTATTACATGAGGTTGGGAATACAAAGATGAATATGAGACTCAAAACCTTAGTCTAAAGATACATGTGGATATCAATCCAGTGACATCATAGCTAAGTAGCTAGTAGCATGGAGGTGTACTGGTGTCAGTGTGCTCAGGCTCAGGAGTTTTACTGGAGAGTAAGAAAGAATATTTAGAACACATTGTACTACTTGAAGAGGGGTGACTTGGAAGGAGAATCCTTGCATAGAAGCTCAGTGATCAGAGGGCAGCATCATGAGACAGGAGAATATAGGATCCCTGATCCATGTGCTTGTACAGTGGGTTGGCCTGATTGCAGGGGTCTGCGTGTCGCATTGGTGGCTATGACAGCCGAGTGTTGGAGTGACTGCAGACAGAAACCCTGAGGGTTGGGCGATTACCCCCAACAGTAGAAGAGAATTGCCAAACCCAGAGTGAGTGCATCCTGGGGTTGGATGCTGTGTGTGGCTTGTAGCCGAGACTACAGCCAGAGAAGGCCAGGAAGCCTGATGGCTCCTGGTGTGTTACAGCAGATGCCGTGCGTGGTTCCCCTCCCTCGTATGAGCAGTGCCTTCAGCAGCAAAAGTGGTGGCTCATCTGCTGGTACCAATAATTGTCTTTTGCCACTAGGTTGGGGCCCTGCCTGGACATATTTGTGTTCTGTTGTATTTTGTTGTTGTTGTTATATTGTGATGTATTTGCTTTTGTGGGCCATGGCAGCATTGTTTATGTTTGCTAAGAAAATTGCATATATATGAAGACTATATGGCAGAAAACCCTGAGGGGGTGGACTGTAGGGTAAAGAAAATGTCAGGCTTTTCTGCCCTCCCGCCATCAGGATAGATGATGGATCCTTGCGGTCCTGAATGCATGCCTGATGGCGGGCACCTGGAATAGGGTGTGGGCATAGGTAGATGGGATTCAGCTGGGCTAAGACTGTGCATTTTAAGGGCGGTGTCATGAGGACGCCAGCAGAAGCTGAAGAGAAGCCGAGAGAGAGAAGCAAAGAAGCAGAAGCAGAGAACGCCAGCGAGCCCAGAGAGAGTGCGGATTTGCTGGGGGCTGGGAGGCCTGCCAGCCTCCCGGTCCCCCAGCACCCTTGCCTGCCGTGTACCTGGTAATCCCAATAAAAGCCTGTAAAACCACTTGAGGACTCTGACTCCTCCTTTACCCGGTCTGCTGGATCAGAAAACCTGTCCTGTGTCCTGCCGTTACACCAGCCCAGGGTTAGAATAAAATGTTTCAATAAATTTTGTCTCTACTTTCAAACAATAGCATCATAAATTTGCCAAGCTGATTTTGGAAGCCAAAATAGCCCACACAAATCAATTTTAACTGAGGTTTAGATCTAATCTCCATTAATAATGAACTTCAAATGGGCTGTTATTGTTCCTCCAGCAGTTACCCAAATAAATATAGATCATTTATATTTTGACTTATCCCCATGGCTCTCATTGTTAGGACACTGGAATTATTGTCAATGGCAAAACACAAAAGGGTAAGGAAAGAAGGGAACTGGGAAAATGAATTTAAGTCCAGCTTTTTCTTACTAAACACTTCCCTTCGGTTCAATTTTATTATTATTTTCACAGAGCTATTAAATGTCATGTTGGGAGTATATGTCATTAAAAATCCAGAGGCAAATTAGAAAAATAACATCTGAGTTTAATAATAAAATATTTGCTTAGAACTACACAAACTGGTGGAAAGAGGATTCTTGTACCACCACCCCTGCCATATATCTCCAACTCATCACCACACCCAGTGCTTTTTAAGAGGACATCAAGAGACAGTATACAAACCCAGTGAGAGACAACTAGCTGGCTGGCTTAGAATTTAATTAACTGTTAAGGTTATGAAGAAAGAACTTCATTTTCCCCAAAATAATATCCTTAAGACATGAGGTAAACAATTCCCTAAATTGGTGATTTGAGAAAATGCACGTGACAGTTAGCAGTTTCATTTTTCTAAATAGACCAGCCAATACTCACATTATAGGGGTACTTTAATTTTCGAGATTTTTTTTAAGGGGAAAATTTTTGCTCCAAACTCACACTGAACTATGGTGAGAAATGACTTTAGGTTGTTTTCAAAAGACTGACATAATGTTCAGATGTCCTGCTTAATGATAAAAACCAGTTCACTACATTGTCTATAGCTTTGTGGAAATACTGACGTAAATGTGCTATACATTGTCATGGGAATAGAAATATGAAAAATATTTGTTTTCTATTAGATTATAACTAGATGTACAAATTCATTTTAGTACTGATTCCAGTTAATTATTTTAATTCTTCAGATCAAGGCTAATCATAAAGTTTTGGAGAGGAATGGAAAAGGTGCAAAATTTAATTACTTTGTCCTTTGGGGGAACTTAAGATTAACTTATATTTTAACATATTATTCTTCATCCTTTTTGATAGCAATATAAATTATTGAACAGCATAAGATGACAGATTTTTTTGCTGAGAACATTCCATGTATTTTCTCTAAACCTCTCAATAGCTCTGCAAGCTAGGCATGATTAATTCCCTTGTAGAGGTGAAATGACAGAGCTAGGATTTGAGTTCAGGTTTAGTGAATCCAAGGCTCAAGCTGACGAGGTTCAAATGGTTTCTCCAAGCCAAGAAAGGATGAGTCCTCTCAGACTTGGCTTTCTGTTCACATGTTCCCGCAGAAACACCACCCATTAGACTACAGAAAATATACTTTACTTAGTAAATGGAATTTATTTATTTTTTTTTAAATAATAAATTTTATTTTTATATTCCCCCATACAACTGCACATGCCCCATTCTGACCCCAATCCCTCCCCTCCCAGCCCCCACCCCCCAAAAAGTGTCTCTGGTTCATAGTTTTTTGTTGATTTTGATTTTCACTTTCTTATAGTTATTCATTTTCCTGATCCCTTATTTAAGTTTTCTAGATTCCTGCTATGAGTGAGACCATCCGGTATTTTTCTTTTTCTTTTTGGCTTATTTCGCTGAGCATGATCCCTTCCAGCGCCATCCATGTTGCTGCAAATTGCGTGTGTTTATCTTTTTTGAATGCTGAGTAATATTCCATGGTGTATATGTACCACATCTTCTTGATCCAGTCATCTATTTTTGGGCATTTGGGCTGTTTCCAAAGCTTAGCTATTGTAAACAGTGCTGCTATAAACATAGGGGTGCAGGTGCTCTTTGGAATTGATGTTTCTGTGTCCTTTGGGTAAATACCTAGGAGTGGAATTGCTGGATCATATGGAAGCTCTATGTTTAGTAGGTCCAGAAATCTCCACACAGCTCTCCATAGTGGTTGGACCAGTTTGCACTCCCACCAACAGTGCAGGAGAGTTCCTTTTTCTCCACAACCTCGTCAACATTTGTTGTTGCTAGTTTTTTTAATATGTGCCATTCTCACTGGTGTAAGATGGTATCTCACGGTAGTTTTGATTTGCATTTCTCTGATTACAAGTGATGTTGAACATTTTTTCATATGTCTGTTGGCCATTTGCATTTCCTCTTCAGAGAAGTTTCTTTTTAGCTCTTCTGCCCATTTTTTGACTGGGTTATTTTCTTTGTTGTTGTTGAGTCTCATCAGCTCTTTGCAGATTTTTGTGATCAGTCCTTTATCATTAGTGTTGGGTGCAAAAATGTTCTCCCAGTTGGTGGGGTTTCTCTTTGTTTTTGTTATTGTCTCTTTTGCTGTGCAGAAGCTCTTTAATTTGATGTAGTCCCAGCTGTTTATCTTTGCCTTCACTATCACTGCTTTGGGTGATGTGTCTGTAAAGATGTCTTTGATATGCAAATCAGTAAATGGAATTTAAATCCAGAAGAAAATTAGAAAAAATATCTGAATTTAACAAGAAGTTTTCTGCTTAAAACTGTATAAACATTGGTTCTGTGAGAAAGGACAGCCAAATAGTTTGAAATGTCCATCCCACCTTCTACCAGCAGCCCCTCAGGGAGCTGAGAATCACGGCTATTGAGATAAATTTATGGCACCAGGATTCTTAGATTAATCATGGACCTGTATAGAAAGGGCCATCTGAAAGACATTCAGTAATATGATGTCCATCAAATCACTGCCAAAAACATGTGCATTGTGACTTAATGTCTGTTAGAGATCAGGTAGAATTGTTCTCATAGTTCAGTCTAAGAAAATTTGCCTTTCCCAATGAAAGAAATAACAAAAATTAAGAATACTAATGACAAAATAACTCTGAAGACAATAGCATGAAGTGTGGCAAAGAGTTCATTAAAGGTGGAGACCAACCATGTTTATGTTTTGCTTTGCACCTTGGCCCTCAGAAATCTCAGATTTATATTTTGTATTAGATTGTAGCATTTATCTTTATCTTAGATTGCTGGTAAACGCTCTTTTTATTGCTTCACTTATTTGATACTTAGTCTTTTGTTATTAATTTAATGTTCTCTTTTAGATGTCTTGACTTTAAGCTGTCTCCAATAACTTTTTACAGAAAAGAACCATACATAATATGATTAAAAATGAAACTCTCTATTTGTTCCATTTTAGATTGCCCAAGTCTTTAAGTTTTTTCTGATACTTTGTTTTCATTAATCACTCAAATCTAATCATTTCTTTGATTCTTTCTATTCTTTCTTTCTTTAATATATTCTTTCGATTCTTTCTTTCGATTCTTTCTTACCTATTTACTTCCTCTTATTCTCACTATTATTACCTGCTGCATTCTAATCCAAATTTTCCTCATTATTGAATGAATGACAAAAACTTCTCTAACTGATGTTTTGCTTTCGTCTCTCTTTTCTTGCCAACTCTTATCTCTCTCCTGCCCATAAATGGGCATTGGTCTGGCTGATATGTACTTGGGATTTAATGATAAACAAGAGAGACACCAAATATGACTATTAAGTAAATAATACTATAAATGTGATGAATACTGTAACAAAAAAAGTATTCAGATCTAATAGAGGGTTTCTCAGACTTGGAATCATTAACATTTTGGTGGTTAACTCTATTGTGGGGGCTGTACTGTGTGTATTATGGATTCTCAGCAGCATCCATGGCCTCTCCCTACCAAACACAGTAGCAATCTCTAGTATGACAGACAAAAACATCTTCAGACATTGCCAAATATCCTATGGGAGGAATTTGCCCCCCTCCCTCATAGCCTTGAGAATCTCTGCTCAATTGTAGCCTGGGTGGGGCTTAGGGTGAGTTTAGTATAAATACATTTACCTGTGGATGGGTCATTTATATCGCAAACTGAAGGATGAATAGGAATTAGGGTGTAGAAGAAAGGGGGTAGGAGGCTTTGGGAGTGGGAGGGTATAAGTGATGTAGAAAGGCAGCAAAGTACATGCAAAAGAGATAGTGGAGAGAAGAATGTGGCTACTACCAAGGTCAAGAGATGCATCCATTGGTGAATCTCTGTAGCCCATGCTCAGAACTATGAGCAGCGAGAAACACTTAATGGTTTTTAACAGAAAAATAAGACATTGCCTCAACCAGGGTAAAGGCAGAAATTGGAGTGAAGGGGCAAAGTGAGCAAACAAGAGTATTTTTAGTAAACGTGGTTTGGACTGGATGGGTCTGTTGATAACAGCAAGGAGTATAGCAGGGGTATAATTTATCAGCTAATGGCATAAGCCTTAGGAGCAAGGTACTGATGCATATATTTGTATATATGATATCTCTATTTTAATAAGAGAGCCACTTTTCAAAGAATTTTAGAAGACCATTGTGGGATGATACCACCTCATCTCCCAACCACCTACCCCTTGGAACCCGTGGGGAGAGGAGGTGGATATGTTACAGAAAGTGCAGTTTCCGTGAGACAGGAGCACAGAGCAAACAATCCCACAAGAGACAAGAAAGAGAGGGTGTGTTTGTTGAAGACATTGAGGATAAAGGCAATTTTCTCCCTGTGGAACTTCTAAGGATATTTTTGGAGACAGGAGAAAAGAGAAGTAAATTCTGGGGTTAGAGGGGAAAGTGGTACACATTTTTCTAAGTATAATAGCCTGAACACAATTCAAATGTTTGGGGATCTTGTCCTTTCGTTCAAAGAAGAGGGAAGGGTGGGAATGTAGTTCACAGGAGATTAGTTCTGAGTCACTCTTAAATTGTGGATGCTTCGATATATTAGAGACCTGGAGATTTTTGTATCATGAAATAAATCTTTTCAAATTCCCACCTTTATAATGATGTTCTCTAGCCCCTTCTTCTCTCACCCATGCAAAAACCTGAAAAATAAGTAGGAACTTTACAGTCTATTTTTCAAACCTAGGCTTACACTTATGCTTTACATGAACTTTGTTCTGCCTGACCTCATCTTATTTTTCTCAAACCATATTCTTCTGCCCTCCCTCCATGCCCCAAATCTGTTTTTTCTTCTTCAAACCCTATGCATTTATAAAGGCCTACATCATATCCTGCCTTTTCTGTGATACCTTCCCAGACCACTATGCCCACAAATGTTTCCTGTTCCTTTTAATTGACACTTAAACAAAAATTGCCTGTGGCTTTTTTTTTTTAAATCAGCATCTCATACATTTTCAACTTTTCATGGGTATGATTTATTATTTCTAAAATTAAGTTGCACATTTCTTGAAAGCTGGGATCAGCCTGTATGGCTCTTAATACACTTGAAAAGGCCTAATACAAAACTTGACACATGAAAGTCACTGAACTATTTGTCTAATTAACACACTGATTAAGATACATATTACTTTGCTGGGAGAGATGCAGATGAGTGTTGGAGTCTTATGTCACATGCAGATGTGACACACCTTTGTGAAACTTTTTTTTTATTTCTGCACAAAGGCTCTAGGAAGGATCTGATTCATTAATTTTCTCATTTTGTAGAGAATACATTGCTCCTTTTCAGATAATGCTGGGATAGACACTGATTGGCAACGTCATACAGACTGGCAACATCACACATATTGGCCATCGCTAATGTCTTCAGCTTTAACAAAAGAAAGCAACAACAACATTTTTAGTATGGGGTGGTCAGGAACATAGGGTAGGACCTGACTCATAAGACTATGTAAGGGAGACTTAAGTATACTGGAGTCAGGGGACAAATAAGATGTTGAGTGATATCAAAAGGAGGTGATTATCACTCAACTATTCGCCTTAGGTTTATTATGTTGTAAATTGTAAACTGCAGCAAGGAACATTTCAGAGAGTGAGCAAATGAACAGAATTTTATGTTCATGATCACAACGGTAAGTACACTTCTCTTCTGAAATTTACACTTACAGAGCCTTAACTGAAAGCAATAGGTGTGGGGAAGAGGGAGTTTGGTCTCAGCAAAGAAAGAAAAAATGGTGGCATGTGTATGTATGTATGAAGAGGGAGTTTGGTCTCAGCAAAGAAAGAAAAAATGGTGGCATGTGTATGTTTGACCACTATCAACATTATCAAATGAAAATAAAGTTTTGTCTCTGTTGTAAAATGACAATGTCTATTTCAACTTTCTTCCCTATCAATCAGTACAGCTGATGGAAGAGGATCGTTGTCTTTGTTTAGTTGCTCTTTTATTATTGGCAGATTTTCCATCTCCTTCCGGGTTGCAGTAGAGGCAGCAGACCCATAAGCCAGGCATAGACAACACTCTAGCAGGACTAATACCAACCATACTGAAATGATTTGCATTGTCTTTCCAGATCTCCTTTCTATTATTCCCACTTGGGTTCATTTTCAATTATAAAAATAACACTGGTGTGGGGATATGGAGAAGATGGTAGTATAGGAGGTTCCCTTTTTCACTTCTGGGTCAATAATCTGAAAGTCATCCAGAAGGGTACTGGACCCAGAGGGTCCTGTGACTTGGGGCAAAATTAAAGCACCTCTTGGACATCAGAGACCAGGACAGACCCAGCCAGAAGGAACATTGAGGAAATTCAAATTTTCAGAGATCTTAGTCTAATTTAAAGCTCATTCTCTTTATTGTTGCAATAAGGAGGCTCTACAAATCCAGCAGTTTGTAACTCTGGCTGCATATTAGAATCATTTGGTGTGGGAGGAAGGTGGATGGATGTTAAAATATATTGATGACTGGGGTCTATACAAAACCAACTAAAGAAAGATCTGCATGTGATGAGCACAGGGATCTCCAACTTGAGATACTGACAGGGGCACACCTACTCTTTCCACTATGCAAAACTTCAGAAACCACTATTTTCTCCCTTGCTTGACAAATCAAGTGTAATTGAATACAGTTATTGCTAACTGTCATTTCCTATGATAGGTCCTGAGTCTTCAAAGGTTTGGGTTCATCAGTGCAGCAATATTTGCTATTAGAGATACTATCTTTAGATAAACTTCTGGTCTAAAGACTGATTTCCCATAGATGTGTTAATAAGGGAATAAACACATTTGTTTTCTTTTGCATGCCCCCAAAATACTATTCTTATTCTGTTCAAGTGTATATACACAACAATAAACTATAATACTTTAAGAGCATGGATTAAATAAGTTTAAAACAAACTGAGATAGACTTTGATTCTCAGAATTACTGTTAAACATTGATTAATTATGGTTTTGTCCTGCCTGTGCAGAAATAACATGCTCTTTAATATCTTACTCAAAGTAGGTTAATGTGTCAATCTCAGATGCTTCCCTACCTTGACAGTTCCACAAGGAGTCAAAACTCCTAAAATCCTTTATTCAGGTTTTATTTTTTTTAACAAGTATTTAATAGTTTCATAGAAAAGACGACTGTTTAGTTTCTCAGTGTCTTTGCATTTTGTCCATATCTGATTTCAGTTGGAGAAAACAGAAAACCGCAGAGAAAAGTTATATAGCTTTTGACCTTGGTAAGACTAGTCATTGTTTCCCTTCTCATGGAAAACTCTCTTTGAGTATCTTTCCCATTTCTGGTTCCCTTTCATCTGGTATTTGCCATGAATTTATGTGCCTTGGCACTCTTACCAATCAGCTCAAACCTAGAGGCATAGATAGACACAGTTTCCTCTTTAAAGTCTTAATTATAGAAGTCTGAGCTTACTGGGATAAGATAAAGAAACAGAACATTTTTTTCTTAGAATTTTAAAATCTTAAGTATTTAAATATACATTTAAACAGCATGGTTTCTCAACTGCCCAACAGAAATAAGACTCCTTTTTTCAAAGAGCATGCTGAAATTATAATGAAAGTTACTTAATATTCTTATATATAAAAATATTTTCCAAGAATACCAAGATTTCTTTTTTCCCATTCTTTGGATCTCAGTTGAAATAAAATGTTTTCATTGATATGATCTAGAAATTAATTAGATGTTTATGAAAGTTAATTTAATTGACAAAGGACATGTCAAGAATTTTCCATGTTATTGTATCATTAAGGGTTGGTTAATGTCCATATTGGTAATGGAATATTGTTCCGTATCTGCAGAAGAAAATGTATCTTTCAAGAATGTATAAAAAGGCACCACTGAAATTATACATGTAATGAAGATAAATATAAAAATCTTGAAATAAGGAATTAATGTTGCCCATTATTTTTCTTATTTTTTCCGTTTAGGAATTGTATAGGGTCTTTACATAACGAAAAAAGAATGTTAAGTTTTACTGAGTGAATTCATATTTTCACTGATTAGAACACAATGATTGCTTACTTATAACAAAAGTAGAAATGAAATAAGCACTGTGACTATGGCATTGTGCATATGATATACCACCAATTTTGGCTATGTATTTCCTATTCAGGTATTGAAACTGTTGATTACCATCAAACACATCAGGTGAGTCACAAAGTCAACATAATTGAGCTCAAAAATATTGCTGTATTATTTTAATAGAATGTCACAAGAAATTAATTTGTTACTTCTAATAATTTCAGGGTATACCTAACCTTGAACAGGACAGCCTCTTGTATTCTGACCAGATACCCCAATTTTCTATATAATTTCATACCTTGTGTCCCTCATGTTTTTTTAGTCAAACATCCAAATATTTTCAAGAATATTTTGAAGGTGCATTACCTTTAAAGCTAGATATGAGTGAAAACAATCCCTCAAAATAGTAGATTATGTTTAGTGTGAAGGATGAGACGAATCCACCTATAACTGCAATATGAGGGAAAATATGTCACTTAACAATAGGAAAAAAATTAAAGCTTATTAGTTGTTCAAAGGAAATAATTACCTGGCTTGAGAACTAAATAAATCTAATAGAAGAAATTATACTTTACTCATTCATACATTCACTCATTAAACAAATACAACAATAAGTATAGCATAAGACTTAAGGAATTTGGGGGAGGATAGATTTTTCAACAAATGAAAAATTTCCAAGAAAATAAAATGGTGTAAATATGAGTTCTTGAAGGAATACTCATCTAAATGATACATAATTTTTATAGATCAGAAATTAGAGACAAGATTTTAATCAGAGGTTTTAGGTCTGATGCGATATCAGACCTAAATTTAGAAGGTCCTGAATTTAGAACCAAGAGCTTAAATTCCATTCTGAATTTGATAGAAATCCATTGCAGATTATTGTATAAGAAAGAGCACTGTTTCTGGGAAAAACCAATAATGCAAACTTCACAGACAAATTTGAAAAGTGGGGAGTTGACTAGTATGAGGGAGACCTGAAGAGCTATAAAGACTGTTGCTGTAGTAAGAGAGTGTGAGAAGCTGACAAAGATATTAGGAATAAAAAAGGAATGGGAGGAGAAGATATGAGATATGTAATGAAGTTGTCTTCTACATGGTATACATGGAAACTATTCTTATTTTAGAGTCACATTTTTATGGATATACACAAATGCACATTACATATACTGTGATCACATACATCTAAAAATGTTAGGTAGTGAAGTATTGCATGTAAGTTTATTTTTCATAAAACCAAGTTAACTGTAAAATGCTGTATTTCCTTGGTTAAAATGTTAATGTTTTGATAAACATTCTCTAAGATGTATTACACACTTCATGTCAGATTTGAAACAATTTTTTAACGGTTCATGGTATTCATTTGATTTTTAATAACCAGCCCTCCAAATCTTCAAGGGACTGATTCCAGCACTTATTTGGTTACAAAAATCCTCAGATGCTCAAGTTTCTTATGTAAAATGGCACAGTATCTGCATACAATATTCACCATACTCTCGTACACTCTAAGTCATCTCTAGATTACTTAGAATACCTGATATAATGCAAGTGATGCGTAAGTAGTTGTTAAACTATATTGCTTAGGAAATTATGACAAGGAAAAGAAGTTTATACATATTCAGCACAGACACAACTACCATAGGTATAACTGCATAGTACAGATTTGTTTTTTAAGATTTATTTATTTAGGCATACAAGAAATGGGGTACAGGCCAGAAGTGTGAGGGGTGAGAAGATTCACCAGAGACAGGGTGGGGAACAGAACAAAAATATTTAATGAAATACACTGCTGAGGGGAGCAGCAGGAGAGTCAGGAGAGGTCTGCTACACCATGTGGGAAGCTCCCTGGCTGGGGATCGAACTTGTGCTGCAGTGGCTGCAGATAGCATCATAGGTTGTCTTAACCCCTTGCGCTACCAGGGAAGCCCACCACAGCATGTATTTTCTAGTCATAGTTTGTTGAATCAGAGATGTGGAACCACAGATGAGGGTAGTTTTTAAAGTCTTTAAAAACTTGATAATGTATATGCATGTATATATATACACATATCTAAATGTATAATTAACATACAATAAAACTCATCTTTGAGGGCCTCCCCTGGTGGCACAGTGGTTGAGTGCTGGGCTGCGAAGCTGCCCACAGCCTCTGCAGCACATGTTGGATACCCGGCCGCCAGCAAGGGTCCCACATGGCACGACAGACCTCTCCTGCCGCACCCGCTGCTCCCCTCAGCAGTGTATTTCTTCAGTCTGCCTGTTCTGTTCCTCGCTCTGGCTTTAGTGAATTCTCTCGCCCTCCTGCGCTTCTGACTGTACCCAGTGCTTGTATAAATAATCTTTTAAAAAAAATAAAAAAACCCCTCATCTTTGAAAATGTATATTATCTTAAGCAACATACAGATCCAACACAACCTCTATCAAAATTCTAATGGCATTCTTTACAAACATCAAACAAAAAAAACTTATGAAATTTATTTGGAATTACAAAAAATCTCTGAATAGCCAAAACAATCCTGAGAAAGAAAGCAGTATGGAGATTCCTAAAAAATTAAAAATAGAAATTCCATATGATTGAGTTTTCTTACTTCTGTTATATATACCCAAAGACCATGAAAACACTAATTTGAAGAGATATATGAATCCCTTGTGGTCATAATAGCATTATTTACAATAGGCGAGAACTGGAAACAACCTACTGCCACCATAAAGCATAAGGAGAAGCAGCATATAAACAGCAATGGAATACTACTCAGCTACAGGAAAAGAAGAAATCCAGCAATTTGTAACAACATGAATGAACCTACAGGGTATTAAGCTTAGTGAAATATATCAGATGGAAATATGAGTGGTACATAGAGAAACAAAATAAAAGATGTTAATAAAACAACACAACAAGAATACTTTTAGACTAGAAGGACAGATTAGTGGTTACCAAAAGGGAAAGGAGTTTCGGTAAATCAAATAAAATTGGTGAACTGTAGAGTGAAAGATAGAATTGGATTTTAGTGGTGAACTTAATATACACACATACTGATTTTTAATGATGCACACCTGAAACTTATATAATGGTACTTCAATGAAAAATAAATGAATTTGACAAATGTATGGAGTCATATAATCACCACCATGGTTATAATTTTGAACATTTTTATTACCCCCCCAAATGTTCCTCATGCACATTTGTGATTAATTTCTTCCCCTTTCTCCTTGTCATGGAAATCTCCAACCTGTTTCTGTGAAATGTGTTTTTCTTTTTCTCCAGTGATTTGTTTCTTTTAATTGCTGACTAGTGTTCATTGCTTAGATCTACCACAATTTATGTGACTATTCACCAGTTAATGGACATTTAAGTTATTAATTACTTGTGATTATGAATATAGCTGCTGTGAATATTCAAAGGCAAGGTTATATGTTAATTTCTCTTGGATAAATATCTATGAGTGGGAATTCTGGGTTTTATGTTAAGTATATTTTTAATTTTATGAGAAAGTTCAGAACGGTTTTTCCAAAGTGTTGTGCCATTTTGCATTTTTACCGGCATTGTGTAAGAATTGCAGTTGTTCCACATCCTTAATAGCCCTTTGTATTGTTAGTCTGTTTAATTTTAGTCATTTTAGTAGATATATGTGGTATTGCTTTGTGGTTTTAATTTGCATTTTATTAATGACTATAATATATTGAACATCTTTTCACATGTGGTGAAGTCGGTTCAAATATTTTTTGTACTTTTGTTGGGTTATTTGTTGCAAGATATTTTTAATGTATTAATTAAGAATACAAGCTCTGTATCAAATATATATTTATCAAATATTTTCTCCCTGTGACTTTCCTTTTACATATTCTTAACAGTGAATTTTAAAGACTTACTTTTAAAGTAAATAAATACATAAAACAAATATAAACACCTACATTTGATAAAGAGACAATTTAAATAGGTTGAAGTGAAGTATAGCAAATGTGTGGCTACATTAGATAATATATAATCAAAGCACATCTCTGTGAAAATAACATTTAAATTTAGACTTGAATCAGGGGAAAGTGTATTCCAGGAAATAACAGAAAGCTCCAACACAGGTACACACATATTTGAAATGTGGTAAAAAGATGAATGTAGTAACTAAAGCACAGTGAATGAAGGAAGAGTTATAGAGACTGAAATCACAAAGGACATTGGAATCTTGATTTTATATGACTTACAGGCTATAGTAATGGTTTTAAGTTTTATCTTAATTATGATGAAAAATCATTGGAGAGTTTTAAGAGATTCATCATGCAGAGATTTACATGATCTGATATATTGTTTAAGAAAGTATGATGATCACTGAGAAGAGAATGGATAATGGAAGACCTAGAGTATAACCAGAAATCTGATATGGAGTTTCTTGAAGCTATCCAGGTGAGTAACAATGGTACTTGGCCTAAGATGATGACTATTGAGATGGTGTGAGGTAGACAGAGTCATTATTGGTTTTGAAGATGGGGTCATAGGATTTGATGTTCAAGTCACCAAAAGAGGGTCTAAATGTACAGAAATTAAGAATAGCTCCTAGATGTCTTTACTTGAAAATGTGTTGGATGGGAATACTATATGCTGAGGTTATGAGAGATGGGAAGTATTAAATAAGATGTCCACTTGATATCAAAAGAGGTGGCAATTAAACAATTCAATCCACAAGCAAAGTGATGTTAGAACTGGAGATGTATAGTTAGGAGTTTGGTGCATGGAAGTAGGATGAAAGCCACGAGACTGGATAGAGTCACTTGGGGAGAATGTTCAACCAGAGAATTGTACAAGTGCACAGCCTCAGAAAATCCAATGATTAACAGATCATCAGAGGAGGAGAAAACAACAAAGAAAAAAGATAAGAGAACACATAACTGTAATCATCAATTATCATATTGGATGCTATGTTGGGGCGTTCTCAGAAGCTACTGTAAAATAAAAAGAAATTTTCATCCTTTTCTGTCTCTGCCAACTGACTTTAGACGGCTATCCCTTCTCTAGTTACTTACCCAATATGTGAGCACTTAATATGCTTCCGATGTAGAGTGTGTCAACACAGATTAGATTTTTTTTTTCTTGTCAAGATAGAGTAAAAGGCTTAATTAGAAAAAAAGCTCACTCTCACTATTTCCATTTAACATGGTACAGTGGATCCTACTTAGTACACTATGACAAGAAAATAAATAAAAGATGGGTAAACTATTATTTGCAAATGATGGGTTCAACTGTTAGAATCCACAAAGTAACTGGACATAAGAAAATACAGAAAATGAAATGCATTTCTATGCAGCAGTACAAACTGAAAGCATATTTAAAAACAAATAATTTATAATAGTAACAAGAAAAATATTAATAATTACAAGAAACAATTTAAGACCACTACAGAAAAAAAAAGTCAAAACTTCAAAATAAAGATACTATTCTCACCAAATTGATCTATAAATTCCACACAAGTCCCAAAAACTGAACTAGTTTTGAGGAACTTGATTAACTGTTCTAAAATATATAAGGAAGAGCAAATATCTATGACAGCCAAGACACTGCAAATGTAGGGTAAGGTAGGGAGATTCATGCTTCCAGATATCAATATTTATTATAAAATAGACCTGTTGGAAACAAGGTAGTGTTTTGTTGGGGCAAGGATGCACACAGAGCTGAAGAGACCACAGAATCGGGTATATATCCAGTCCTTCTGAAAAACTAATAAAGAGGCAGCTTGACATCTCACTGGAAAATGCTGAACTATTTATACATAGAAAAATTTGAATTGGATTCTTACTGCACACAAAGTACACAATTCAATTTGAGAGTGATTAAAAGAGTTAAATGTGAAATGCAAAACTTCAAACTTTTAAGAAAGCGTAAGAATATTTTTACATGTATGTTGAGAGGGATTTCTCAAATATAACACAAAACCACCAATGGCTTAAAAAAAAAGGCAAGTAGGAAACATTAAAATTTAGAATTTCTGTGCATCAGAAAGCACTATAAATTCAGCAAAAAGGTGGGCCACATACTCTTACAGAACATATTTGTTACATATAAAATGGACAAAATATTAGTATCCAGAATGAGGGTGGTTGCGCTGCACTTTGAGGTAGACAAACTCCTTCTAAGTAAATGGCAGCCTCAGGATTTGTGCATGTGCATCTTGTAATTGTGCAGCACTGTCTAAAATACATAATGAACTTTTATAGAGTAAGTTGAAAGACTTGAACAAATATTTTACAAAAGAACAAATACAAATGTTCTATACACATAAAACAAGATGCTAATCATTGTAATTAGGAAAATTTAAATTCAGATCAGAAAGAAACATTAATTTATACTGCAATTAGCAAGTTTAAGCTGACTGACAATACTTAGGGTTAGTAAGGATGTTGATGAATTAGAGCCTGGAATGTACTATAAATTTGTACTGATCAAATTTCTGACATTTGGCACTCAAACTTGTTTCAGGAATGTGTTGCATAGGGAATTGAAAGCCCTCCTAGAAAAGAAAATTTATAATAAAATCCCCAGTTTCCAAACAACTTAAAAAAATTTCCTACATTACAGAACAGTATGAAAAATTTCTTGAAAAAATAGGATCCTGTAACCTATGGGTCTAACAAATAAATAACTTTGGAAATATCATTGAGGGACCTCCCTGGAGGTGCAGGGGTTAAAGACTCAGTTATATCAAGCTATTGCCAGCCACTGCAGCATGAGTTTCATTCCTGGCCAGGGAGCAGCAGACCTCTCCTGTCTTGTCCACTACTCCCCTCAGCAGTGTAGAGTCACTTGTTCTGTTCCCCACTCTATCTCTGGTGAATACTCTTACCCCACCCCCACCTCTGGCCTAAGTGCCGGTTCTTGTATGCATACATAAATAAAAAAGAAATCTATTTAAAAAATCTTTGAATTTTACTTGAAAATAAAAGATACACAGTATATAGGTCTAACATGAAAGTGGATGGTTTCCTAAAATTCTCCTGTGAAATCTCAAATAAAGTAGTTCTTCTGAATGTAAATAACCCCTTTTTTCTCCTTGTCTGTGGTGCCTTGGTAATCACAAGATACATTCAGCTTCAGGGTAGAAATGATCTTCTGAACTTTCCAAACCTCTCTAGAGGTTGGCTGAATAGCAGTCTGTCACACAAAAGAAAGGTATTCTCATTTGAGAGGAATTTAAATTTCATTAAAAAACAGAGTCCTTCCTAAACAGTTTTGTGGTCTGAGCTTTTTGCTTGCGGTACATGCTGCTCTTAAAAGTGGCTCAGTTTTATTTTCTGAAAAAAAAAAAAATCTTCCAAGGAAAATAATAAATACATTTCTAATTTTGTCCTTGTGGAATTATTCCATTGGAAAAAATTATGTGAAGCCGTGGGATAGGTATCCAAAAACAGCTGGAAGTCCACAGCAGTGGGGAGGGCACTTAGTCTGAATGTTTTGTCTGCAGAATCTGAACTACTTTACTTTTATTTCTTCTAAATTTTGTTTGAGACGCCCCTGTTTCCTCCAACCTTACCTTGGAGAAATTTATTTTTAAAACTTTGGTTAAGGATTATTTTCATGGACCTGCTCTATAGATGCTTGAGTAACTGATACAGAAAAATGTTTTAAGTTTACTAATGTAGATATGCCCTGTACACCATTACAGTAATTTTTAATATTAATGAGGTTACAGATTAATGTGATCCACCTGCTAAGGATATTTTTTAATAGGGGCATAGAAGTTGAAAACTATTGTCTTCAAATTAAGCTTCTTAAGCTTTCCCTCCTAGATTTATCAAGATATAAATTGATATATAACCTTGTGTAAGTTTATGGAATACAATATATTAATTATTATACTCACATATTGTAAAATGATTCTCATCACAGCATTAACTAACACCTTCATCACACCATACAATTACTATTTCTTTTTTATGGTAAGAGCGTTTAAGATTTATTCTCTTAGCAACTTTCAAGTACATGGCCCAATATTATTAACAACTATCACTGTGCTATACATTACATCACATCCCTAGAATTAATTGATCTTATAACTCTCTACTTTCCCTGCAAAGATTATAGTTTTATTGTCATAGGACATTAACTACTTTTGTTCATTTTTTTTTACACCTTAAATATATACAACTTTTGTTTGTCCATTATACTTCAGTAAAGCTGGAAAAAATGTAAGTAGGATCAACAACTATATTTGTACTTTTAAACCAATATCTCCCTACCTACCAAGCCTATAACTACCATTTTAATCTATTTCCATAAGTCCAACTTTTTCAGATTCCACATATAAGTGATATTACACAAAGAATGTCTGTCTCTAACTTATTTCATGTAACATAATGCCCTCATGAACAATCCATGCATTTGCAAAGAGCAGGATTTCCATTTTTTTTCTAATGGCCAAATAGTATTCCATTGTATGCATATACCATCTCATTTTATCCATTCATGTGTTGGATAAAACACATGAATGTGTTTTATCTGTTTCTGTATCTTGGCTATTATGAATAATGTTGCAATAAACATGGGTACAGATATATCTTTGAGATTTGTTTTTTATTTCCTTTGGATATATACTCAGAAATTGATTTGCTGGGTCATGTGGTAATTTTATTTTTAATTTTTTGATAAATCTCTCATAATATTTCCATAGTGGCTGCATTAATTTACATTCACACCAACAAAACACAAGGTATCTCTTTTCTTCACATCCTCCTCAACACATATCTTTTGTCATTTTGGTGATATCCGTTCTAACAGGTGAGAAGTGATGTATCACTGTGGCTTTGATATTCATTTCCCAGGTCATAGTGATGTTGAGCATCTTCTCCTGTAACTGATGGCACATGTATATCTTTGGAGAATTTCTATTCAATTCCTTTGATCAATTTTTATGTTAAATTATTTTTATTGAGGTACCATTGGTTTACAACCCTGTATATATTTTTGGGGCACAGGTTTACACCTCTTCAAATGTATGTTACCAAACCACAACCTCTGACCATTTTTCAGTAAGCTCTGTGTGTGTGTGTTCTTTATGTATTTTGGATACTAACTCTTTATCAGCTATATTAAGTGAAAATATTTTCTCCCATTTCATAGGTTTTCTTTTCATTTTGTCAATATTTTCTTTGTTCTATGGAAGCTTGTTTGTTTGGTGTAGTCTTGCTTGTTTATTTTTGCTTTTGCTCCTTTGCTTTGGTGTAAAATCCAAAAAATTAGTGACAAGACAGCCATCAAGGAGCTTACCCCTATCTTTTCTTCTAGCCTGTTTTATGGTTGTAGGTCTTATTTTCAAGTCTTTAACCCATTTGGGATGATTTTTGTGTGTGGTACATGTAAAGGGGTCCTAACTGCATTTTTCTGCATATATTTCCCAGTTTCCCAGCACCATTTACTGAAGAAACTATCTTTTCTCCACTGAATATTCTCTTTCAAATATTAGTTGACAAGATATGGGTGGGTTTATTTCTATGCTTTGTATTCTGTTCCATTAGTGTATTTTTATCCAGTAAGTTCCTTTTGATTCCTTCTTTAACCCATTGGCTATTCAATAGCATGTTGTTTAGTCTCCTTTAATTTTGTTTCTTTTAAATTTTTTGTCATTAATATTTCAAGCATGGAACTGTCATCATTTTTTGTACTTTTAGAAATGCAGGCTAAAATATATTAGGTGGAAATCCATGATACATAATATTATTTAAAATAGTTTAGCTTTAATGAGAAAATGAAAGAGTTAAAATTATAACTAGAACAATAGTTACCATTTTTTCTAACACTATATATCTGGTACAAATATAATAGATACATGCTGAATTCAGATGGTAGGTTTGCATGCATATACATATTTTAAAATCAAGGACAGTGCATCATTCTATAGCTGTTTGAAGAATGTTTTGGTGAAACAAAAAGGAATTATTAATTAATAAGATTATTTGGCATACATTCTTTTGTATTCTGGTCTTCTAAAAGATTTGTTCATTTTACTTATATCAGATGTTCAAAAAGTTCACTGGCCTATTTTTGATGAGCACAGAATAAGAGTAGTAATAAATGTGATTCCTGAGAAATTCCAACTTTTTACTAGTGTAATCTTGATTGGTTTGCTGTAGATTTCTTCAACCAATGTTTAAGTCAT
This sequence comes from Talpa occidentalis, assembly GCF_014898055.3. Classification (NCBI taxonomy): domain Eukaryota; kingdom Metazoa; phylum Chordata; class Mammalia; order Eulipotyphla; family Talpidae; genus Talpa; species Talpa occidentalis. The sequence goes on along the minus strand of NW_023604295.1, from coordinate 62,521,587 downwards.
CTCCCAACTCTGAATTACCTGCTTATTACTGCCAAATGAAGATTTAAACTATGCAGGTCCCCCCAAGTCATGTCCTATGGGTAAAAGTGATTAAGAGCAGAAGTTAATGAAAGTTAAGTGAGAACATTCCTTAAAATACATTTATATCAAAAGAATATAAGGAGATTCTTCTCAGCAAGATAGAGTCCTGTGGCTGATGAACATTTATCACATCAACATCTATGACTAATAGGTAGCTCAAATTTACTTATCACAACTCATCTAAATAACCATTCTTTTTCAATTATGTGCTATTTCCTCATTTCCTCCTGTAAACACATTTCACATAAGAAGTTACTGTAAAGTGAAGTTAGTTTAGTTCTTGGAATTTTTGTTAAGAAAATATTTGCACATAAAATGAAAAGACCCCATTATTTGGAAATTAGCACAAATCTTTTATCCTGCCCCAAAGGCAGAATAAATCCTTAATTGTGTTTCCTTAATTTTCCCTATGTCCTGTATATTTTGGACTTGACAGCATTGCGTTGTATCCTGTGTTGGTGTTTCTGTTTTGGCTAACCATACCATATGCAGGATTCAGGATTTTTAGCGCCCATCCCAATGCATGTTAAATCAATTATGGAGGCACTGGGTACAAGTGAAAGCATTTCTTACCCCAAAGGCCCTGCTAAAGCTGTTAGATTCAATTAGACACAAATTCTGTCTTCAGGATTAAAGTTTCATATTCCAGGTCAAAGCTCAGCTCCTTTTGTTCTTTCCTAAATCCACATATATACTTTGCCACTGAGGCTATGTGTTCCCACCATGCTGTCTAGTCTTGAAAAGACAGTGATACACAACTGTCCTTCTGAGAAACTGATTACATTTACCAATTGGCTTTGGAAGAATTCTGAAGACTTCTTTCTGGGGAGAAGTGAGTGAGGGCATTTTCTTGTTGGTTACTGCAAGAGGGATTTGGTTTTGGGCTTTATTTTCATACCAGGGTTGGGTTGCTGAGCCGGAAATCAAATTAAAACTGGCACGTCTCTATTGCTTCATTTGCTTTTCTTCCCGCCATGGGACAAGCTGGCACCAAATCCTTGTTTTGAAACTCTGAAATTCAAGCCTTACACAGTCAGTGCCAGTAGTGTGAGTTGAAAATGCTTGGTTTGAATTTCCATGGGATTGTGGGGACCAAATAGAAAGGTTGAATAGGAGTTTGTTTCAGCAGTCAGTAGATGATCTTCTTTGGGCAGACTTGTAATGGGATTCAGGAATTGTTTTAAAATGTTTAAAGGTTAAACTTGTGCCACAACTGTGTACAGCATCCTATTTATAGGAAAAAGTATTGACTTGAGAAGGCCAAAAGAGAGAAAGTATGGATTATTGTGTTTTGAAGGAGAATTTCGGGGTGTTTATAGAAGGAATAAAGGAAATTTGGGCAACTCAATTCGTTTGGTGTGGTTTGTTGGGAGAAATTTGGGTGAAGAAGATTTTTAGAAACATTTTTTTATATATCACAAGTGGAATAACCTTTGGAAACACTTTGAGAAATTTGAGTAATGGTATAAATTGCTTTGAAGCCCTGAATTTAAAAAAATTCGGATACCTTTAAAAATAGAGTGCTCAAGCATTTATGTGGGTTTAAAGAATGACATCACTTTGGACTTATTCTCATAATAAATTTCACAGTTCATCTACTATCCTAGCTTCATATTCAGGAAGAGTTTAAAATATCTCTTTTTATTATTTTTTATTCAATATTAGATTGTAAAATTAGAAATATCTCCAATCCAAGTCAATATTATAGGATATTTAATTATTTATCTTCATTAGTTCTTATTCAGTATTAGGTTTTGTAATTGGGAATATTTCCAGCTTCAGGCAGTATGATATATTGATTAACAGAGCAGTGAGAACATGTATGTTCATTGTAACTGCAGTCTGATGAGCTATTTTTATGTAAAAAAAATAAAGATCAGGTAAGAAACTGTATAAAAATATAGTCATGTGACTCCCTGGACTCATCTTCTTTTCTATTCTTCCCCCTTTCTTTTATATCAGAAATACTTTAAAAATAGTTAGACTATGAAATATGAGAGGGAGAAAAAATAGAGTGAAGATGCTATTACATCTATCATGTGCAAATTATAATTAACTAGATTATTCAAATTGCCTTGAGTCACATTCTACTGAAAGAACGAAATGGGATGAAGTTGATATGCCTTTAAATATTCCTTTCCCAGAAAACTGCCACAGGGTTCAATATTTACAGTTTGGTCCAGGTATGAAATTGAGATGATAAAAATTAATTTCGGTATTTCCTATGGATTAATTTTTTGAACTTTCACAGATGTATCTAAACTACACAGAAGCACATTATTACAATTGAGAAATATAACAAAGGCCCAATTTTTTCTTCCCTGAAACAAAACTTCTCAACTTACCCATAGGATATTAAAAATCAGATTGAAAAACTTTCTATGAATGGTGGTCTTGGTGTGATATTGAAACTTTCATTTAATTCCACTTACCCCATATGCCCTTTATAATTATCTCCTTATGAGGTATATTGAAGATGCTTTGGTCAAAAGGAGACAATTGATAGGAGTATGAGTCTTGGACCAATTATATCTCACATGATTTAACAAGGAGTGTTTTTAAGAAAACCTTTCAAATTAGAGATGAAAGACAAATGCTATGTGTCTTTGAAAAACATGAATGCTTAAAGTCCCACATCTGTACCTAATTTCATTAATCTGGTTATTCAAGTCTGACTCAGTGTACATTCCAACCCTACTTCCAGGCAAAGCACAAGCTGTTGGTTTACTATAGTCTGACTGTTTGGTTAGTAACTCTTGGAAGAAAAGTGCTTAACTCAGACATTGGAAAATATTATTTAAGATATCACTTTAAGAATGATTAAAATGTTTTTAATCAATACATTATAAAAACTATGATGTTGAAAAGTGGAATGAAGGAAGAAAGCTTCTGCTTGTTTAGAACTTAATGTGGTCTTGCTTTTCATGTCACTCCTCAGAGAGGAAGTAAGAAAAGAGTGGAAGTCACATTAATCATTCTTAGACTGAGTGTCTGGTTAGGCCCAATTAATTTCTGCACTTGGTAGATCATGGCTAACCTAGTCAACTTTTAGGTGAATTCAGTCTTTAATAAATTTCAGAATCAAAACATCTCTGAGAAGTGAAAGACTGAACATAAAGACCATCCTACTGAACTGAAGAAAACAAAGTCAGTGAATCCTAACTTTTGGGGATGGACGGGATCTTCAAGCTTAAAATAGTCTTGAGGCCAATTCCAGAAAAGACTATGCTTTCACTCTTGCTCACAGGTGAGTATAAGTCCAACTCTTAAAAAAAAATTGTTCTTTCTGAAGGAAAGAAGTCTGTTTTGTTCTTCAATGGATACCACTTATAATGGTTTTAATTCTCAAAACCTGAATCACTATTATTTTAGCAGGTTTCACAGTAGACAGTTATCTATTCTGGTATGATTCTGAGAGCACACAAATAAGAACATATAATCTCTTGATATTGTTATAAAGTACTGACAAAATTGAATTGAGAGGAATATTTTCAGTCTTTTCCTCCCTGATGATATGTTATTTTGCTCGAAAGGGTATCAGAAGTTCAAGAATCATTGATTAGTCTCTGCCATCACACCTTTCAGTTGAGTATCAAATGAACCAGAGATGAAAAAATATTTGAGACTCTTAAATTTGTGTTTGAATGAAAGAGACTGCATTCACTCTGATGGGCTGTAGCATGTTAGGGCTGGCGTTACCACTCACTATGACTTGGTGACCTCATAAAAAAGAAGGAGGTTGGACTTTTCAGTTAATTCAAGTCTGTTCTGAGAAAAAATGATGAACTACTAAAAGTAGCTATCCCCGCAATTGTGTCTTTAAGCCACGGGTTTGGGTATATTTGTTCAGTAGCTATGTATTTCTTTTAAAAATTAATTTCTTTTCTCCTACAAGCTGGGTTATTTGGGGTAGATTTTAGAAGACTTGATACCATATTACTTTAAAAAAGGGCCAAATTTTTCTGTTGAAGAAGTCCCAATTATACAGCAAACAATCAGAAGGATCTGGCAAAATATATTGCCCACAGTGTCCAGAATTTTCACATTCTATGCTGGTTTGGGAGATTGGTTTTTGTTAAGTATTTTCCAACATCTCATTGCTCTTAATTGAACCCTGAAGGCTTTTCTTGGCAGTTGATTTCAGCCTTCACTAAGCCTGAGAAGGTCCCAAATGTGGGCAGAAGCAGGATGCAGTTAGGGTACTTGATTTCTCTTTCAAGGCTCTGCTTAACCAAACAGAGACCATCTCCTGCTGCTTGATTGATGCCCAGGAAGGATTTTCCAAGATAGAGATTGCTGGTGCATAGGGTTTAAAGCAAACCCATAATGGCTGCCAGGGAATGTGGTTTTGAGACCGGAGGTTATATATTCACATTTCCCTATTCCTCTTGGAGTAACTTCTGCTCTCTAGAGGGTGAAAGAAGCTGGCTAACAAAATTGAGCTAATTAGTGATTGATGGTATTTTTCCCTCTATCAAAATTCATTAGTATTTCTCAATATCTGCAAATAAATGGTTTGAAAATTCTTGAAAGATCTGAATGGTGACCAAGTTTAGGTTCTGCCATCTTTGTGATTTCCTCTCATGAGGCTAGAAGTGATTTATTTTTTAATGAAAATAAGTCTGTAGGAACATGAGCATGTTTTACTTTGTATATTTGCTTATGTAGAGGCAAGTTGTGGTGATAACAAATTCAGATTATGTTACTGGCTGAAAGTCAGGTCATAGTCTAGATTATAACAACGGAAAAAATAATCTCAGAATTCTGAATGGTTATGAAGGGCATGTAAAGTCTAGTAAAATATTTTCAGATTCCATCAGTAAGAACCTTATTAAAAAATGTCAAGAGGATGAGAGAAGAGGAAAGGAGGTGATCTCCAGGTTCTCTATCACTAGTCAGTCTAAGTCCCACCACGTGACACAAGATTAATTTACTAGAGTATGTGCTGATGGTGAGTACTAGGACCAAGGCTTGCTTGTCCTCTGTTACCTAGTGCTGGCTGCAATACAAAGTATCTTAAACTTATAAGATAAAAAAATCCCCAAATAGATATGGGTGATCAAAAATTCTATTTTACTTCTAACTTTTATAAAAATATCACATTCATAGAAAATCAGAAATGAGAAAAGACGTGTTTTTGGATTTGACTTCAGTGGCAAGGGAAACAAAGTAAAAAATAAAAAATGGGACTCCATCAAACTGAAAAACTTCTACACAGAGAAAGAAATCATCAGAGGCAACTTACTGAATAGGAGCCATGTCCATGATCACACTCATTCTAGGTACTCAACTTACACCTGGTAGTATTATAAAAATACCCCAAATTGCCTCCTTGACTCTTTTCTCTCCCTTGTAAAGTACACTCAAACAATGCTCACCTGAAACCTGAAATCTGATCTCAACATTTGTTTTTATTACTATTTTATATTACCCAGAGGGCAAGTTCAAAATCTTTGATACAGTCTAACAAATTGCCTCTTGCTACTTCTGACACTAACCACTCACTGAAACTTCCATGTACACTCTCATCTCATTGCGATTTCCCTTAGCCAGCACTGCTCCTCCCTACTTAATTATCTTCTACTCATTTTGTTAAAGCCCAGACCACTGCCATTTAGATTTTCTTTCAGGTCTAATTAGTCATTTCATATCATTACCCCTGCTGTAGTATCAGATTCTTCTTGCATTGATCCACGTAATTATCCTCGATCCACGTAATCATCCATTTGTCCATGCAATCTATTTCTTTATCCAAATATTTATTGAGTGCCACATATTTTTTTCTTTTTCTTTTTTTCAAAAGATTTATTTATTTATGCATACAAGAACTGGGGTACAGGCCAGAGGTGTGGGGGTGGGGAGGGCTAGAGGATTCACCAGAGACAGAGTGGGGAACAGAACAGAGAGATCGATGGAAATACACTGCTGAGGGGAGCAGTGGGTGAGGCAGGAGAGGTCTGCTGCGCCTTGTGGGTTGCTCCCTGGCTGGGGATTGAACTTGTGCTGCAGTGGCTGCAGCTAGCTTCATAGGTTGCGCCTTAACTCCTGTGCCACCAAGGAGGCCCTGAGTGCCAGGTATTTAAGTAACAGAGAATAATACAAGGCCCTTACCTTCATGATTTTATAGTAATACCAGCAATCTTGTATACTAGACTTTTTAATTCTAGGAATATATAAATTACAAACAAATGTTGAAATAATGTGATTTCCTGTAGTGACAATTACATGAATAAAAATAGAGCAGTTTCAGAGGTGGACAGTGGTAGATAGGGAAGAATGATTACATTGAATCAAAAGTCAAGGAGGGTGTTTCTATGGGGGTCATAGTTCAACAGACATCTGAATTAAGTGCAGAAATCAAATTGGTAGACTTCTAACAGACTGGGTATGGGCCTTGAGAAAAAGAGGAATCAAGAATAGAATCTAAGGTTGAGCCATGGACATTTGGATGAACGATGGCACCATTTACTAGGATGAAGAAGATTAAAGACAGAAGACAGAGAATAATATGTCTATTCTTCACAGATTTATATTTCTCATTAGTTTATAAGTTCCTTGAGGACTATTGCCATGTCTTTCTTGTCTCTGGACTAAATAAAATAGGAAAATATTTAAAAACATGGATCAGGGCCTCATAAAAAGGCCACTGGGTGGTAAAAATGTTAAGTATGACTTTACTACATTTTTCTACAGTCACTTCTAGCTCTACAATTGTAAAAATTTGTCTTAAAATTTTAAGATGGGCAACAACTACCCGGTATTTTAAAATCAAATATTTATTGCCAACAGGAATCCAGATAAATATTTCCTGCTTTCAAAAATAAGCTGAAACTAACTTTAAACTTAAAATAGGATTTTTAATATATACAATGCAAAAAAACCAATAAAATAGCAAAATAAGTAGTCAAAATATAGTTAATAATAGAGAAGTCCTGAAATGGAACATCAAGCTCAATCTCATCTTTTTTTATGAAGTCATTTGGATTACTTAAATGATTTCTGTCTATCAACAACCATCATATGATCACTTACTAAGTACACAGCACAGGGCTCTAGGTAGGACAGAACAGCAACACAAGTCTCAACCCCATTTCTGCCACTCATTACACTGGAAATTAACTTAAGCTCTCTTAACCTCATTTTCACAAACTGGGGAGACAATCATAGAGGTTCTGCCTATCTCATACTTTGGGTGACTCTTTGCCAAGGGGCTTCATAGTCTTAAAAGTATTTCATAAATTTTAAAACTTCATTCACAAAGTGATGTCTTTTTATAGAGACTACAAAGGCCTCAAAGATCAATTAAACACAATCACTATTCTCTAGCAGGAGAGCCAGCAAGATGCCAAAGGCATTATCATTCATGTTGTTGTGCACTGCATTAATCAGTATACTCATTCTCATCCCAAAGGGATCATAAATTCCTAAATGGTAGAGAACAAGTCTTGTATAATATTCTTATATTCCCTCTGTTAGTAAAAATTAGAAACTCACTAAACATGAATTATATGAATGAACCCAAATAGGGAAGTTAGGTGAGGAAAATTACCACTACATATATAAACACTTTTTAACTCTCCTAGCCCATTCTTGCTTCCTTCTGTGTCTCCTTGGTTTTAGATGCCGAATTGACTACTTTATGAAATTAAATTCGTTCTTGAGCTGCACTTCTTATCCCTGGTGTTAGAATTACTCTCCCATAAATATTTCCGAAGATATTCCTGAAAAAATATGCACACCTCAGTTTTCCTGTGAAAAGTATATTTCTCATAAATGTTTTGGCAGTTTCTTCAACTTCCTGATGCTTGTAGAAAAGATAGTTTGGGGTTACAGCTCTTCACTGATTCACTGATCTTAGTACCACTTACAATAGTTTATTATAGATATTTTAGTAATTGCTTTAGTAATTGCTTTACTAAAATTCCTCAGCACCCCAGAGGAGTCATCAAGAGGCATACTCCCAGGTTACATCCTGACACCTCCAGTGCAATCTGGTTAACCGTGGTGAGGTTGTTACAGATGCAGGAAACAGCTGCAAAATGACACATTTTTGCCCGGAAACTTGGTTTCTATGGTCTTAAGCCAAACTTGTGATCTTTTCTGAATGCATGCTTTTGTGCAATGATGTCTTTCCCAAGTCATCCCAAATACACTGTGCCAATATTTAAGCATGACTCAGCATAAGTAGTTAGCATTCTTGACTTCACAGAACATATGGTTCAGTCTTGTGACAGATTGTGCTATACAGAAAGTGGCTACTTGATCATTTGAGGTTATGTCACCATTTCATGTCCCTTTAAGATCACAGTACTCAGTAAATATATCATCCAATAGGTATAGTTAGTTGGATGTTTTCATTTCACATGAATTATGTGTTACTGGATCATGTTTATTTAAGCATGAGAAGTATCCTGATGAATTGGGGAATTTTTCCTTTAGAAGTCAGAAGGCCAGAATGATATATTCATCTTTGCCACAAATTAACTCAATACCCTTAGACAAACCATTTCATCTTCTGAAATCCAGTATTTCTTATCAGTTAATGTACACAACTGAACTGAGTTCGTGATGGTCCTTTGCATCTAGATCATTCTTTAGTGATAATCACCTTTAGTATTAGATAGTATAAAGATACTCAGTTTAGGAAGAGAAAGGTGTTTTGATAAAGTTTAATAAAGCAGAAGCAGATTACTCAGTGATTGAAGTAAAAAGAGAGCATTCATATACATCAGAAGCTGTAAGACTAGAAATTCCAATATACAGAACAATTAAGTGAACAAGAGGTAAACAACATATTAGCCTTTCTAATGTTTTAATACGGTTATTTAATGAGTCCTACTGGGGCCAGACCTCTTCAGGTCTTATTAAAACACTGACCACACTGACTCTTTCACTCCAAACATCATGTACCCTGCCTACCAGTCTATATGAGCAGACCAGAAAAATCTGAGAATGATTAGCACTTAAGAGAGAGCTAGAATTTTCCTTTCCCTTCCTGGAGGAGCCAGACTGTTTCTTTATGGTCCCCAAATCAAAGAATCCCAAAGAATCACTGTTAGCTGCTGGGAAGATCAACCATTTGTGATTCTGGCATCTCATTACCAGATGGGATGTATGCTTAGTCAGAGGACCTGCTGAATGTTCTCTGTGTTAGATTGAATAAAAGAAGGACCTGGAGAGATGAGGTAAAGACTTACAGAAGAGACAGGAATAGAGCAGGAGTGTATCACGCCCCTACTGACATGACAAAGGTCTTCCAGGTAAGGGCAACCCAGAAGCAAGAGGCTGTTGGGTGGATCACTATGGAGAGATGCCAACAGAGGTTGAAAATGTCAAGTTGGAACAAATCTCCTATGCAGCAACCATGTAGTTAGAAGTCCCCACAGAGTCCTCTTAAGGAATCCATTTTTGTGCCCACTAGAGGTCCATTAAAACCGAGATCATCTTACAAGGAAGGCTAATGTCTCAAGAGATAAGAGACATTTACTTATGACTTTACTTCTCCTCCTGTTCCCAGCATGACAAAAGAGTAAGGAGCCAGGAACAAAGGCAGTGTTTCAGGAACACCCCAGTCATCTGCTCATTCTGTACTCTTCAGGTCAAAGATAATCTGGAGCTGAAGAAAGAGTACATGAGATTAAATTCTGAAATAATTACATTGGACTGAACCTTATGACAACTGAAAATGACTATGGAAACAGATTTCACAAAGAGACAGGAAATGGAGTCTTCCTGGAACTGTAAAAGTAGCATTAGTAAAAGAGCAAACCATTTCACTTTTGTTTTCCTCTAAATTCTGAATGAATAACAACTTGGCACACAAATAGTAGCTTATTCTAATGTGTCGGTCCAGGATCTCAAGTGCGGAGAACCTGCTCGAACTGCAGGTGATACCACTGAATGAATATGTGGACACTGTTACTATTGAGTGAGGTATGTGATACCTGTTAGTAGTGAGTGAATATGTGATACTTGTGAGTGTCAAATGAATATGTGGACACCTGTTAGTATCAAGTGTTAGTATATTATTACTTCTAGCTCAGCTTCTACACTTGTGGAAATTTCTGAAATACAATTTTCATCCAAAAAATAAGGATGCTGTTCTCTTATAAACTATCTACAGAAAATATTCATCAACAATTTTATGTGGGAGATAAATATCTATGAGTATTTTCATAATTTTTACACATTTTAGGCTTTATTATTGAATAACAAACATGCTGGAAGATAAAGACTGTCCATTGCCCTAGAGAGATTTAGAGACTGATCTTCTCAGAGAACATTTGCTTACATTCCAGGTTAGAGTCTTTCCCCTCCATTTTCCAGAGAAAATGTTGTTACATTCCATAGTGAAGTCCTCTCTCTGTGGAGTGGAAGAGGGAAGTACCGATGTGCCAGATGCCCTATGTAAACTGTGAGTCATAATTTCAGGATTCCCCTCTGATGCAAATCCCACTGCATACCCAGGTGAAAATATAATTATTCTGGTTCCCTGTGGGGAACTAGAGTTAAATCACTCTGTGAGAATAATCCTCTGTTCTCTAATCAAGAGATCTCATGTGTCTCATACACATATATTAAAGAGGCACTAAGATCACGTGCCATATATATGTGTGTGTGTGTATATATATACACACACACTTACATGCATACACACATATTGAGATACACTATAGATATGTTTATCTGTCAATTTTATAAATATCAGTAAGATAAAGCCACTAATTGTAAATATCAATTGGTTAAAAGTTGCTAAATATTATGATATTCAAAAACTTTATTCTACTGATATTTACAAAAATTGGCATAAACAACAAAATAGGCAGTTAGTTTTAGGTCAAGAAACTAGTATAAAACACTATATTTTATTTTTACTATGGAATTAGCTTTCAGAAATTACAAATACTGATAGCTAAATTTATTGAAGAACAAAAGTACATGATTTTATAGTTCTTAGAAACAATATTAATTCTACTAGAAAAATACATGCGTAATATAGAATTTCTCCCTAGAAATCAAACAAAGTATCAGACAAAGATAACCTTTAAAACCTACCATTGAAAGTTGATTATAAATCTGAAATATCTAGGAGGGGTGAGTGCAGGAGAGGGGAGAAAATGGGGGTAGAGAGGAGAGCACAAGGGACTATGGTGGAAGATTATGGGAGTTTTGGTGGTGGGAGAGCTATGGTGACCATACCAGAGTGGGAGAAAACCTATACTGTGAAAAATAAAACACGGATGTAAAATAATGGTATGTCATTAATAAAAAGAGAAAAGAAAAAATATATACTGTGATGATCTGTTATTGAGGAAACAAGTCTGAGGATTGTGTTGGGTGGATGTTGCAGATTCCAGAGTTAAGGCCTAAGCTAGTGCACACTTTGAATTATGACACAGCTGGGTATATCCATAAGGTCTGTTATGACAAATCATGTTTTCATGAAGGTCTGATGAAGTTTTCTTTTTTTTTTAAAGATTTATTTATTTATGCATACAAGAGCTTGGGTACAGGCCAGAGATGCAAGGGGTGAGAGGATTCACCAGAGACAGAGTGGGGAACAGAACAGGCAGACTGACTTAAATACACTGCTGAGGGGAGCAGCGGGTGAGACAGGAGAGGTTTGCCCTACCATGTGGGTTTCTCCCTGGCTGGCCGGGGAGTGAACTTGTGCTGCAGAGGCTATGGATTGCTTCACAGTGCAGTGCTTAACCCCTTGTGCCACCAGGGAGGCCCTGATGAGGTTTCTAACAGCAACTTTAGCTGAATGAGCAGGGCAGCTGCAGGTCAAGGGTCACATTACATTTCTACTCTCCTATGAAACAGCATGGGGAGAGAAAGCTGGGGCATTAAGCATGGGAATTATGGAGATCAGAGTGCCACTTAGTTGTTTTCCTGACTCACCCCAGGAAATCTGATACAAATTCTTAGAAGAGCAATAAAAAAATTAACTAGTTGACATTGCTGAGGAAGGTGATGGGGGGGTGGCGGGGATAAAGAAGTAGAAGCAATACCACAAGCTGATACATTTTGTGATCAACTTGAAGTTAGTTCAGCAAATTCTTACTCATTTCCTAGTGTACATGAGGTTCCTACATGTGCTATGCTAGAAACTGGGGCTTAACAGAGGAATAAGACACAATTCCAGACTCTGTGTGTGTGTGTGTGTGTGTGTGTGTGTCGCGCACTGTATCTTAATATAAATAAGTGCAGGAATAAAGGAACAAAGACACAGCGATAGGAAACATTATGGTATCCAAAGAGAACAACAAGTTCAAAGACAGTGGTTTTCACCATGGGCATGAGTGGTACATTATAATCATCTCACGAACTAAAAGTCGCCTGTGTCCAGGCCCCATATCAGACCAATAAAACCTCAACCTCTGGAAGTGGGGCTCAGAAACTTGCAATTCTTTAGTATTCCTAGGTAAGGTTCAACATATTTTATTTGAAAACCACTGTCATAAATAGTGAGAAATGATGCGGTTTACCCATCCCTAAAACATGGCTAATAACATCTACCTTGCCTAATTCATTAAGTTGCTGTGAAGATATTTCTATGTAAGGATGCCATTAAAAATATATTGCAACCTATAAATCCCTATAAAAATGTATGATACAATTAACTCTCCTGCTAGACTGAGAGCCCTTTGAGCTTGGGCTTTCTTAATATAAATCTTTATAACCTTAATCAAATTAATCTTCATATATTCATACTTCCTAAAGTAGGACATGCCACATAGCAGATGTTCAATATATGTTTGCCTAATAAATGAATGAAAAAAACAATGCAAATCAACACACACTGAACTCTTGAAATCGCATGAGAAACAAAATATGTGATTAAAGTGAAAGTATATCTTTATGGTTTACATTCAAAGGAAAGTTTATCTGGGCATATGAGCTTATGGAGTGATTCAAACTAAGTTGATTTATTGCAACTTTCAAACAAAATGTTAACGAACCTTAAAAATATGTACAGAAACATGTCCCTGATTTTGAGTGTTCCAGATGAGAACCTGACTTGGTGCATGGACAATTTAAACAATAGATTTCCAGAAAAAAGTCAGTATTTGAAATCAGAACACAGTTGACTTCTTGGAAAGAAATCACATTCTTTGGGAGTCTCCACTTTTATTTTTCAGATGATCTGCCCTTGAATAAAATCATATGTGTGGCATGTGGAGTGTATGCGTGTGTATGTGTGTGGAACTGTGAATTCAGATTTACATTATGAAGCTTTTCAGATAAAATTAATCTATGATCCCAAAGTGATCAATATGTTTCAATTTAAGGAAAAAATGTTGCTTATTTAATGGTTGAAGAAAGGCAAGGAACTATAAGTGAAATGCATTGCATTTTCATTCTGTCCTTTGAAATTAAAAAAAAAAAACATCATCAAATATATTCTCATTGCTGGAATTAAAGAAAAGCTAATCTTTTTTGTGCTTTTGTTGCAAGTTCACTTTTTGACAGTTTGCTCACCAACTCATCTTCATTCTGCTTCGGATGTGTTCAATTTCTCAGCTTCAGTTCCCAGGAAGAGACTAATGTATGCCTCCAGCTGATATCAGAGTGCATGTAGGCAAGAAAGGGAGATCAGGTTGAGGGGCAAAATAGTAGGATCAGCATTCACAGAGTAGTGTCACAGTAATTACATTTTCACAGTTCAGAATCAAAAAGGTTCTTATACCTAATTAGACCTCTTTTCCTAGGAGCAAAGGAAAACTTATGTGTAGCTTCAGAAGATTGACACCAAGACAATGATAACACTTCTAGTGGTGTTATGTCCAAGCAGAATCACTTGAAGTAATGGAGCCTGATAAACATACAGGAGGCAGCAGAGTAAGTCCAAATTGGCAGCCCAGGATATTAAGCAACTCTTGTAGGGGCCTCAGGCCTACACGGGGAGAGGAAAACCCAAGTCTACTGGTGAATTCTACCAAACATGTCAAGGAGGATTATTGGGAATCTTTTTAAAAATCTTCCAGGTCCTCCCTGGTGGCACAGCGGGTTGAGCACAGTACTGTGAGGCTGTCCGCAGCACCAGTTTGATTCCCGGCCAGCCAGGGAGAATCCCACATGGCGAGGCAGACCTCTCCTGTCTCGCCCACTGCTCCCCTCAGCAGTGCTTTCAGTCCATCTGCCTGATCTGGTCCCTGCTCTGTCTCTGGTGAATCCTCTCACCTTCCCATGACTCTGGCTTGTACCCCAGCTCTTGTATAAATAAAAATAAATCTTTAAAAAAAAATCTTCCAAAGAGTTGAAGAGGAGGGGATACCTCCAACTCATTCTATGAAGCCAGTGTTGCTCTGATACCAAAGTCAGATAAGGGTAATATAAGAAAAGCTACATAGATCAATATCCCTGATAAATACAGACACAAATCTCAACAAAGTACTAGCAAATCAAATTCAAGAACACATTAGAAGTCTATGTACCATGACAAAATGGAGTGTTTCCCTAGGATGCAAGAATGGTTCAACATACAAAAATAAATAAATGTGACAAACCACATTAATAGAATAAGAGATATAACTCACATCATCACTATATAAATGCAGGAAAATCATTTATCAACAGATTGGACATAGAAGAAACTAAAGACATTTCAGGGTCTCCCTGGTGGTGCAGGCAGTTGAGCACAGTGCTGTGAAGCTACCCACAGCCTGTGCAGTGCGGGTACCATCCCAGCCGGCCAGGGAGATACCCACATGGCGCAGCAGATCTCTCCTGTCTCGCCAGCTGCTCCCCTCAGCAGTGTATTTCAGTCAGTCTGTTCTTTTTTTTTAATTTATTTATGCATACAAGAGCTGGGGTACAGGCCAGAGGTGTGGGGGATGAGAGAATTCACCAGAGACAGAGTGGGGAACAGAACAGGCAGAATGATGAAATACACTGATGAGGGGAGCAGTGAGTGAGACAGGAGAGGTCTGCCGCGCCATGTGGGAACCTCGCCGGCTGGCCAGGGATAGAACTCGTGCTGCAGGGGCTGTGAATTGCTTCATAGTGTGGTGCTTAACCCCTTGCACCACCAGGGAGGCCCATTCTGCCGGTTCTGTTCCCCACTCTGTCTCTGGTGAATCCCCTCACCCTCCTGCACATTGGTTCTTGTATAAATAAATCTTTTTTTTAAAAAAAAAAATAAAGACATTTCACCATAAATACCTGATGACAGCATACCAAAGTACATCAGGTATGAAATAATACATTTCTGTAAAGGAGTATCAGAAGAATCTACTTTGCTTTTTTTCTTAAGAGTTCTTGAATGTGCTAGGTTCATTCCTAATTAGTCATGGGAAAAAAGGCTGTCTTATTGTTAAAGCTAATACTAGAATTATTCACAACTTTTTTCCCCTTCATTTTGAGGTAGGCAAACAACATGGAAGAAAAAAATCTCATTCTAAGCACTGAAAAACCCTTGATCTTACCACTTTTATAATAATTATAATTTTAAAAAATCAATCAAATGAATAACAGATCCATGTTCTTATACTGTACGATTATAGACTTTAGAAGAGAGAAGTTAAAGCTCATGTGAAAGGTCAGTTTTCTTTTTTTAAGCTGTGGTGAGAGTGAGATGATTTACTAAAAATTAGGTAAAAAGATTTTTTGGCAGGTGGCATATATGAGAAGTGTAACTTATTAGCAAGGGAAGACCTGTCTGATAGATGCTCATCAATGAAGTAAAAACAGAATCCTGGGAAGGGAGTGGGGTGGGAGTAACATCAAGAGAAGGGAACTGAAAATGAAATTAAGCACAGACTACAAAGAAAACCAGAGAGCCTAGGTACATGGCCTGGTGATGATTCAGAATGAATTCTCTATGACTGAAGAGTGAGTCACTAGGAAAGGTTGATAGAAGCATTTTGCATTTAAATCATCCTTTAGATACTACTTGTGTTAATATCCCTATAAGATGACTTTATTTCTGGTCAAAAACCTAATCAAAGGGAGGGAGGGAGGGAGAGAAGAGCACAGGGGACTGTGGTGATGGTGCACCGGTGAATTGGTGAAGGAAATTCTATGGGGAATACACCTGAGTTGGGGGCGGGGGGAAGCAAACAATGTTTAAAAATGAACAACGTTGTAAAATATATATAAATTTAAAAAATAAAAGAAAATAAACAAACAAAAAACCCTAGAGTCTATGTTGTACACCTAAGAGATTCTTCTTAAATGAAATGCCAGT
Source organism: Talpa occidentalis (assembly GCF_014898055.3). NCBI lineage: Eukaryota > Metazoa > Chordata > Mammalia > Eulipotyphla > Talpidae > Talpa > Talpa occidentalis. Next base: position 62,505,314 of record NW_023604295.1, on the reverse strand, counting down.
TTACTATCTGCCTGCAGTATTTGCCCAGCGTTTACTTCAGGGTTGAAGTGGCAGAATTAGCTCACCAGAGAATGTCATTCCCTACTCTAATGACTTTTATATCTCCAGAAACTTCCCATTTCAGACTTGCCAGTGTCCCCAACCATGTAAACCAATTCCTTGAAGTCAGTCTCTCATGATTGCTCTCGTGCGCTCTTGCTCTCATCTACCTCAGTATCTCTCAGTTTCTGCAAGTTTATGTGCTGCTGCTTCACTTTTACAAAATACCTACATTAGTGCCTTTTTAGTTAACTGAAGGAAATTTGAAGAGGATTTTCACTTTTTCTATAAACGTTGAAAAGCAAACACAGTGTTCAGCATTTATTTCGCAGAGAGCTATTACAGACACAGCAGGGACCCCAAGCAGCAAGAATGGCACTGCCAAACTTAGTCACCAGGGAACTACTTTATACAAGTTGTGTGTTTATCACATCATTCCTGTTTTTACTATATGTTAGTGGTGTTCTAGGTTTTATGCGTTATTTGGTATTTGACAGGTTATTTTTGGGCCTGGGAATGCTCAAAACTTTTTCCATATAAGTTAATGGCGATTACTTCTTCACTTTGTGCCCTTTAAACTTACAAAACAGTTTATTTAAACACTACTTTCAGATAAAAGGGGAAACCGTCACACACATATACAAAGAAATATAAGTAATAAAAATTCTCAATCTATATTCCAATTCTATATTGAAATTAAATTATTTGATATTATTTTGGGAATGAATAAAACCTTATAAATGTATGTATTCACATTATCAAAATTTTTACCAAGCAGATAGTGGGACTCTGAATTTCACCAAGCACGGCAAGGAGAATAGCAGACTGATATCAACTTCATTGTAGGCATCCTTTTGATCATTACCCCCTTGATTCTATAGTAGTTCCAACACCTGCTAGCTGGGAGAAGCACTGCCAGGTCCCAAGGGATGCTAGCCTTACTTCACCAAAACATCTTTTGTGGAAGTGGAGCCCAAGCATTTCAATAATTGTGGTTAGTCCACCGTTAAAAATTGAACCAAGATTTTGAAGATTATTAGAAGTTTTCCAGATGCTGAGTCTATACTGCTTTCTATCTGGAAATCAGTGTGCTTAGATATACAAATGTTTACCCAGTAATAATGAATGTTTTGTTTTGGCTGCTGCCCAATGTAAGCAAATCTAAGAGGTTCCAGTCATTTTTCTCCTTGATGTACTGATATTTAATAAGTTAGAATGTCTGTCTTTCAGCAAACAGATTTTATGCCTCATCTTTTAATTATGACACCTGTATAGTCAGATTGGAATTATGGAATACCAAACAAAAGGTTGGGTAAGTTCAAGTGCTTCCATGAATCTTTGACTCCCCAAATATTCCCTGAATTATAAAATCAACTCCACAATAGTTTCCCTTTGGGAGCTGTCCTTTACCCTTGCTTTGAAAAGCTGAACTATTTTGGGGCATTTGGGTTGTTTCCATAGCTTAGCTATTGTCAACAGTGCCACTATAAACATAGGAGTGCGGGTGCCCTTTTGAATTAATGTTTCTGTATCCTTTGGGTAAATACCCAGGAGTGGAATGCTAGATCATATGTATGGAAGTGCCATCTTTAGCAGGTTGAAGAATCTCCATACAGCTCTCCATAGTGGTTGGACCAGTTTGCACTCCCACCAGCAGTGCAGGAGAGTTCCTTTTTCTCCACATCCTCGCCAACATTTGTTGTTGCTAGTTTTTTTAATATGTGCCATTCTCACTGGTGTAAGATGGCATCTCATTGTAGTTTTGATTTACATTTCCCTGATTACAAGTGATGTTGAACATTTTTCATATGCCTGTTGGCCATTTGCATTTCCTCTTTGGACTGGATCAAGAAGATGTGGTACATATACACAATGGAATATTACTCAGCAATCACAGAAGAGAAACTCATGCAATTTACAGCGACATGCATGGAGCTGGAAAGGATCATGCTCAGCGAAATAACCCAGAAAGAAAAAGAAAAATACCAGATGGTCTCACTCGTAGCAGGAATTTACAAAACCTAAATAAGGGACTAGGAAAAAGACTAATTATAATAAAGTGAAAATCAAAATCAACAAGCAACTATTAACCAGAGACACACTATGGGTGGGGGGAGAAGGGAGTATCATCAAAGTAAGGGGGAGTGGGAATTTTATGAGGACTATAACCAAGATTAAAATGCATACATTGTGCAAAAATGAAAATGATGTAAAAATATATAAAATTTAAAAAATAATAAATAATTTAAAAAATGAATGAAAATTAAAAAAAGAAAAGCGGAACTAGTCTGTTTAATTGGTATGCTGCTCAGAGCCATTTATATTGAACCACTATATCAAAATAGAGTGGCTAATGTTTATTCAGATTTTCTGAATCTTGACACACGAGAACACAAGTGCCTGCAGTTTTGTTTTCCAATTCTTCTGCAGTTGTAGATGCACAGATGGGGGTGAAAACCTTGATTTTTAACTCTAGCCTTATCTAAGTATTGAATAAATAAATTAGAGCTTGAGAAGACACCCATCCAGGCACAGTGGAAATCCTCAGACCAATTGCAAATATTTTTTCTCCATTTATCCTTTATCACACAGATATCGCTTGTTTGTAGGGACCATGGAACAAAGTCTGAGGCTTGAACACACTGGAATATTAGAATAAATTATGTAAATGTTTTGTGTTTTAAATCATTGTCATGTCTCATGCAGTGTATTTTAAATGAGTTGATGATCTTTATAAAAGGTAAAGCCACCCAGCTGATTTCAGTTGTCCAATGTTACTTACAAATTCCTTTCATATTCATTTCAGAAAGGAGATTTCCAGCTTGTAGGGCCCAGGTAGAAAAATAGTTTATACTTCATTTTGTCAGAACCAAGCAGATCTAACTATCCTAGGAGGACAAGTTTAAGTTGTTAAAAGAAAAAGATAGAGAAAAATAATCTCTCAGACTAAATAATTACACATCTTCTATCTGGACTTAACTTTGATCAGTCTGGTTTTAAATCTCTGGCGATATATGACAGGCAGCAGAATAGTGGTTCTGAGGGTTGCCAGCCTCCCATCCAGGGGCCTAGGTGGCCTCAGGCATCTGCCCATCATTGTTGAGATTCAGAAAGTCTGAATAAACATCAATATTTTCATAAGACACTAAGGAATTCCAGATTCACCAACCCAGTGAGAGAAAAGCTCTGGAAAGGAAATCAGGGCAGGCACTCCCACATCTCTTGGACAGACATTCACATTTCCTACTTAGGGGCATCCACTTACCCCAAAATGTGAGAACTGAATAAATATTACTTTCACATCTTAGTCCAGTGAAGGAATATTTTGATTCCAGAAAGTTTGCAAGCTGACCAAAGGAGTCTACCTATGAAAATTCCTGGCTACTTTCCTCCAACCTGAGACAAGAATGACAAGGAATATTTTTTCCCTCAGGAAGAGAATCCTGCTGAGATTTAAACTTCATTCTAGACAGGATCTGACTTCTAGAATTCTGGACAGGACTGCAGTCCATTTATAAAAAAACTGTATCATAAAATCAGACACATAGTGAAATGTCATGAATGTTTTTGGGTATTATTAGAATAAATATTTTAAAGGGAAGGAATTATATTTTTATAGAAAATATTTAGAGGCAAGAAAGTTTTTCAAATATATTCTTTCTTCAAGGTTTATTATTGCTCTTCTATGCAAACTCATTAAATGAGGAACTGTCTTATTTAAATGTGGTAGGAGAATTCAACTCAAAATTTGTTAATATTGGAAGTGGAAGTTATTCTTTCTGGAAACTGTGACTCTCATAAGTGAAATCTTTTGTGCTAGTTGTCAGGTTTTATTTTATTTTATTTTACATGTTTTATTTTATTTTATTTCTACATGTTCTGTTTCCACTATGCTTCTCTTTATGAGGGGAGAATTCTACACTGTTATTGTATTCTATACCAACATATGAAAAGCTCCACTTTTCATCCCTAAAAAATTGAATAACACATTTTTAGACTTTTAACAAGAAATATTCAATGTCTACATCTGAATTCAAACTCAGTGTAATCAAATAATTTTAGCAAATGAATTGAGTTGTAAATTTATGTAGAAAGTATTTCAGAGGTGTCATTCATTCAACATTTACTGAGTGGCCTAATATATTCATCTAAGTTTTTAATTCCTACTTGTAAAGTTAACACTTGTTTCTGTAAGAATTTTCAGGAATCTGAAATAGATTGAAAACTAAAATTGAAGTAGAATAGGCCTTATCTTGAAGAGCAGCAACTTATATGTCCTAACCAAAATTAATGTTTTCCTTGATAGACATGAGAGAAAACAAGATGCTAAGAAAGAAGTATGTTATTGTTGAAAAATTATGTCATTTAAATGAGGATTACATGTTAAAAATGGTAGAACTGCTAACTTAGGTTCTAGACTAATAAGGCAAGCAGGATTCAATTCTCCTTGCTCTTTTTGATGTCTGCAGACTATCAATTAATCCTTTACAATCTAATTAAAATGTAGATTTGTGGCAGAAGAGAAATTAGAAGAATAAAACTATAGGTATTTTCCTTATGACTCAAAATTTATGGTCTACACATTGAATACTTTAGAATGGTCCTCGGAAAAGTAAATTAGGAACAGTTCATAAATTCAGTAGACCCTGATTTTTTTTTTTTTTTTTGTTCCCCTCCTGAGAAGGGGCGTGTGGCTTATTATTTTCAATGGAATTTTTGCTAGCTCTGCACCACTGGGGTGAGCCAGCCATTATACTGAACTTGGGGCCCTTGTATACTTGGATTGAATGAATTCAGGATTGCCAACCATTGTCAGTTAGTAGCTGAACTGCAGAGATCTTGGCAGGGAGGGTTTAAAAATATGCCCTGGCTAGCCCCAAAAGCATTATTTTGCTTTCAGGAATACTTTGAAAATATACCGAGTCATAGTCCAAGGCCAAATGTGTGCTTGGCACACGTTTATCTACTATATTCATGTGTATTTTTTCATAGTACATATCAGTATGTCTAAGCTTTTATACTGAAATATAATATCCTTGAATGGAAGTGATTGGAAGAAAATCCATTTCCTCAGTAAATTCAGACTATGATAATGAAATGTATAAAGGGGTCAAGGGGTGGGCAAACTTCTAGAATGACTTGTGTATTGTATATCATCTACATATCACATGTAAGTTACCCATCTCTAAAGTGATCACTAGCAAGGCAAGGATGCTTGTTTCATTTCATACGGAACAAAATTATATGCAATAGAGAGCCTTCCCTGGGGTGGTGATATAGGGTTATTTAAAGAGAATTGAACTAGGAATCATGGAACCTTGGTATTATTCAGTTTTACTACAAACTTAATATACAGCACAACTGTGCACAGCTTCCTTGCTCTGGGTATCCTTCCCTTATTTGCAAATTGAGGGGGTCTGACTCCCTCTAAAATATATTCTCGATAAAATATATTCCTAATACAGATAATAATTCTTTGTGTTAAACCTTTCCCTATTGAAATTACTGTTGAGTAATTTTTCTCCTCCAGTTGAACACTAATTGACACACTGTGGTTTTCTCTATTCTTATTTTCCCTGGGGCATGCTGATCTTCTTGGACCATAAAATTCTTTTCTCTGTATACCACCCCCTCATTCTCTTATTCTGGGACTCTAAACAAGCATGTTAGACTATTTGATATCATATAGATAACAGAGATTTTGTTCATTTTGTCTTTTTGTTTTCCTTTCTCATTATATTTTGGATCATTTCTGTTTCCTTGTCTTCAAGTTCATTGACCTTCTGCAGTGTCAAATCTGCTGTTAATCTTATTCAGCCTATTTTTGTTTCTGGATATTACTTTTTTTCAGCTCACAAAGTCTCATTTGGTTCTTTAGTGTGTCTGCCTTTTCTGTCCCCACCTTTTGATTGTTTTCTTTTTTATCCTGGTACATATTTAAGTGTTATAATTCTTGAGATCCTCACCTTGGGCTTCCCTGGTGGCAATATCATGAGATCATGCTATTGCTGCTATGGCCTCAGTTCGATCCCCTGCCAGGGAGCTAACCCACATATGGTACAGCAGACCTCTCCTGTCTCACCTGATGCTCCCCTCAGCAGTATATTTCAGCTCCCCTCAGCAGCTACCCTCAGATCTGCCTGTTCTGCTCCCCACTCTGTTTCTGGTGAATCCTCTCACTCTCTGCACATACCCATTTTTTTTTTAAGATTTATTTATTTTATTTATTTATACAAGCACTGGGTACAGTCAAAAGCACAGGAGGGTGAGAGAATTCACCACAGCCAGAGTGGGGAGCAGAGCAGGCAGAAGGACCGAAGTACACTGCTGAGGGGAGCAGAGGGGAGCAGCGGGCAGCAGGAGGGATCTGTGCGCCATGTGGGACCCTCCTTCTCTGGCCGGGGAGCACCTGGAGATCAAACCGGCACTACAGAGGCTGCGGGCAGCTTCGCAACCCAGCGCTCAACCGCTGTGCCACCGGGGAGGCCCTGCACATACCCAGTTTTTATAGCCAGTTCTTATATGCATAAATATAAATCTTTTTTTAAAAAAAGATCTTCATCAGATGTGGTACATATATACCATGGAATATTACTCAGCATTCAAAAAAGATAAACACATGCAATTTGCAGCAATGGATGGCGCCGGAAGGGATCATGCTCAGCGAAATAAGCCAGAAAGAAAAAAGAAAAATACCGGATGGTCTCACTCATAGCAGGAATCTAGAAAACTTAAATAAGGGAGCAGGAAAATGAATAACTATAAGAAAGTGAAAATCAAAATCAACAAAAAACTATGAACCAGAGACACTCTTTGGGGGGTGGAGGGCAGGAGGGGAGGGATTGGGGTCAGAATGGGGGGGTTGCAATTGTATGGGGAATATAAAAATAAAATTTATTATTAAAAAAAACACTGGGTCTTTAGTAAATCTCACTTTAAAAATGGTTTCATAAGATTTTAATTTATTTTTACTTGTTTCTTCCACTTCTATTAATTTTAATTTATTTAAATAGTCAAAGTAGACTCATTTTAATAAATGAATTAAACTGGCTGGAAATCCATTGGGCTCCATGGTTTCGACCATTTCTCCCTTTCTCCCCATACCACAGAGTCAGGACTCCCATACAGTAGGGTTAGTACAACTTCCAGAATGGCAGATATCCTGCGTGCCCAGCCTTCACCCTGTCCTCTCTGCTTTCTTGCCTTTTAAGGAATGAAATGTTTACCATTTGCATTGTCCCTGACAAGTATTTCCTGGTCTGCTAACTCCTTAAATAAAGCAACCTTGCATGCCTGTTTGTTTACTGGAATATGCTGGGAATCAAGAAATATAAGGAACTAGTTCTGCAATTAAAATGCACACCAGCAGCTATGCAGTGTGGCAGTGGTGTGATTCTTCACACCTTGGCCCAAATAAAAAAAAGATCTTCATCTCCTAATTCCTTTATCTCTGTTCTTTATAGTTCTTTTATATAGATTGATTTTTCTCCTGGGTTTTGGGCATATTTTCCTGCTAATTTGCAAGTAGACTGTTAGTTTTTAATCTTTTACTGCCTGTTATGAATTTTATGTCATTGAGTGATGGAATTGTAATCCTCCCTTAATGAATATTTGGGTTGTTATGGAACTTGTACAAGTACCTCATCTTGATCTTTGAGTATTGCTATTAAGTTTGATTAGGGTGGGCCCTGAGCAGGCTAAGTCTAGGGATAATTTAGCCCTGAAATGACTATATGACCCCTCTGAGAATTTTTCCCATTACTCCATGTCATACTACATTTCTTCAACCAGGCTGGTGAGAACATGAACTCTCTCCAGCCCACATGAGCTCTGGGAATCGCTTGGCCCACTACTTACTGGTGACTCTTTTGTTGACTCAAGGAAGATTCAGTCCTCTGCATTGGCAGATCAGTTTTAGCCAATGACTCCAAGGGGAGTCTATGTAGCTCTCCAGACCTCTGTCTGTGCAGCCCTCTTTCTCTGACACTGCCTGCAGTCGTGACTGCTTTACCCTCTCCAAACTACAATCTTTCCCTCAAGACAGCAAACCACCGGTTCATTTTTGGGTTCTCACACTCTGGCTCTGTGCCACTACCTGGAAACTGCCTCTAAAGCAGTAACTAGGGCAATTATGGGGTTCAGTTAATTGTTTTCCTTCTCTTTTGGTCACAGTTCAGTTTTCTAGGTTTCATGAAGAGTAATTTCCAAAACAATTCCTGACAGGAAGAAATGGAAGTCCTGCAAATACTATTATTTTAAGCTTTCTTAGTAATTAATAGTGCAAATGCAATCTACATTTAAACCTGCTTAAACAGCATATTCCAACAGATATTCATTTCCAGGATTATATTGATAAACACTTTTTTTTTTCAATTTAGCAAAGCATCTCTAAAAGAGACGTCAGCAGTACTCTGTTATTTGTGTAAGTGTATTCCTTGCAATGAATATAACTGAATTTCTTTTGAATTAAGAAGCTTTTCATTTATTCACTCAACTATTGCTTTTCTGAATAGCAATAATTTTTGTCTGAAAATTGAATGAGTATACTTGATTTTGTGTTTCAGAAGGGGAATAATAGCTAAAGGAAAGGGACAGATATTTGACAATGGCGGAACCTCAGGATTTCATATGTGTATAAAACTAGCTCATTTTATTGATAGGGAGAGAGGATTTGCCCAGGGTCACAGAGTTAATGAATGAATCATGGCTTTCTGACTACAAGTTCAAACTCATTATATTGTTCATACTGAGTTCCCCTGTTCATTGTAATGACACAGCGCTAATAACTTTTGTAGAAAAGTGAAATATTTATTTACTGAGACTATTTCTTCATTGACAGAGCTATGACTTACAAACATACAATGGAGAGAGAGCCCTGAACTCTGACTGACATGCACTCAAAAAGGGATGAGAGTAGGTAAATTAGGCAAAGGCAGTGAATTGTGTGCTGATGTATGGAAACTAAACATTCAGCGATGAGCATAATGTAGTATATACATTATAATGCTATATGCCTGAAGGCAATCAATGCATTAAAGCATTATGTTAATTGAAAAAAAATCCTAATTGAAAATTTTTTTAAATAGTCTAATGGTTTTCATAATTGTATTAGATTGCTAAAGTATGTTGTTTGTCTGATTTCTCTTATTTTAAATTTAATTTTTATTGAAGTAATATTGTATTATAACATACACGCTTCATTAAGGTCATTGTAAATCAAGTCCAAATCTTGAAATCATTTTTATATCTACCATCCATTTTTTATGTCACATGATATGAGGTAAACATAAGCAAGTGGTTTCTCTTTTCCCTCTCTGACTCAGAGACTGATGCTCATGTCATAGTAAACACTCAGGACCAATGGACTATTTCATTCCCAAGCCACATTTGTACTTCTGCTCCTATCAGTTGTGTTATAGATCTATAACTTTATCTTATGCTATTTGTTTAATATTTTAAATGCTTTTTAAATTTTTAATTCATTAAGTATTGTATAACAATGGAATATGAGTGAAAACTACCAAACTAAAGTTTAGTTTTCTGGTTGTCATGATAAATTTGTGTTACTAAATAAAAAATGTTCATTTAGTATAGATAAAAGAACTATAAACAACTGGAATTGTTAGGGGGAAAGGATGTCCTGTGCAGACTCCATACAGGCTTTATGGATGCCACCCCCAGTCTATCAAGACATTGGGAACTATAAATCCCATGATCCCCAAAGGGAGGTTGTGAGGACCTAAGGGTGGAGTTAAGCAGCCGTTTTCTCAAGCTCGAGTTTATAACCAGCCATGTTAGTGGGATCTCACTCTCTTGGCTCATGGTCTTGGACAGGAAGCATGTGGTATCGGCAGGTCATTTGGGATTCCAGGTCAGCAGAACGGGTAGGACACATTTAAGAATTTCTCTCTCTCTTTTCTCCCTGAGTTGTACATGTCTTCATTTCCCTTTCCCTTGTAAATTAACCTTTTGTTAACCTTTTGTGTGTGCCTGCAGTTTAAGTCCCCTTTAAGCATGCAGGTGAGGACCCACAGTCAGGCAACCTGTTTTCTTGTTTTTAAAGATTTATTTATTTATTTATACAAGCACTGGGTACAGTCAGAGGCACAGGAGGGTGAGAGAATTCACCAGAGCCAGAGCAGAGAGTAGAACAGGCAGAGTGATGAAGTACACTGCTGAGGGGAGCAGCGGGCACCAGGAGAGGTCTGCATGCCTGTGTGACCCTCACCAAGTGGCTGGGGATCGAACTGGCACTGCAGAGGCTGTGAGCAGCTTCACAACCCAGCGCTCAACCACTGTGCCACCAGGGAGGCCCTGGGCAACCTGTTTTATATCGGGGTTGCCCTGTAACAGAATGACAGTCTCACATCTTAAGATTTATGTACCCATATTAATTTTCAAATGAGTTTAAATTTTTACTTTAAAGAAATCAAACTTGGAAATTTAGAGATGTCATATTAAGAATGATAGTCTATGCAACATGGATACTAGAAAATGTGAATTAAAAGATAATTAGATGTATTAACTTAAAATATTTAAACAATATATCATTTAAAAATACTCCTATGTTAAATAACTTTTTGCTTAAAAAGTTACACGTCCTGATTTCATAAGTTGAATGCTTATGGTAGAAGCTCCAGGCTAACTAGCTTAGGTGGTAAAGCAAAAGAAGATTTCTACTTTATTTGATCTCATTATTACTATCCACTAGTCTTAGATACTAATAATATTGTCTGAAGTACTGCTGAAAGCTTTATATTTATACTTATTTGAGAATTTGCCCAAATAAATAGAAAGTAATTAATCTGACTTTTCAAACTAAATGAAATATTTTAAAAACATTCAGCATATTAAGATCTACAGAACAAGGAATAAACTAGAGTTAGCATGGTGCACTCAGATGCCATGATACATCTCTGACTACTAGCCCTCTCTCCTTGTTGGGTAGGGTCCTTGCTTATGGTCTCCATGGTTTATATCATATGACCCCACAACCATTGGGAAAGCTGATCTAGGACTGAGGTGGGTGGACATGACCTAAAGATATTCACAAAGGACCATAAAGGTGGCCATAGCCCTGGCAAGCCTGCCCTGGTGACTAGCTCACTGAAACATATCCTTTAAGAAGAGTAAGTCAAGGGCCTCCCCTTGTGGCGCAGTGGTTGAGCACTGGGTTGCGAGGCTCTCCGCAGCCTCTGCAGAGCCAGTTCGATCCCCGGCCACCAGCGAGGGTCCCACCAAAAAAAAAAAAAAAAGAGTAAGTCAAAAGTAGACTACCTCAGGAAAATAAAATAAACCAAAAAAAAAAAAAAGGGATAATAAACAGCTCTAATCAATAAAAAATATGAAACAGAGAAAAGGAATACAGGCACAGGATAATTTACACAGAATACAAAGTACAAGGCAGTAAGAGGTAAGAGTCCTGGGCACAGGAGATGTGCATTCACCAGCGCTTCCAGAGCTGCTTTCTGATTTTCCCAGGTTTTGTGTATCCCAAGAGTCGTGACACATGTTATAGTGGTGGGGGGATGTCCAATGGCCTTAGGAAACTATACTCTGTTGTTCCTACTTCTCCATTATCCCAAGTATAAACCCCATTTGAAATCTGAGCAAATATGCTCTTTGAAGCTGAAAGAGCCTAATTAAGTGGAAAGGGAACTTATTTACAATTCTATTATCTTTAACAACTAAGAATCTGGAAGGCTTGGACCATATGTATACCACATTTTGGCATGCTAATAAGGCAACAGAATAAAAAGAGCTTTAGTGAGTTTGCATAAATTTTTCATTTACAGCCCTATCTTACCACAAAGACTTTTCAATATGTTGGCATTCTTTATCCTTATCCTGTACCTTTTCAGGGAATATTGTGTGAGCTGACATTGGATTTAGAGTCAGAAAGCTTCATCATAATCATTATTCAACCATGACAAAGAGTTGGTGACTTGTAAAAATGATCCAAATCCAGAATCTCAGCTTCAGATTCTTTATCTGTGGGGTTCATGTGTTCTGACTCAAGGTTGTTGAAAAATCAACCTTAGAGGGCCTCCCCTGGTGGTGCAGCGGTCGAGCACTGGGCTGGGAGGCTGCCTGCAGCCTCTGCGGTGCTGGTTCATTTCCCAGCTGCCGGCAAGGGTCACACACATACACACAAACACACACACACACACAAACACACACAAATCAACCTTAGAGGCTATATAAAGTGAAAGTATTTCGGTATTTTGTAAATTCTGATGTCATACAAATACAGATGATAAATCCTGAGGATATCAGAATTAGAAGTGATTTTGCAGCTCCAATAATCCAGATCTAATCTGCATCAGAATAATTTCTAAAACTTTTGATATTTTTAACTTTTCTTTATTCTCTGACTTCCATATCTATTCATTTAAATATGGATAATGTTTTTGAATATCTTATTCAAATGATTTTATGAGATTACTAAAGCAATATTTGAAACAAGGCTAAGTTTATTTTTTTCTTGAGTTGACAACTAAGTGGAAAGGAAAGGGAAGGATTTACCCTCCTACACCACAAATCCAGAGTTATTGGTAGAATGCATAAGAATCATGTAAGTGTACTACCGCAAATGTCTATATCATATTGGGCTGTGTGGCTGGGGAAAAAACTGAGAATGTACAGTTGCACCAGCCTCTCTCTCCCTCCCAAACAGCACCTCTTACCTCTCTTTCCCTCCCTCACTCCTAGAGTTGCCTTCCCTCTGTGGGAGCAATAGAATCTAAGTCTGAGCTTTCCTCCCTTCTTCCTGTCTTCAAAATCTATGTGTCCTCTGGATTCTGCTGAGTAGAACCAGAGTTAATGAAGAAAAAACCTGTTATGGGCCGAATATATTTTTCATCTTGACTAACATTGTGTTAAACGCTGCCTTTAGTAGTACGAAGCACCTTAATTTTTTTTTTTAAAATTATTTTTAACTAAAGTAACATTGGGGTATCCCCATCAGGTATTCACCAACTTTCCCATACTTCACCACCACAGAATGTTCACTAACACGGACAATTCCAGCCTACTATGTGTGAAGTCTGTTCTCAGGACCCCTTGTGTGAGATTCATGAGTAGGCCAAGAAGCATAATAACTATCTGCAGGGAAGATATAGATCTTGGGGAAGGAGGAAAGTGAGGTGGGGTGAAAAAAGAAGACAGAGGTGGAAGTTGGAAGGAGAGAGTGTTTTAGAAAATAGTAGTCAAAAATTGATGTGCTTTCTCATTTTTACTATAACACATGAATGGAATTGCTTTCCAGAGTGATTAAATCTGCCTATTTGGGGCAGATGGTTGGCCAATAGGTGTCAGAGAATGATTTTCTAATCATTGACAGACCTTTTATTGGCATAGCCAACAGTGATCAGGTTGGAGAAATGTTGTCTATTCATGATCCAAATGCATGTTGTTAATAGCTTGTTAGGTCCAAATGTTCATATTCCTAGATCTAATCTTGACACCAGAGCCTAAATCAACATTATATTGAGAAACTGAATTCCGAAAATTCAGTCTTTTATTATTTCTACGCTATTGGGAAAATGTACATCCCCTTTCTGCTCCCCCTCCAACAATGTCCAGTTTTCAAAGTGAACAGCTTAAAAACAATCAAATAGAATGAAAATATATTTGGAGAACTGAGATTTTACGCCTTCACAAGACTCAGGAGACCTTAGAATTCCACTCATAAGATGCCCTCTTTATGGTTAAGCATTGTAGCAATAAACTGAAATAATTTCACAAGAACTCAATTGGAAGTGATACAGGGAACAATCTGGAAAATTACAGTAAGGATAATTAATGTAATGAAAATTAGATCAAATTATAAGGGTTATAGGAGTAAGGTTTTATTGTGCCAGAGAAATTAGTCCCGGGGTTAATTTACTATTGGTTATTAATAATTGGCATTAGAGCCTCCCTGGTGGCACCTGGGTTAAGATGCTACCTGCAGCCACTGTAGCACAAGTTTGATCCCCAACCAGGTAGCTACCCACATGGCACAGCAGACCTCTACTGACTTGCCTGCTGCTCTCCTCAGCAGTGTATTTCATTCAATCTTCCTGTTCTGTTCCCCACTTTGTCTTTGGTGAATCCTCTCAAACCCCAAAACTCTGGTCTGTATCCCAGCTCTTATATGCATAAATAAATATTTTAAAAACTGGCATTGTTTGGTATGGCGTTCTTAAATTGTTATACAGTTTTCCTCTTCAGCTTCAATGATTTCGAACAAAGCAGGAGCCATTCAAAGTTATCCTAAACTCTGCTTCAGGAACATAAAAAGCTATTTTAATCAAGACTCTCACACTGGAAATGAAACACCAGTATGTGAACTCGCACTGATGATTAGAAAGTTTGATTGGATTTAAAGAAGGCATTCTTGATTATAAAGGTAATCAATTATATGACGAGAGACAAAGGAAGTTTGGAGATACATATATTCCTAAAAATATGGTCAAACAGCATCATAATATAAAAGTAATGTTTTATGTCCCTTTTGTGCTTTTGGTTTATTTCCATAATTTTGCCTTCCTAGTAAAGAATGTTTTGACAGAACCATTTGATAGCTATTGAATAGTCAAAATCTTCAGGAAAAATAAAGACATTTATACAATAGGAGCTGTAATTGTACACTGAAAACCAGTAATACATAATTTCTGGTAAACAGCTTTTGCCTCAGCATAAATTAAAACTTCTTTCAGGCTACAGTGCTTTTAATTTAGATTACCTGTATACAAAGTGTCAAATTTGAGTACCTTTTTAGCCACTATATGGTAATATCTGAGGGCAATTTTTGAACAGTATTAAGACTCAGATAGCATGTAAACATAGAGTTAGGGGCCATGTTTACAGTTCTGCAGGCTAGTTTATTTTGTTTTTTTTTTTTTTTGCAGGTAACCCCAAATGCTAGTTGCTCTTTGATGTGCTAGACTTGAACTACAAAATGCTAAGGAATTTTCTTGGTAAGTACACACCTAAAATTATGTTCCTAATCAAATCTTAAGAAAATTAACTTGAAAGCCTTTTGACATTTTTCTCCTTATAAAAGTAATACATGTTTACTGTTGGATTTTAAAAATTATAGATAAGCAAGGAAAAGAAAAAAAACTACTTAAAACATGATCATTCAGAGATGGGCACGATTAATATTTTTATTTGCTTAGTCTCAGGGAAGGGTATATTTACATTTATTTGTGTATGTTTTTGTACTGTAAAACAATTTATTATGAACATTTTCTCATGCTATTAAACAACTATTTCAAAATAATCATGTCTCGAAAACCAATGATTACAGGAATTATCCTTTTAGAGCAAGACTGTCTTGAATTCAGAAAAAAACTGTATTAAAATGTTAGTAATTGAAATGTTTTAAAGGCAGTCTTTGCTATATGATCATTTATTTATTTTTATTTTTTTTAAATAAATTTTATTTTTATATTCCCCCATACAATTGCAAATGCCCCATTCTGACCCCAATCCCTCCCCTCCCAGCCCCCACCCCCCAAAAAGTGTCTCTGGTTCATAGTTTTTTGTTGATTTTGATTTTCACTTTCTTATAGTTATTCATTTTCCTGGTCCCTTATTTAAGTTTTCTAGATTCCTGCTATGAGTGAGACCATCCGGTATTTTTCTTTTTCTTTTTGGCTTATTTCGCTGAGCATGATCCCTTCCAGCGCCATCCATGTTGCTGCAAATTGCATGTGTTTATCTTTTTTGAATGCTGAGTAATATTCCATGGTATATATTTACCACATCTTCTTGATCCAGTCATCTATTTTTGGGCATTTGGGCTGTTTCCAAAGCTTAGCTATTATAAATAGTGCTGCTATAAACATAGGGGTGCAGGTGTTCTTTGGAATTGATGTTTCTGTGTCCTTTGGGTAAATACCTTGGAGTGGAATTGCTGGATCATATGGAAGCTCTATGTTTAGTAGGTCAAGAAATCTCCACACAGCTCTCCATAGTGGTTGGACAAGTTTGCACTCCCACCAACAGTGTAGAAGAGTTCCTTTTTCTCCACAACCTCGCCAAAATTTGTTGTTGCTAGTTTTTTTAATATGTGCCATTCTCACTGGTGTAAGATGGTATCTCATGGTAGTTTTGATTTGCATTTCCCTGATTACAAGTGATGTTGAACATTTTTTCATATGCCTGTTGGCCACTTGCATTTCCTCTTCAGAGAAGTTTCTTTTTAGCTCTTCTGCCCATTTTTTGACTGGGTTATTTTCTTTGTTGTTGTTGAGTCTCATCAGCTCTTTGCAGATTTTTGTGATCAGTCCTTTATCATTAGTGTTGGGTGCAAAAATGTTCTCCCAGTCGGTGGGGTTTCTCTTTGTTTTTGTTATTGTCTCTTTTGCTGTGCAGAAGCTCTTTAATTTGATGTAGTCCCAGCTGTTTACCTTCGCCTTCACTATCACTGCTTTGGGTGATGTGTCTGTAAAGATGTCTTTGATATGCAAATCACGTAGTGTTTCGCCTATATTTCCTTCTATGTATTTTATGGTTTCAGGTCTTGTGTCTAGTTCTTTAATCCATTTTGAGTTGATTTTTGTGTATGGTGTGAGGTAGTGGTCAAGCTTCATTCTTTTGCATGTAGCGACCCAGTTTTCCCAGCACCATTTATTGAACAAACTTTCTTTGCTCCAATGCATAGTCTTGGCTCCTTTGTCAAAGATTAGTTGACCATAAATCTGTGGGTTTATTTCTGGATTTTCTATTCGATTCCATTGGTCTGTATGTCTGTTCTTATTCCAATACCATGCAGTTTTGATGATTATGGCTTTGTAGTATAGTTTGAAGTCTGGGAGTGTGATGCCTCCATTCCCTTCTTTTTTTTTTCAGGAGAGCTTTGGCTATTCGGGGTTTTTGGTGATTCCATATGAATTTCATCAATAATTGTTCTATTTCTTTGAAGAATGACATTGAAATTTTGATTGGAATAGCATTGAATCTGTATATTGCTTTTGGTAGGATGGCCATTTTAATAATGTTTATTCTTCCAATCCATGAGCAGGGGATGTCTTTCCATTTCTTTGTGTCTTCTTCTATTTCTTTTAACAGTGTTTTATAGTTTTCTTTGTATAGGTTCTTTACCTCTTTTGTTAGATTTATTCCCAAATATTTGATTTTTTTTTGTTTCGATAATAAAGGGATGGTTTTTTTGATTTCTTCTTCTTCAGATTTATTGTTTGTGTATAGGAAGGCTACTGACTTTTGCGTGTTGATTTTGTATCCTGCCATTTTACTGAATTGATTGATGAGTTGAATTAGTTTTTCTGTGGAGTTTTTGGGGTTCTCTATGTATATTATCATATCTATATGATCATTTGAATGACTTTGTTCAGTGTTGGTGAATTAGTTTTAGGAAACATGGGCACATAGGTTAGAGGCAGCTTGATTTGGTATTAACTGTAGTGACTTAGGAATCAAGAGGCCTGGCTTTCAGTCAGGGCCCCATTGCTCTGATGCAGTGAGTAACCTCTGTGTCCTGTTTTCAGTATGAGTCTGTCTAATACTGAGACACTATGATTATTGATATCATGGAAGAAATATTGTTTGATGTGCTGATACCACATAATTTAGTTAAGAAATTGAGTCAGATTGTCATTTTTGTGAGAGCTATGACAGAATAACGTTAAGGATTTTACAAAACTGTTAACTGAATCTCAGAAAAATATTTTAAAATGTGTTAGTAATATTTTCTTCTGTAATTCAAAATTATACAGAACTGTAACCAAATGTCAATATCAAAATGTACTTTATAATATTTATAAAAGTATAAAATTACTTTATAAAAATAATAATTGAAGATCAGTATTTAAGGAAAAATGTTATAATGAAAGTATCAGTAACAATAGTTTATACTTAACTATTTGCAGTTAAATTTATTTTTCTTTGGGTATTCAAAACTAGAATTTCATTGACAAACCTAGTTCACTGCTATATTCAATTGTCCTCACAGATAGAAAAGTTTAAATGGAGTTTGTTAAATGGGGTAAATGAAAAGTTTATGAGGGAAGAAGATTTTGCTTTAGAATAGTCCCATCTACCAAAATTTTGACAACATGAACTCTGAAGAGAAACTTTGAGATACATAATGTAGCTACTCAAGCAGCAACAACTCCCCACAGTCCACTCCCCATAAATATGGAGAAATTCTCATATATTTCATAGGAAATCATAAACATCAGAGAGCAGAATCACACATAATAGAAAAAAATAAACCAAAAGATCATGAAACAAAGGAGATTCTATCAGATAAAAAGCCAATATTATTATTAAACTTTTATAACAGAGAAAAGTAAAGACAGGAAAACAAATATATTCTCAACCAGAATTTTACCAGTGTTCACAATTTGTCTTTTAGATCTTGCTATCGTGAAAAATAAAACTTGCCAGATGAGATTGAAATTTCCTTTGTTCCCTCTGTCATTCCCCTTTTTATTCTCTGCTCAGAAACAACCACAGTCATTAATTTGGTGGCTAATCTTCCAGTGCATTTTTATATAGTTTGCTACTTTTCATCCACATGAATTTTTAAAAAAAATTATCAGTTCACTATTTGTCACTGAAGTTGTATTGGAAGCCATTTTAATTTATACATGTTCAGATAAAATGACATCTTTATTAAACCTTCTGATCCATAAACAATATTTTGTACTCTACTTATTCAGGATTCAATTAATACAAAAGAATATACATTGCTTCAAGTGTTCATGGAAAGTCCTCAAGGATAGATCATATGTTGCAACACAAAACAAGTCTCAATAAATGTATGAAGATTGAACTCATAGCAAGTCTCTTTGAATTTTAATGGAATACTATTAACTTATAAAAAAGATGAACTCCCACCCTTTATAACATAAACATAACTAGACAGTATTGTCTTAGTGAAATGAGCCACATGGA
This sequence comes from Talpa occidentalis, assembly GCF_014898055.3. Lineage (NCBI taxonomy): Eukaryota > Metazoa > Chordata > Mammalia > Eulipotyphla > Talpidae > Talpa > Talpa occidentalis. Next base: position 62,486,366 of record NW_023604295.1, on the reverse strand, counting down.
GAAAAGCAAACATTTTATGATTTAACTCATGTGAGAAAATAACAAGTAGGTAAGCCATATAAAACAAAAACAAACTTTAGGACTATGAGACCTATTAGTGTTTGCCAGAAGGGAAGGAAGAAGTGGGGTGGACAGATCGGGATTAAGGGAACAACTGTATGGTGAAGGAGAGAACTGGGCTTTTGTGATGAGTTGATTATATCTACATGTTGATGGAAGTTTTAAATGATGCACATCTGAAACTTCTGTAATTTAATGATGCAATGTTACTTCAAAAAAAAAAAAGGGAAAATTAAAGAGTACTAGTATTATTAAAAAACCCAAACGTTTTCCACAAGAGAAAATTTCTTTAGTCAGAAAAGTGAAGATTTCTGAAAAAATACTGCCCAACCTTAGGGTTGAGTTTCTCCAGGTTGAGGAAGTCAGCCTTATTCGGGGTTTTTGATTGTCAGATTAGTATTGTACTCAAGAGAATATGGAGAAATCTCTTGCAGGAGAATACACATAGTATAGAACATATATCTTTGCAAATTAGTGCTCACTCTCATTTTAGTAGCATGGTGATTATGTTATGAAAAGAGCTTAAAAATACTGACTTCATCCAGTGTATCTTAAAATATGCTTATCTCCATAAGGATATGAATGAAATTAATCCACAAAAAATCATATTCCTAATACAAAATTATATTCTATAATAACATTTCAAAGATCATTCTTCTACCTGGTTATTTTAGTATAAGGTAGTTTAGCCAGGGTATCCAAGGGAAAGTTTGAGTTTATTAATCCATCCTCAAGAATATTCCCATAAACATATAACACACTGTGTTTGACTAAATTCATTAATAGGCTAGATAATAAGAAGAGGAACAGCTGGGTGCGTGACAGAGAACCCTTTTGTACACTTCAAAGGAATTTATCTTATGTCACGAGGCAAGGGAAATATATTTGTATGCCCTGGAGAAACTGGTTCTAATAAAAGTTAAAGGGGAATAGAAATCTCTAATCTAAACACATGGTTGGAACTATCTCATATCTAGTTGTTGGGACTTAAGAAAAGGCCTACGTAATTAGATGCATGATTAAAGACTAAAGGAATTAGGATTATTTGGTTTGGAGGAAGCATGATTGGGAAGTTACTATGAGTCTTTATATGTGACATTATTATTTGGAGAGGGTGACCAGCTGTTCTCCAGCCCCAGTATGTCCTCAATGAAAGAAAATTATTTCAAATAGCAACAAGAGAAATAATGACTAGATCAAATGAAGAGTTTACAAATTACAGTAAGATAGTAAGGACTTGGAAGAAACTGTATAAATGACAAATATTTAATACTTAAGGGAACTCACATCTTGCCACATGAATTCCATAACATTGATTGTTACAACCATTTTTGATTAATTGATTCATGAGATTCATATGGATTAAGGAGAAGTAACTTCTGACATGATTAAATGAATTTCAAGGTAATGATTTTACTATAAGCAAAAAAAAAAAAAAAAAAAGTTGCCATAATGCCTATTTTCTTTTAAATCACAAAGTTGTCCCCAAAGTAAGCTAAAGATGGAAACTTTGCCACATAATGCTACAATTCTGGAACACAGTGGGCACAACAGAAAGGCATTCAACAGAGTGGAGAAAAATCTCATCTCCTGATGTTCCCATGTTTTCACATTTTTCTTAGTGACAGTTACAAGAAATAATTATTAGTTAATGAAGTCTTTGTTACTGAGATTGTATTTTGCTACACTGTCAGGAAAGGATTGGTCTAGATTGAGACTTAGAAAAGGCAAACCAAAAGACAGTACTACCATGACAAAAAAAAATGGTAACATAAGAACTGGAAAAGACAACTTAGATCAAGATCAGCTTAGAGGATATAAATTGGTTCTATTTGTGTATAGTCGTGCCTATGTTTCAGTATGGAAGTATTACAGTAAGTAGCAGAAATACTTTGTCTTATGCCTGTATAAACTTTATAAAGGTGACATAAATGATTTATTTGAGTAACTCTATTGAGCTATAATTTACATACAATAAAAGGCACCCATTTAACTGTACATTTCAATGAACATTGGTAAGGATATGTGCCTATGTAGACAACACCACAATGAAGGCACATTGCCCACCTCAATAATTTCTTTTGTGTTCCCCCACCCCCCCAGCTCTGGGAACAACTGATCTGCTATCGCTATAGACTAGATTTTTTTTTCTCACAAATAAATGTAACTCTGCACTTTGAACTCATATATGCCTGCCTTCCTTTATTCATCGTACTTTTGTAAAGAATCATCCATGTTGTATATATGAGCAATTTATTAATTTATTTATCTACCATGGCTCTAGTTAACAGACATTAGTGTTTTCATTTGGGGTTTAATGAATAAAACAGAGATCAATTTTCTTAGTGACATGATTGTGAGGGAGGACTATGGGTGCGTCCAGGGTGCGTCCATGTGGGAGTTCTCCAGGGACTACACCTGAGGAGGGGAGAGGAGAGATCCTATACTGTCAAAACACCAGCAAGGATGTAAAACAATGGAAAGAGAATGTGTGCAGTACAATGAGAAATGTTAATGGATTCCCTAACGTATGAAGTTATTGTATATGAACATATTAGTTATAATTTGACTTCAGGTTCTAGAGCAGATGACTGGCACATTTGACCTGAAATAATAAAAACTTAACTTAGATTCACTATAATTAGGTATCATCCCATTTGGAATATTTACACTAATAACCCCACATCTGAATGTGTTAGCACAGAAAAAGAACATGAGCATTAAATTAGATTTTCCCCCTTGTCCAACTGCAGTATTTTTTGTGTCCTCAAATACATTTTTCATAAGAGGACATACCTAATGAGATATTCTATAGTGTCAGTTCAATGAACACTTTAAAAAAAATGAATTCTACTCTGCCCAGCCTATTGTTACCACATGGAAATAGGTAGTTTGGCCTGGGTATTTTGGCACAAATGCTGTATTTATTTTTAATCTGACTTATCTCCAATTCAATTTGAAAAAAAACTGCCTATGTCACTGACATTGCCAGACATTTCATCAAAATCTGCACTTCATCAGATTTCTAAGAAAGGAGGGTGGAGACTTCTGATTTTTGTTAGGTGGTCCCAGTAATTTCAGGTTTGGAAGGATTTCAGATTTTTTTCCTTTCAGACCAATATCCTTATTAAAATTCTTTAATAAGAACAAAAAATTCATCCCTATAAGCTCTACCAGCTATTTCGGCAGTCACCATACAGCTTTTTATCCAGAACTACTTTATGTATCTTTTTGTATAGTATTGTTTCTGTGCATCTCTTTTATCTGGTAAAGGATTCTATAAGTTGCAATTTCTCAATTATTCCATGCCATATTGGGAAAAATACTCGCTGTGTACTTTACATAGTACTTATGAGTTCATAGCACATTGTAGGTGCCCTATATATAATTGAGAATTAAGCGTTCTATAGACACCAGTGAAGTAACCAGTAAGGATATTTTCTGAAATACTTGATGAAAAGATACAAAATACTGTCATTTCTTTCGAGGTATGTTTTATTACTTTCTCCCAGAGTCATGTCCTAGATTAATTGCTACAGATTCCTGATTTTAAATAAATACCAATTAATTTACATGAAGATGAACAAATAGGTCAAAATATTAATGCTTCTTATATTTTTTTCCATGAAATATTTTACCATCAAACCTTTGTAATGGGGTTATAACAGGCAACAATATGCTAACTGCTCTTTTTTGCACCCAAGTAAGTTCCCTGAATTTCTGGGGATGAAGTGTGGATTAAATATTCTATAAAGGAGCACGGTGAAAGGTTGACCATGTAGTAATAAAGTATACAATCTTTTAGGGAGATTTCCAAGAGAGGAAGTAACACAGGATTGAGTCTGGAGATTCTCCATGAAAATATCAAGGTTAGCTACAAAAGTAATGTCACTAAGAGACAGGGACTAGAGATTTGAAGTGAAATTTCATGAACCCCTTTTTCTTCCTCATTGCACTCAGCATGGATATCTTTTTGACACCAAATTATAGCATGGAAATTTTAAGTGGGTTATTTTAGCCTATCCAATTTTTGGTGATTTTGTAATTAACTGAAATTCAGGGGGATTTAGCCTTCGTCTCTCCTTCCTTGGAAACAGCAAGGGGAGAATGTGGTGTTTTCCCCTCACTGTTGTATATTCTGACCTGACTCTGAGAGTCTCCTTTAGAAAAAATGAATTGCCAGTAACTTTAGGAGATATGAGTGTTTCATTAGTAATATGAATCATATGAGAGATTGACATATCATTTCTTGGTGTGCAAATAAGTGTCTTAAGTGCTTTCAAAAAAAAGTTAAAATTAAAAGGCAAGTAAAGACTAGAATTACATCAGTTCCAGATGACAATGATGTGATTCCTATCATTCATGATTTCATTTACCCAGGGTTTTCCCAATATCATGGGCCTGTACAAAATGAATAGTGCAGATGGAGTTCACAGGCATGTTTTTACCCAGACTTTCATTGAATGTGGGCATTGTTAATTCTTGGCCTCAATATGACAAGACAGTTCAAAAGGTGAGCATCCTTGCACTGAAACATCAGGGATCAAATCTATGTTAACACTTCCAAGAATCTATTGTTACAGAATCCTCTGAAGAATTACCTTAACATTTCAAAACATGAAATCACAAACAGTAGAGACCTTTTACTTTAAAATCTTTATGCTAATTAAATGGCTAGGGTAGATATTTGTACTATTACCCACGCTCTTCACTCCCATTCCACTGGTAGTTCTAAGATTTCTCTCACGCTACACCCAAGTTATTAAGGAAAACCAGAGGACAAGTCTCAGAGAAACAGACTGTCTTTGCCAAAAATAGCTTGCTCCCATTCCTTAAACTTCTACCAAAGTAGTGACCCAGGACACACTGACTTTAAATATTTCCAGCATATTGGACTCTAATGGTGAGACAGAGAAAATTGCATGAGTTCGAAATGGTTTGGCGCATGCTTTTTCCTTTTAAGTCAGAGAGTTTAGGTGAAACTACTGTTAGATTGCAGTGAGGTAGTGGAAATTCTGAGAGGAACTATGCATGTTTTTGAGGCCTGGTGATTTTTGAGCATGTTATAATTTCCAGGCTCAATGGAGTTTTCCAGTAAGATGGATTTATATATGTATGTTTTTATAAACCATTGCTTATAAATTAAATATACCAAGATAAGTCTTTAAAATACCAATAATTATCTCAGCGACAACAATAGGGAATTTTAAAAATGCAAACACACGCATGCCACACAATACTTCAAAACTAAAGGAAAGAAATTTTTCCTCATAGAAGACTCATAAACAATATTTAACCATTCTAGTGGCTGGGAATAACTAACTTTATTTAACAATTCACCATATTGGATGGTTTCACTTATAGGGAGAATGTAGAAGAATCAAGTAAGGGATCAGGAAAAAAATTATAATAAATTAAAAATCAACAGGCAACTATAAATCAGAGGCATTTCTGCGGGGTGGAGAGGGTCAGAGAAGGATCAAAATAGTGGAAAGAGCACAAGGGACTATGGTGATGGAGCACAGATGAATACGTGATGGGAATTTCACAGGGACCACAGCTGAGAGGACAAAGCATGCATTGTTCAAAAAAGAAGAATCATGTTTAAATATATATATATATATTTATATATATACATATACACACACACATATAAATTCATCATATTGTTTTAAATGGCTTTGTGGTTGACTATGAGTGTCCTGGTGGCTAGGGCAATGAGAGAAATACAGTTAGAAGTTGTTTTTAGGAGAAAGAAAATCAAATCTTTAGAGGAATTTGTGGCTTCACAGCCTGGTTCCCTCTGAACACTGTCTCTCAGAATTTAGTCATGATCAACATTTGACCAAGAGAATTTGACTCTTGATGATGACTTAACAGTCACTTTTGAAATGAGTCTTCAGGAGGCAAGTCAAGGGTACTTTAAAAGCATTGGGCCTGCAAGTTTCAAGGGAAGCTGAAAATAAGCTGTCATCTTAAGTTTCCTACAATTGTCTGGAAACTTCATTAAGAAAAAAGTACAGGAAACTATACTTGTATCTCTATGTTGAGATAGTAGTTGGTATATAAAAATTGGAAAGTTTAGAGTTATGCCACTGGAAGATGTTCTTGTGTTTTCATGAAGCTTGAATTATAATGCACCATAAGTCTGGCCACAAAGATACAAATGATAGAATTATGACAAAATTTGAAAGTAGGTATCCTTTTAGAAGAATTGCAGGAACTATGTGACAGAAATGTGAAGCAGAGAAATGAATTATGTATATTACATTCTCATGATGTTTTGATGCAACAACCATGGGGTTTTTGTTGCTATTGCTCCCAATAATGCTTTTATTTATGGTGCTGTGATTTTTAACATGCAAAATAGGCCATGAGTTATCCATTCTCTCAAAGAAGTGTTGTTACAACATAATCCGACAATTTAAAATTCATGTTCTCAGCTTTTTTTTTTTTTTTTTTTTTTTTTTTTTTAATAGAGGCATGGCTTTTATTTATTTATTTGTTTGTTTGTTTTGTTTATACATGCACTGGGTACAGTCAGAAGCACGGGAGGGTGGGAGAATTCACCAGAGCCAGAGCGGGGAGCAGAGCAGGCAGAAGGACCGAAGTACACTGCTGAGGGGAGCAGCGGGCGGCAGGAGAGGTCTGCGCGCCATGTGGGACCCTCCTCCGGTGGCCGGGGAGCAACCGGGGATCGAACCGGTGCTGCAGAGGCCGCGGGCAGCTTCGCAACCCAGCGCTCAACCGCTGCGCCACCGGGGAGGCCCCATGTTCTCAGCTTTTTAATTGTAAAGGCTAAGGTCTATAAGAGAGAACACAAAAAAAAAAATCAAAGATGTACAATCAAGATTTGTCAGAGGGTCCTTGTCAGAGGGAACAAGGCTACATAGTCGAAGGAGGTGGGATGGAGGGAAAACACAGTATTAAGTCTTATATCTCTGAGAAAGAGTCATTTCTCATCCCCTTGAGTTAAGCCTCTTTGAGGTACAATAGAATATTATAAACATTAGAAAGTCACTAATTCACCTCCTTTTCCTTCCAAACTAATGGACAACTAGTATCATAGTTATAGTAGAAGAATTCATCATAAAAAAGACAGTAAGAACAACAAAAAAGCTGATGATAGTGGATGGCAGAGAGAGAGAAATTTTATGGAATTGGCTTACACAATTGTGAAGGCTGGCAAATCCAAAATCTGCCAGCAGTTTGGAAACATAGGGAAGAGTTAATGCTGCAATTTGAGTCCAAAGGCAGTATGGAAACTGTGGAGACAGAATTTCCTTTTCCTTGGAGGACTTCAGTCTTTTTTTATCTCTTAAGACTTTTAGTTGATTGAACGAGACCCAGCCACAGCATAGAGAACAATTTGCTTTAATCAAAGTGTACTGATTTAAATGTTAATGTCATCTTAGAAAAATGCCTTCACATCTAGACTATGGTTGACTGAATAGTTGAGTACTGTGGCCTAGCAAAGTTGACACATAGAATTAGTCATTATAAACATAAAGTTTTCAGAAGGACTAGAGAATAAAGTTTAGCAAATCTGATAGGATGAAAAAGACAAGAAAAAGAAAGAACATAGGAAAGCAAATGACCTAAGTATTGAGATTGCAAGTCACAAAATAGCTAGCACAGCTAGTAAAAAATGAAAGTCTCCTACACAAAAATTCTTCCTCAGTCTAGGAAAATCAAACTACAAAAAAAGTCTAAAAATTGTTAGAGAGGAAATAAATCATTTCCAAAGGAGTATAAATTATACTGGTATCAGAGGTATCAGCAACTATTGGGTGTTAGAAGACAGTGGTGTAATCCCTTCAAAATTTTAGGAAAAATGTGAAACTTGACTTCAAATTTTACTCCTAGGCAAGCTATCAATCAACTAAGAAGTCAGGAAGTAGGGACTTTCAGAAATGTGATGACTGACAAAGTTCATTTCCCATAGTCTTGCTGAGCGAGCTATGGGCATGTCAACTTTTATGCCAACAAATCAAGAGGTAAAAAAAACATTAAAGGAAAAGATCACTCTTCACATACATCCAAAACAAAGAAACTATATTATTTTCTAAGCATGTGAGAATTGCCCATGTAGACTGCAGTCTCAGGACAAAGCAAAGAATGAGAAAGTTGGAATTTAGGGACTGGGTGACTTTCAGAAGTATCCTGGAGTAAAGCATCCTCTGACTAACCAACAATGCAAGGCCTGAGTACTTTCATGAAGTGATTAATTGACTGAGATATGCTTAAAATCTGTTCTGAGGTATCCTGTGTATGCCACGGGTTTTGGGCAAAATAACCTTGGGTTTGTGGTAAAATAATGTTGGGTTTTTGGGTATTTGGGGTAAAACAACAATCAGTATTTTCCAGATCTTGGAAAAGAGGAAATTGTATGCCCCAAAGCAAGAAGCAAATATGGGGACTAGGAAAGGTAGCTTTAAGTGGGAGAAAGAAATCCCAGTTGCGTGGCGCTATAAAACCAGAAGGTTGAAAGTATGCAGGAGAGAGGTATTTAGTGCAAATTCAGATTAAATAAAACAAAGTATGTTTGAGAGCTTGAGGGAAAATATGATGTAGTACAGTGTTAGTTACAAATGTCAACTGTGGGAACTGACTGACTGTGCTTATGTCCCAGCTCCATGGTAACACGTCTCCACTGTGACCTTGCGCTTGCCATCTCAACTCTTGTATATTATTTCAGATGTCATTTTTTTCTGAGGTTACTGATTTTTTTTTAAGAATGTGATTTGGTAAATTACATTTTCACTTTTCTTCTTCTTTATTGGACCATCCAGTACCTAAGTAGGGTCTCATCCTGAGGTTTCTGAGTGAAGCGGACTAGAATTCAGAGGCAAGACAACTTTCAAAGTTGGTCTTTGGTTATAAATTATTCTTTATAAATCTGAATATGAATTTATGATAAGTATTCTTTTCTAGGGGTAAAGTTTTCCAGCCACATATTTGCTAAAATATTCTCTCAGTTTTGGTAAATAGTGATCTCTTAATAAGCTTTACATAGTTCAGTTCCCAGGCAATGGAATAGCTCACTGAATCGCTCTGTGGAAAACACTGAAGAAATACAGAAAAATGTCATTTCTTTTTTAACTTATTTGAAACAATCTGGTCAAATACACATACACAAACACACACACATGCACACATTCAATAAAGTGATGACTGAATTTAAGTAGAGAACAGGCTGGTTTCCTAAATTAATCTTACATTTGGGTATTTTTCACAATTATTAGCTGTTTATACCTTAAGTAGAAGGTGAGTCCAGGAAGAAGCAGGAGTCTGCTTTCCCTCAGAGTTCCTTTAAACAAAACAATATCACAGAGCAGCGCCAGGGTATTACATTAACCTGTATCCCGTAAAGCAGAAACAAGACTTATTTAAGTTTCCCTCTAGAATAAAAAAAGAAACTTTTTTTTTCTATTTTTCCTTGGAATTGAGCACTGTTGACCTTAATATTTTTACCTTTTCCCCTATTTAATACTCCAGCAGGTAAGAATAGCTGGTGCCTAGCCAGCTGGAAAGGTAGGGCAGCCGCCCCTGTAACACACTTTCCTTCTCTTTTTCACCACACTGGAATTGGTCCACTCTCAGCCCAGCAGTCAGGATTCTCTGAACATAAGGAAGGCTGTCAAAAGTAGTTGCAGGTGTCAAATCCTAATAAATTAGTCAAACAAGTTGCTGATTTCACTTACTTTGCATGCTGTGTCTCTCCGAGGAGTGGGAGTTGGTTTAAAGAAAAAGGTGTATGGGAAAAGCTGGCTAAGTCTTTGCACATGTTGGCAAGGCATAAAGAAAGGCAAAGTTAGTGGGCGAGAGATTTAGAATCATTACCATGCTTGAAGTGTGTAGTATATGCCAGGCATTTATGAGTATAATTTCATTTATTCTGTTACCACTCTCAGGAGCAAGCATTGTTCTCTCCAGTTTGCATATGAGAAGTTCATGCTTAGAGAAGTTAATTGCACTTTAGTCTGTGGTTTAACTGGGTTTGAACCCAGTTCTATGCAAGTCTCAAGTCCACTCTTCTCTTGTCTTAGTCATTCATGCAATAAATTTTCATTTATACTTCCTTTTGCTTGAATACACTGCCAATGGCACAAATTGAAAAGAACAAGCAAGTCATAACAGTCAGGTGATGATAAATGAACTAGAATAATAAATGAAAAAGAATAATAAGTCACATGTGTTTTAAGTAATATTGCATCCAAGATTAAGTTGACAAGATGCTCCCCTATTAGGAATGCTGTGGTAAGAATAGTGTCTGGCCAAGTGTCCCAAATTAATAGGGTGTGGACTTTAATAACTATTCCCTTTAGACAAATAAACAGCAAACTTTTTTTTTTTAATCAATCATTAAAAATAACATTCTGGTGTAAAGAGCTTTCAGATTTCATAAGTATGATTGATTGTCACTGGCTTATGTTCATGAAAAACTACCAATAGTACATATGCCAGTTCCAAAAATGTTATTAACCTCAAATGATACCACTTGCATTGAAACTGCTAGAGAAATAACACATATCCTTTCAATAGATATGCGAACAACTGGTGGTTACATTTCTAAATGTTTTGTTTTTGAAAAAAATTACTTTGATTTTATTCCCTGTGAAATTAGGCCTAATGGAATTCAGAGAACGACACCTTTTCACAAAAGTGAATACCTAGGATATGCAACAGCCTAATTTTATGGCTATCCAACTTTGCTTTGAGGAAGTTGTAAGAAGGGAAGAGGAATTAGTTTTACCTAAATACCTCCACAATAATGTATGGAGAAAAAGGAGTACAGTGTTCCTTATTTGGAAGGTAAAAATTGTAAGTTGAACAGACCTTGAAATTGGAATAATTAAATAAACAACCAAAGAATGAAACTGATTTTATTTAATATTGATTCCTTACTTTTGTATATGCATTCATTTATTGCCATATTACTTGTATATTAAATAAATTAAAATTATTAACTGACAATTTCTCACTATAGAGCACCAGGGAAGGTTTTGTGGAAAAGGGACACAGTAGGGACACGTAAATGTATGGAACAATTAGGAAGAACAAAGCAACATCCTGCAAAGGAACTGAGTCTTATGCCCAGTCTAGTTACAAGAATCTACCTTCTTCATCTTATTTTTTTTTTTTTTTTTTTTAATATTAAATTTTATTTTTATATTCCCCCATACAATTGCAAACGCCCCATTCTGACCCCAATCCTTCCCCTCCCGCCCCCCCACCCCCAAAAAGTGTCTCTGGTTCATAGTTTTTTGTTGATTTTGATTTTCACTTTCTTATATTCATTTTCCTGGTCCCTTATTTAAGTTTTCTAGATTCCTGCTATGAGTGAGACCATCCGGTATTTTTCTTTTTCTTTTTGGCTTATTTCGCTGAGCATGATCCCTTCCAGTGCCATCCATGTTGCTGCAAATTGCATGTGTTTATCTTTTTTGAACGCTGAGTAATATTCCATGGTATATATGTACCACATCTTCTTGATCCAGTCATCTATTTTTGGGCATTTGGGTTGTTTCCAAAGCTTAGCTATTGTAAACAGTGCTGCTATAAACATAGGAGTGCAGGTGCTCTTTGGAATTGATGTTTCTGTGTCCTTTGGGTAAATACCTAGGAGTGGAATTGCTGGATCATATGGAAGCTCTATGTTTAGTAGGTCCAGAAATCTCCACACAGCTCTCCATAATGGTTGGACCAGTTTGCACTCCCACCAACAGTGCACAAGAGTTCCTTTTTCTCCACATCCTCGCCAACATTTGTTGTTGCTAGTTTTTTTAATATGTGCCATTCTCACTGGTGTGAGATGGTATCTCATGGTAGTTTTGATTTGCATTTCCCTGATTACAAGTGATGTTGAACATTTTTTCATATGTCTGTTGGCCATTTGCATTTCCTCTTCAGAGAAGTTTCTTTTTAGCTCTTCTGCCCATTTTTGACTGGATTATTTTCTTTTGTTGTTGCTGAGTCTCATCAGCTCTTTGCAGATTTTTGTGATCAGTCCTTTATCATTAGTGTTGGGTGCAAAAATGTTCTCCAGTTGGTGGGGTTTCTCTTTGTTTTTGTTATTGTCTCTTTTGCTGTGCAGAAGCTCTTTAATTTGATGTAGTCCCAGCTGTTTATCTTTCTCTTCACTATCACTGCTTTGGGTGATGTGTCTGTAAAGATGTCTTTGATGTGCAAATCCCGTAGTGTTTCGCCTATATTTCCTTCTATGTATTTTATGGTTTCAGGTCTTATGTCTAGTTCTTTAATCCATTTTGAGTTGATTTTTGTGTATGGTGTGAGGTAGTGGTCAAGCTTCATTCTTTTGCATGTAGCGACCCAGTTTTCCCAGCACCTTTATTGAACAAACTTTCTTTGCTCCAATGCATAGTCTTTGCTCCTTTGTCAAAGATTAGTTGACCATAAATCTGTGGGTTTATTTCTGGATTTTCTATTCGATTCCATTGGTCTGTATGTCTGTTCTTATTCCAATACCATGCAGTTTTGATGATTATGGCTTTGTAGTATAGTTTGAAGTCTGGGAGTGTGATGCCTCCATTTCCTTCTTTTTTTTTCAGTAGAGCTTTGGCTATTCGGGGTTTTGGTGATTCCATATGAATTTCATCAATAATTGTTCTATTTCTTTGAAGAATGCCATTGAGATTTTGATTGGAATAGCATTGAATCTGTATATTGCTTTTGGTAGGATGGCCATTTTAATAATGTTTATTCTTCCAATCCATGAGCAGGGGATGTCTTTCCATTTCTTTGTGTCTTCTTCTATTTCTTTTAACAGTGTTTTATAGTTTTCTTTGTATAGGTTCTTTACCTCTTTTGTTAGATTTATTCCCAAATATTTGATTTTTTTTGTTTCGATAATAAAAGGGGTGGTTTTTTTGATTTCTCCTTCTTCAGATTTATTGTTTGTGTATAGGAAGGCTACTGACTTTTGCGTGTTGATTTTGTATCCTGCCACTTTACTGAATTGATTGATGAGTTGAATTAGTTTTTCTGTGGAGATTTTGGGGTTCTCTATGTATATTATCATATCATCTGCAAATAGTGACAGTTTGACTTCTTCTTTTCCTATTTGGATTCCTTGGATGTCTTTCTCTTGTCTTATTGCTCTGGCTAGGACTTCCAGTATTATATTGAAAAGCAGTGGTGAGAGTGGACATCCTTGTCTTGTTCCAGATCTTAATGGAATTGCTTTCAGCTTTTCACCATTGAGAATGATACTGGCTGTTGGCTTGTCATAGATGGCCTTTATGATGTTGAGGTATGTTCCTTGTATCCCAAGAATTTCAAGGGCTTTTATCATGAATGGGTGTTGCACTTTGTCGAAAGCTTTCTCAGCATCTATTGATATTATCATATGGTTTTTATATTTCTTTTTGTTGATGTGTTGGATAACGTTGATTGATTTTCGGATGTTAAACCATCCTTGTGCCCCTGGAATGAATCCAACTTGGTCGTGGTGAATTATCTTATGGATACATTGTTGGATTCTGATAGCTAAAATTTTATTGAGGATTTTTGCATCAGTGTTCATTAGGGAGATTGGCCTATAGTTTTCCTTTTTTGTGTTGTCCTTATTCGGTTTTGGTATTAGTGTAATATTGGCTTCATAGAACGTGTTTGGTATTGTCCCTTCCTTCTCAATTTTTTGGAAGAGTTTGTGAAGGATAGGCACTAATTCGTCTCTGAATGTTTGGTAGAATTCATTTGTAAATCCATCAGGTCCTGGGCTTTTGTTTTTGGGGAGGTTTTTAATTACCATTTCAATTTCGCTGCTTGTAATTGGTCTGTTTAGGTGTTCTATTTCTTCTTTATCTAGCTTTGGGTGATTGTAGAGTTGTAGGAATTTGTCCATCTCCTCTAGATTGTTGAACTTGTTTCCATATAACTGTTCATAGTAGTTACTGATTATTCTTTTGATTTCTGCTGTGTCCGTTGTGATTTCTCCTCTTTCATTTATGATTCTGTGTATTTGTGCTTTCTCCCTTTTTTCCTTTGTGAGCCTGGCTAGGGGTTTGTCTATTTTATTTATTTTTTCAAAGAACCAGCTCTTGGTTTCATTGATCTTTTGGATTGTTTTTTAGTTTCAATTTCATTTATTTCTGCTTTGGTTTTATTATTTCTTTTCTTCTACTGGTTGTGGGGTTTTTTTGTTGTTCTTTTTCTAAATCTTTGAGCTTCGAGATTAGGTTGTTTCTTTGAGTTCTTTCTTGTTTTTTGATGTGAGCTTCTATTGCTATATATTTTCCTGTTATTACTGCTTTTGCTGCATCCCATACATTTAGGATATTGGTGTCCTCCTTGTCATTCAATTCAAAGAATTTTTTAATTTCTTCTTTGATCTCCTCGTTAGTCCAGTGGTCTTCCAGTAGTGTGGCTTTTAATCTCCATGAGGTAGGATAGTACCTTGCCTTCTTTTTATGATTTATTTCTAGTTTGATGCCTTCGTGGTCAGAAAAGATGGTTGGTATGATTTCAATCTTGGTGTATCTGTTGATGTTTGTCTTGTGCCCCAGTATGTGATCGATCCTGGAGAATGATCCGTGTGCGCTTGAGAAAAATGTGTACTCTGTTTTTTTTGGGTTTAGTGTTCTATAGATGTCTGTTAAGCCCAAATGCTCTAGGTCCTTATTTAGAGCTTTAGTTTCTTTACTTATTTTTTGTCTTGTTGATCTATCCATTGTTGATAGTGGTGTGTTGAAGTCTCCCACTACATATGTGTTTTCTCTGATGTCTGTTTTCAGAGAGGACAACAGTTGTCTGATATATTTTGGTGCTCTTTCGTTTGGTGAGTATATGTTAATGAGTGTTATTTCTTCTTGAAGTATTGTCCCCTTAATCATAATGTAGTGACCATTGGGGTCTCTTTTTATTTTTTTGAGTTTGAAGTCTGTTTTATCTGATATAAGTATAGCTGTTCCTGCTTTCTTTTTTGGCCCATTTGCTTGTAGGATTGTTTTCCATCCTTTGACTTTGAGCCTATTTTTATCTTTTGTAGCTAAATGTGTTTCCTGGAGACAGCAAAAGGTTGGGTTTTGTTTCTTAATCCAGGCTGCAACTCTGTGTCTTTTTATTGAAGAGTTTAGTCCATTTACATTTAGAGTTAATATTGATATGTTAGCATCTGTATTTGCCATTATGTTTGTCTTTCCTTTGATTTTATTTATTTATTCTTTTAATAACTTTTTTTTTTTTTTTGGTCTTCTTTCGTTGTTATTCGTCCCTCTGAGGTTCCCAGTTTTTATTTTCCTTTGATGCTAGAGATGAATCAGCAAAGATGTTTCTGAAGTTTATATTTTGGGGGGTTTTGCCTGTCTTTTCTTCTATGTAACTTATGTTTTCATGTCTTACATTCAAGTCTTTTATCCATTTTGAGTTGATTTTTGTGTATGGTGGGTGATACAGTAGTCTACTTTCAAAATCATTAATTAGTTGGAAGATTAGCTTGGGAAACTCTCAGATTAAGGGAAGGAACAATGAAGAAATTGTAAGTGAAAAAAGTTAAGAGGTTAAGAGACATGGTGAAGAGAATATGAAAAGGCTAGACATAACTAAAAGGACTGATGAGACAGCATCAAGTAAACCAACATTGCCATTATGGCAGTTCCAGAAGGAGAAAACTGAGAAAAAAATTGGCAGAAAACTTATTTGAAGTAATAGTAGTCATTTGTTTCTCAAGTTCAAAGCAGTATAGCACAGTCACTCTTTAATATCAGTTTCCTTCCCAATTATGGCAGTGAATCTGCAGTCACTTTCCTCTTTAGATAGTCTGTTAAGTCATAGGCAGCCAACACCACATATTAGATGCCATGATAGGAGGGCATCACCCTCATAGACGGGTGCTGTCCATAACTATATGGTGGTATGATTAAATGCATCCAAGGCTCATTGTAGAAGGTAATGCCAGGGTTTCTCTATACCATCCTAGTTGATGACCATGTCCTCAATGGTGTACTTCAGGTTAAGGATATACCTCTTCCTTTTAGCTTTATTGCCCATGATGCTGCTCTTTAGCACCATGTCTTTCATGGTATCTTGGACATCTAAGAAAGGAAGAAAACATGGTTCTTGCATCTATATTTGGTTGGGCATAAGCTAACAGACTTCCACATGAAAATCCAGAAATAAGAGGTTCCATTTAACTACCTCAGCTAAGAGGCATATTGTATGACAAGAAGCACCTAAGATATGGAGCAGAAAGGGGGTTTATCTAGAAAAATCACATTGTTAATGCAGAGATTTCTTTGTGTTTGATATATCTGAGGTGGTTACTGTATTGTTTGAACAGAACCTGAGGAGAGCATGAAGGTTTCAGATTTAAATTTCACCATTGAAACTTTAAAATATTTCAACCAGGTCCTCCCTGGTGGTGCAGGGGGTTAAGAGGCAACCTATGAAGCTCTCTGCAGCACGAGTTCATTGTCTGGCCAGGGAGCTACCCACATGCCACAGCAGACTTCTCCTGACTCTCCTGCTGCTCCCCATAGCAGTGTATTTCAGTCAATCTGCCTGCTCTGTTCCCCACTCTGTCTCTGGTGAATGCTCTCACTCCCCACACCTCTGGCCTGTACCCCCATTGTTGTATTCATAAATAATAAATAAATCTTTAAAAAAAATGTTTCAACCAAACACAGAATTGTGGCATGGAAAAATATTATTGCTGGGAATAATAAATAACAAATACTTTAAAGTGAAGATGATTGTGTGTATTTGTGTGTCTGCACTCAGTTATATTATGTCATGAACACATGTCCCATACATGTGATAAATGTTTAAGATGTGTTTGTTAGCTTATTTATAAATTATATTTGTCAGGTTGAGTGATCATTATTCATGCTGGCAGTCTATTTAATGTCATTAAACAGTATTTCTTTCCAGATTAATTATTATTAAAATACATTAAAAACTGAAAATATCACAGGAAAATTATCACACCACTCATATTTCTACTCATGCATTAGTGCTTGATGGGTTTTAAATAATTAATTACAAAAGTATTTTGTTCTGACAAATAGCCTGGTATTAAGCAATTACTAAAACATTAGCATGTGTGGATTTTAGAAATCTGCCAAATAGAAGAACTGTTGAAAGTAATTAGATGCTTTTAGTTGTTTTATTTCTTTTTTTCTTCTTTAAAAGACAAATATCCAGTTAACACAATGAAATAATAGCTTTTAATTACAAATTGTAAAGAAGATTTAAATCAATGAAAAAGTGATTGTATACATATATGTACCTTAATTTTATGAGGCTATAATCCAGGCATGGAAATAAGCTCTACCCCACATACCCAGTAACAGAAATTTAATATGTTGCATGTCTCTTTATTACTCCCTTTCTTTTTGTTAAAATCTTAGGTATTTGTGTTTAAAAAAGAACTCCCAGTGCATTTGTTAAGAGCGAAAGTTTGTATTTTCTTAGTCTAGCTAAAAATTAGCACAAGAAAGAAGTAAAAGGGAAGTGGGTACAAGGGAAATCATAAAATATGCTCAGATTTTTATAGCTATGACCATCTAAGCTACAACCATTTCCTTCCTGGTCTACCATGCTCTTCTGACTGCTTCCATATATCTATTTATCCCACCTTTACATAGCAGCCAAGATGATATTTTTTAAGAGTTAATCAGATCATATTTCTCACTCACTTAAATCCCTTCAGTGGCCTCCTCTTGTCTAGAGGATAAAGGCCTAATGCCACATGTAATCTAAGAGACTGATACAGTTTCTTCTTGTCTAGCTAACTGAGTTCTACCCAACTGGGTGCCATATCACCAATACGATCTAGCAATAAGTTCTCCTGGCCTGACACAAGAGAAGTCATATTTTTTTGCCTTAAACCTCTATAGCTCCTGTTCCCTCTGCTAAGACAATTCTGTTGCTAGATCTTTGCATGAGTGCCTACTTACAGGCTTCC
Organism: Talpa occidentalis; assembly: GCF_014898055.3. Lineage (NCBI taxonomy): Eukaryota > Metazoa > Chordata > Mammalia > Eulipotyphla > Talpidae > Talpa > Talpa occidentalis. The sequence goes on along the minus strand of NW_023604295.1, from coordinate 62,468,380 downwards.
AGATCACAGTTTAAATGCCACATTCACAGAATAGCCATTCACATAAAAATAATTAATGAATCTTTTCCATTGTTCTCTATTCCTTCACTCAACATTGTATTTTTCATATCAATAATCATTTTCCAAAATTATCTTGTCTGCACAAAATATAAACTCTGCAAGGACTGTACCCTTGAAAATGTTGCCCACATAATAGGTGCTCAATATTATTGATTGGGGCATGAACTGTGAAAAATCGCGAAGAATATTTAAAAGAGTAGCACAATGTTCAAGTTTAGATCTGAGTGAAATTCATCAAGCAACATTCCCTTGTCTTCTGTACTAATGATTTCAAAGTATTTTGAGTATATGAATTACTTCTGACATCTTTGACCAGGCCTAAAATTCTGTTTTCAAAGAGCAGTGTTGGAACAGAGCCCATAGTTGGTCAATCAGATACTAAACATACACAAACATCTGTTTGGATTACTCTTTTAGGGAAGCCATAGGAGTACTTTGTAGAAGAGAATTAAGAATAACTTAAATTTACTTTTATACATATTTAATTTGGCTCATTGACTTTATGCCTGATATTACTATAACACTGTAGTGATTCATTTCTAAGAGCTGAAGAAAATAAAAACACAACTTAGCTAACAATGTTATACTTAGCTACCACTAGGTAGCAAATGGTATACAAAAATGAAAAAAAAAATACCATTATAGAAAAATATACTAGATGTATGACAAATATATCATTATAAAAAAGAAGACACATGAATTTATTAGTAAAGATATACAAAGATTAATTAATTTTAGTTAGGAGGTTTGGAAAGGCCTCACAGAGAAGCTGAATTTGATTAAGTCCTTAAAGAATGCTATGACCTTGAAAGAAGGGAGTTGGAGCCATGAATATGACCAAGGACAAAACATGGTTGAATGGTGGTTAATTTAAAAGAAGGTTGAGAAATAGATATCAGTAGAGATTAAGAAGAATAGTTCAAAGAGATGAGAGAAATCAACCCTGTGTTAAAATGGCCATCTTAGTCAAAGCAAAATATAAATTCAAAGCAATACCTATTAAAATTTCAGTGGCATTCTTCAAAGAAAGTCACATTGAACCACAAAAGATCCCAAATAGCCAAAGCAATCCTGACAAAAAAAGAGGAAGAATAACGGTATTAGATGCACAGTATTCAAACTAAACTACAAAGCTATAATAATCAAAACAGTATGGTATTGGAACAAAACCAGACACACAGATCAACAGAATTGAGAGCCCAGAAATAAATACATACCTATACGGACAATTGGTCTATGGCAAAGGAGAAGTCTAGACAAAGGGAAGTCTCTTTACTAAATGGTGTTTGGAAAACTGAATAACCACACGCAAAAGAATTAAACTAGATGTCTCTCACACCATACACAAAGATCAACTCAAATTGGATAAAAGACCTGGATGTAAAACCCGAAACCATAAATACCTAGAAGAAAAACACAAGTCCAACATGACATAGACTTCAGTGATGTCTTTGTGGATTTGTCTCCAGCATCAAGGAACACAAAAAAGAATATAAACAACTGGGAGTGTATTAAACTAAATGGCTTCTGCACAGAGAAATAAACTATTATTGAAACAAAAATGTACCTACTGAATGAGAGAAACTATTTGCACCCTATGCATCCAACAAGATGCTAATATCCAAGATCTACAAAGAACCCATACAACTCAAAAAAAAAGAAATAGCCCAATCAAAAACAGGGCAGAAAAACTAAGTAAGTACTTCTCCAAAGAAGACATACAGATGACCAACAGGTACATGAAAAATGTTCACAATCACTCATCATCAGGAAAATGCAAATCAAAAGCTTAATGAAATACCGTCTTACAACTGTGAGGATGGCCCATAACAAAACAAACAAACAAACAAAAAACACCAGTAAAAACAAGTGTTGGCCAGAATGTGAAGAAAAAGAAACCCTTCTACACTACTGGTGGGAATGTAGAATGGTCCAGTCCCTATGGAAAACATATGTAGGTTCCTCAAAATTTTAAAAATGGATCTACCATATTACCCAACAAGTCCACTTCTAAGTGTCTATAGAAGAATAATTTTGAAACCCCACTAATTCAAAGGGATATATATGTACTCCTAATGTTCACTGAAGTATAATTTATAATAGCCAAGCTATGGAAACAACCTAAGTACCAAAACAGATGAGTGCATCAGGAAGATGTGGTATATTTACACAATGGAAAACGACCTAGCTTTACTTAATTAAAAAGTTTATTAATCAAAAAAATTAATTCTTGCAATTTGTGACAACATTTGAAGGAATGGGAGGGAATTATGTTAAGTAAAATGAGTCAGAAGGAGGGCAAATACCAGATGGTGTCACTTGTATTTGAAATATAAAGAAACAAAACAAAGGGTTAGATAAAGCCAAACCAATAACAAACCTAAGAAATCTGACTCTAGCACTGAGATTTCCAGAGATGAAGGGTAAGGAGAGAGAGAAGCAGAGTGGGAGTAAAACAGACTATGGTGGAGGACTATGGATGCTTTGATGCTAATGTAATGTGGCAACTACCCCTGCATGGAGAGATTCTATACCCTTAATCATAAACAATATTGTAAACCAATATTAATACAACTTAAAACTATTTCAGTGGTTCAACACCACCAAGGTTTATTTCTTGTTCATTAAGTGTAGGCTGTAGATTCTGTAGATTCTGCTCCACATAAAACTGTGTCTCCACAACTAGCATGATAGACCAGCCAGAACCTGGAACTATGCCAAGACCTACCCTATGGCTGCGGGAAAGGGAGTGCATTAAATCATCCACCCATCTGGAAGCTTCTATATGGAAGAGACCCATTTCTGTTTCTCTGGCCAAAGTAATTCACATGGCTATGCCTACCTTCTAACTAAGGGGGTGGGAACGTTCACTCCTACTGGTAAGCAGATGGAGAGAGAACTGAATATTTGTGAACAGTGTGAAGATACTTGAATAAATTCCTATTACAGTTATAGGGATGAATATTTGTATTAAATAGACTTGAGTCCTACAAAAAGGTGGGGTAATGTACTGTGAGTATAGGAGGTAAGGATCATGTGGGGGCACAAAGAGTATGTAAAATACTTGGAAGTGCTGCTATATTTTGGTAACTTAATACAGAGGTAATTTAAAAATAAAAGCTGTCGAGCAGAGTTGAAGGCCCAGCAGAAGTTAGTTATACATTCATAATACATCCAATCATTGTGGGATAGTCTCCAGTGATGCTCTATATGTCAGGAGAAACAAAATATATTTACCATTATAGAGTGACCAGCAATATAATATAACACTAAAATAAAAGCAAGGGCCATGCTTGACTTTTGGTAATTATACTAATTTGAGATGCATTTTCCTTTCTCCCAAATGGCACATACAACATTTTGGACAGTCGATCTCATTCATTCTGCTTTGAATAAATCCAAATGTAATAAGGTGAAGCCTACTGGGGGGATGACTTGCTTACGGCTTGGCAGGATCAAATACCCATGAAATATTACTGACAAGACAGAACTTTTGGTTTCCAACAAGAACATTTAAAGTATTTTCTTATCTTAAAGATGCATATGTGACAGTTTCTATTGTTTCACCTTCTGATTTTTTAAGAAGTTTGGGAAACTAAAAGGAATGACTAAAGAAATGATTATTTATATACTGAAGAAAAAATACAGATCATAAAAATTAATCATCTGAGGATGAGACAATTAGATTATATTAGAGTAGAACTACCTAATTTTTTGGAACAGTGATGGGCTGTAAGTGTCAAAGTTGAATTTAGATCCAGGAAGGCTGCCCAAATGATTAACAGCTCTGGAAAAATTCTGAGAGGTTGATTGTTAAATGTAAGAGCCACCAGTTGGTGGGGAAATCAAAACCAAAATCAAAACAAAAACTTAGAGAAAATAAATAGTTTTATCTGTTCCTTATCTTCTGTGCTACCCTTTATGCAACCCTACCTGACAAAATTAAGAGGGAGCAAAGCACATAGTGTTCAACTCTTATAACATTACCAGTCTTGTTTACCCCTCTGCAAACCTCAGCCTTATCACCTCTTGTGTATAGTCATGAATATACTAAAAGTGATTAACTAAAAGTGTCTAACTCTCTTCATAAAAGGCTTTTTTGTGAGCTATGCAGGAAGTTCATAGTTCCCTTTTTTTAAAATTTTTATTTTTTTAATAATAAATTTTACTTTTATATTCCCCATACAATTGCAACCCCCCCATTCTGACCCCAATCCCACCCCTCCCACACCCCACCGCCCAAAAAGTGTATCTGGTTCATAGTTTTTTGTTGATTTTGATTTTCACTTTCTTATAGTCATTCATTTTCCTGGTCCCTTATTTAAGTTTTCTAGATTCCTGCTATGAGTGAGAACATCTGGTATTTTTCTTTTTCTTTCTGGCTTATTTCGCTGAGCATGATCCCTTCCAGCACCATCCATGTTGCTGCAAATTGCATGTGCTTATCTTTTTTGAATGCTGAGTGATATTCCATGGTATATATTTACCACATCTTCTTGATCCAGTCATCTATTTTTGGGCATTTGGGTTGTTTCCAAAGCTTAGCTATTGTAAATAGCGCTGCTATAAACATAGGGGTGCAGGTGCCCTTTGGAATTGATGTTTCTGTGTCCTTTGGGTAAATACCTAGGAGTGGAATTGCTGGATCATATGGAAGCTCTATGTTTAGTAGTTCCAGAAATCTCCACACAGCTCTCCATAGTATTGGACCAGTTTGCACTCCCACCAACAGTGCACAAGAGTTCCTTTTTCTCCACACCCTCGCCAACATTTGTTGTTGCTAGTTATTTAATATGTGCCATTCTCACTGGTGTAAGATGGTATCTCATGGTAGTTTTGATTTGCGTTTCCCTGATTGCAAGTGATGTTGAACAATTTTTCATATGCCTGTTGGCCATTTGCATTTCCTCTTCAGAGAAGTTTCTTTTTAGCTCTTCTGCCCATTTTTTGACTGGATTATTTTCTTTGTTGTTGCTGAGTCTCATCAGCTCTTTGCAGATTTTTGTGATCAGTCCTTTATCATTAGTGTTGGGTGCAAAAATATTCTCCCAGTTGGTGGGTTTTCTCTTTGTTTTTGTTATTGTCTCTTTTGCCTTGCAGAAGCTCTTTAATTTGATGTAGTCCCAGCTGTTGATCTTTCTCTTCACTATCACTGCTTTAGGTGATGTGTCTGTAAAGATGTCTTTGATGTGCATATCACGTAGTGTTTCGCCTATATTTCCTTCTATGTATTTTATGGTTTCAGGTCTTATGTCTAGTTCTTTAATCTATTTTGAGTTGATTTTTGTGTATGGTGTGAGGTAGTGGTCAAGCTTCATTCTTTTACATGTAGCAACCCAGTTTTCCCAGCACCATTTATTGAACAAACTTTCTTTGCTCCAATGCATAGTCTTGGCTCCTTTGTCATAGATTAGTTGACCATAAATCTGTGGGTTTATTTCTGGATTTTCTATTCGATTCCATTGGTCTATATGTCTGTTCTTGTTCCAGTACCATGCAGTTTTGATGATTATGGCTTTGTAGTATAGTTTGAAGTCTGGGAGTGTGATGCCTCCATTCCCTTCTTTTTTTTCAGGAGAGCTTTGGCTATTCGGGGTTTTTGGTGATTCCATATGAATTTCATCAATAATTGTTCTATTTCTTTGAAGAATGACATTGAAATTATTATTGGAATAGCATTGAATCTGTATATTGCTTTTGGTAGGATGGCCATTTTAATAATGTTTATTCTTCCAATCCATGAGCAGGGGATGTCTTTCCATTTCTTTGTGTCTTCTATTTTTTTAACAGTGTTTTATAGTTTTCTTTGTATAGGTCCTTTACCTCTTTGGTTAGATTTATTCCCAAATATTTGATTTTTTTTGTTTTGATAATAAAAGGGATTTTTTTTTTATTTCTTCTTCTTCAGATTTATTGTTTGTGTATAGGAAGGCTACTGACTTTTGCATGTTGATTTTGTATCCTGCCACTTTACTGAACTGATTGATGAGTTGAATCAATTTTTCTGTGGATATTTTTGGGTTCTCTATGTACATTATCATATCATCTGCAAATAGTGATAGTTTAACTTCATCTTTTCCTATTTGGATTCCTTGGATGTCTTTCTCTTGTCTTATTGCTCTGGCTAGGACTTCCAGTATTATATTTAAAAGTAGTGGTGAAAGTGGACATCCTTGTCTTGTTCCAGATCTTAATAGAATTGCTTTCAGCTTTTCACCATTGAGAACAATACTGGCTGTTGGCTTGTCATAGATGGCCTTTATGATGTTGAGGTATGTTCCTTGTATCCCAAGAATTTCAAGGGCTTTTATCATGAATGGGTGTTGCACTTTGTCGAAAGCTTTCTCAGCATCTATTGATATTATCATATGTTTTTTTTGTTTGTTTTATATTTCTTTTTGTTGATGTGTTGGATAACGTTGATTGATTTTCAGATGTTGAACCATCCTTGTGTCCCTGGAATGAATCCTACTTGGTCGTGGTGAATTATCTTATGGATACATTGTTGGATTCTGATAGCTAAAATTTTATTGAGGATTTTTGCATCAGTGTTCATTATGGAGATTGGTCTGTAGTTTTCCTTTTTTGTGTTGTCCTTGTTCGGATTTGGTATTAGTGTAATGTTGGCTGCGTAGAATGTGTTTGGTTTTGTCCCTCCTTCTCAATTTTTGGGAAGAGTTTGTGAAGGATAGGCACTAATTCGTCTCTGAATGTTTGGTAGAATTCATTTGTAAATCCATCAGGTCCTGGGCTTTTGTTTTTGGATAGGTTTTTGATTACCATTTCAATTTTGCTGCTTGTAATTGGTGTTCTGTTTAGGTTCTCTGTTCTCTGTTCTCTGGTTCTCTGTTTAGGTGTTCTATTTCTTCTTTATCTAGCTTTGGATGATTGTAGAGTTGTAGGAATTTGTCCATCTCCTCTAGATTGTTGAACTTGTTTCCATATAACTGTTCATAGTAGTTACTGATTATTCTTTTGATTTCTGTTGTGTCCGTTGTGATTTCTCCTCTTTCATTTGTGATCCTGTTTATTTGTGCTTTGTCCCTTTTTTCTTTTGTTAGCCTGGCTAGGGGTTTGTCTATTTTATTGATTTTTTCAAAGAACCAGCTCTTGGTTTCATTGATCTTTTGGATTGTTTTTTTAGTTTCAATTTCATTTATTTCTGCTTTGGTTTTTATTATTTCTTTTCTTCTACTGGTTTTGGGGATTTTTTGTTGTTCTTTTTCTAGATCTTTGAGCTTCGAGATTAGGTTGTTTCTTTGACTTCTTTCTTGTTTCTTGATGTGAGCTTCTATTGCTATATATTTTCCTCTTATTACTGCTTTTGCTGCGTCCCATACATTTAGGATATTGGTGTCCTCCTTGTCATTCAAAGAATTTTTTAATTTCTTCTTTGATCTCCTCATTAACCAGTGGTCTTCCAGTAGTGTGGTTTTTAATCTCCATGTGGTAGGAAAGTTCCTTGCCTTCTTTTTATGGCTTATTTCTAGTTAGATGTCTTCATGGTCAGAAAAGATGATTGGTATGATTTCAATCTTGGTGTATCTGTTGATGTTTGTCTTGTGCCCCAGTATGTGATTGATCCTGGAGAATGATGCGTGTGCGCTTGAGAAAAATGTGTACTCAGATTTTTTGGGGTTTAGTGTTCTATAGATGTCTGTGAAGCCCAAATGCTCTAGGTCCTTATTTAGAGCTTTAGTTTCTTTACTTGTTTTTTCTCTCATTGATCAATCCATTGTTGATAGTGGTGTGTTGAAGTCTTCCACTACATATGTGTTTTCTCTGATGTCTGTTTTCAGAGAGGACAAAAGTTGTCTCATATATTTTGGTGCTTCTTCGTTTGATGAGTATATGTTAATGAGTGTTATTTCTTCTTGAAGTATTGTCCCATTGATCATAATGTAGTGACAATTGAGGTCTCTTTTTATTTTTTTGAGTTTGAAATCTGTTTTATCTAAGTATAGCTGTTCCTGCTTTCTTTTTTGGTCCATTTGCTTGTAGGATTGTTTTCCATCCTTTAACTTTGAGTCTATTTTTATCTTTTGTAGCTAAATGTGTTTCCTGGAGACAGCAAAAAGGTTGGGTTTTGTTTCTTAATCCAGGCTGCAACTCTGTGTCTTTTTATTGAAGAGTTTAGTCCATTTACATTTAGAGTTAATATTGATATGTTAGCATCTGTATTTGCCATTGTGTTTGTCTTTCCTTTGATTTTATTTATTTATTCGTTTAATAACTTTTTTTTTTTGGCCTTCTTTCTTTGTTATTCGTCCCTCTGAGGTTCTGGCTTTAGGACTCCTTGTAGTATTTTTTGGAGTGGGGGTTTAGTCGTAATGAAATTCCAGAGTTTCTGTTTGTCTGGGAAGGTCCTTATTCTTTCTTCATAGAGGAAGGAGAGCTTTGCAGGATAGAGTATTCTTGGTTGGCATCTGTTTTCTTGGAGTCTGTTGACTATGTCCCTCCACTATCTCCTTGCCCGTAGTGTTTCTTCAGAGAAGTATGATGTCAGCCTGACTGGTTTTCATTTGAATGTTATCTGTTTCTGCCCTCTTGTCAGCTTCATTATTTTTTCCTTGTCCTGGATTCTTGAGAGCTTTACTATTATGTGTCTTGCTGTATTTTTCCTTTCGTCATGGAAGTTGGTGTTCTTCTTGTTTCTTGTATATCAATTTTCAGCTCCTTCTTCGCATTTGGGATGTTCTCTTCTATTATCTCCTGGAATATTTTCTCTGTTCCTACATCTCTCTCCTCTCCTTCTGGAATTCCTATAACTCTTATATTTCCTTTCCTCATGTTGTCAGATAGTTCCTGAAGTCTTTCTTTGTTCTTTTTCCTTCGTACTTCTCTTTCCTTTTCTGTTTTGGTTCTTTTTATTTCTGTGTCTTCAAGAGTACTTATTCGTTCTTCCATTTCATCTATTCTTCTTTCATTGCTTTTCCCAGAGTTCTTTAGTTCCTCCATTAATTCTTTGATCTCCTGCGTTTCTTTTGCTTCCCTCTTTAGGGACTCAATTTCATTCTTCTGACCATTGTTTTCCCTCTTTAGGGACTCAATTTCCTTCTTCTGATCATTGTTTTCCTTTATGAATTCTGTCATTTTTTTAATCACGGCAATTTTAAATTCTCTTTCTGGAAGGCTCAGAAATTCTTCCAAGTTACTGTTGTTGCAATCTGGGGGGTGGTTTTCTTTTTGTGTTGTTCTTTTTCCCTGAGGATTTGTTAGGTTGTGTGTGGTTCTTCTACTCCCTACTGTTTGTTTTCTAATTTGTCAAATGCATTGGGACACTGTGTTGCTGGGACTGGCCGGAATCTTGGGTGAGCTTCTCTGCTCCCCTCTGGCAACTCCAGGAGCCATCTGTCTGTTTCAAGCAGTCTTTACTGAAGAAAGGTCCCTGTTCTAAAATGTCGATGTGGGGACACACTCCCCTGTGCGCTTGGTCTGCCCCAGCGGTGGGTTCCTGCTCCCCCTCTAGGTTTGGACTGCAGGCCAGAAGGGGCCTGGCATGGGCGAGCTTCCCCGCTCACCTCTGGCTCCTGAGGGAGCCTTCTTTAGGCAGTCTTTACTGAAGAAATATACCTGTTCTAAAATGGCGATGCGGGATGCAGTCCCTGCACGTCTGGTCTCAGGCACACTCTTCTGCGTGCCTGGTCTGCCCCGGCTGTGTGTGCCCGCTCCCCCTGTGGGCTAAGACTTATGGTCGGAAGGAGCTGGGGTGGGCTAACTTCCCAGCTGGCCACGGGTTCCTCCAGGAGCCTTCTGCCCTTTTCAAGCAGTCTTTTCTGAAGAAAGGTACCTGTTCTATGGGGTGTTAGTGACTTTTTTTCTGGTCGCTAGGTGGTGCCAGAGATCTCTCCTATTGTTCTTGGGGAGCTGTTTTTTTCACCCCGTGGGACAGGGAACAGAGTGGGAATGGTAGGGAAAACCTCAACAGCTTTGGGGTGCTGTGTCTGCCTTGTGCCCCACCAACGTGGAGGACCCACAGCCCGAATTTCGTGCCCCGGGTCTCAGTTCCAAAGCCCTCAGGTCCAGGACGCGGGCTGTAGCCCAGGTCAGTGGCCGCAGGAATGGCGCCTTTTGCACTCCGCTCCTGTGCCTGGGCGCCTGGTTCCTGTTTACTCAGTGAGTGACTTTCACCTCAGTGAGGGCCTCCACGCATCTTCCGGAAAGCCTAGGTCGCAGGCGTGGGGTCCTGAGCAGCCGTGATCCACGTTTGCTTTTCAAGCACGCTGCCTTTCCGCGCAAGCTTACCGGCCGGCCCGGGGCCATGTGCAGGTCTCCAGAGTCTCTGTTGTTCTCTAATGGCACCTGGAGCAGTTTGCTCACCTCCGCGGCGAATCCTGCAGGGTTCTCCACAGCTCCAGTTCACGGGGTGTGGTGGCTGCAATAGTTCCTTTCCACTCCCAGTCCCGCTTGATGCGTAGTTTGTTCTTGTTGGTCGTTTTAGTTTGTTTTTTTCCTCCTTTCTGTTGGTCGGAGAGTGCCGACTTTGTGGGTGGGGGAGGGTAGCAGGGTTCTGCACTTTCCTCCCTTCTAGTCCTCTTTTATGGCAACTTTCTTCTTCGGGTAGTTTGCTGGAGTCGTCCATTTATCTTCCGTGTCCCAGTTCTCACTGGGACCTGCCGCTTTTCCTCCCTATTAACTTTTTTTTAATGGGAGATCTTACTCACATCATCTCCTCTCCACCATGTTGCTCTGCCCCTCCCTCAGGAAATTCATAGTTCCTTTAATGGAGATGTTTGAAAGCTGTTTTGAAAACACTACATTCAGTGAATCTTTTTTGAGTTTATTAATTCAGTAAACCTTTATTGAGTCCTATTTGGGCTAAAACCCTCATTAGTCACACTTAGGGAGCCTAGAGTTGATTAGCAAGTGGTCATTGTCCTTACAAATCTTTTAATATAACAAGGTGTAAAGGAATATTTGCAGACCTCTAATGTTAGAAATATAATGAAAACCACAAAAAAGCAGAAAAAGTGGCTGTGAGAGTTTCAAACAATGCAATCCTCATATTAGTTGGGTGGATGGACAAGATTTCACCACACTGAAAAAACCGTTATTCAAGACAGAAGAAATGCGAACACAGATGAAGACGTAGGAGGTATATTCTGGAAAAAGAGTGTACCAGTTTATCCAGACAAGAGAATGCTACTACAGGTAATATGATTGAGAATATTTGTAGGAATTTATTATACTGAGTCCAAAACACTGGGATCTAGAAATTTTTTTTTACTTATTTGACAACAGAAAGACATTCAAGGTTTCAGAATTCTTCCATGACATGATCAAAACCGTGATTAGGGTAAATATCACTCTGTTATCTGGAGCAGCCTAGAGTGGATAAATACTGGAGGTAGTATATAGCTAGTTAGAAATATGTGTTCAAGAGCCCCAGAAAAGACATGAAGAAGCGAATAAGCTTGGTGATGAAGGGAATGAAAGCAGCACAGGTGGGAGTACCAATACTTGGCAGGTGGTTGGTTATGACTGGGAAAAGGAGAAGCTATTGGACTTTGATGTTTTGAGGTAAGTAGGAACATTTAATGATGCCCAATAAAAACAAGAAATAAAAAAAAAAGAAGGACCAGGAGACAGCAGATAGTAGCTAATCCCTAGTCCAGATACATTGGGTGAGTTACATAAATTTTCTGGGCTTCCTTAAACTTATGAAAATTAGGAGAGTTGTAATTGTTAAAAATTACTAATAATTCATGCAACTATATGAGCTGATTTTGGAGGGGAAGGAGGATGAGTTCAAATTGGCTACTGGCTATGTCTAGGTTGCAAATAAAACTCACGAGTTTGGAATTAGAAAATATGGAAGTGCAATCTACCTCAAATGTATTCAAGACTGTTTAGAGCCCATTTCAGTTTGTGCAAACAATTGTGAAAAACTGTCCTTTTGACAGAATTGTGTATGTCTAAGTTGTATCCAATCTAGTGTATTTCTTTTTGAAAAAAGGAAATGCAAATATGTTGAACTATGTTTGATTTCAAAGCAGGTGAAAAGGTATCTTTTACCATTGTTAAAGGACCTAAAATTCCTTTTGGTGTATTCCTTATAGTGAGAGTTCAAAAGTTAAAACTTCCAAGGTGTCAAGTTATCATTGAGGAATCTATTACTTATTAATAAAGTCATTGTTACCAATAAAAACAATCTTGCACAGAAAGTAAGGTCATTTTCACAAAACTGTCTCCAGTGGAACAACAGAAGCTCAATTTCTTTGAACTTGATTGAGGTGAATGGCTCAGCAGACAGGGAGGAGTAGGAGAAGGGACATGAATAGGAAAACATAACAAAACTGAGAAAATATATTCTTCCTTTTCATTCTCCTCTGTGTTTATTAAAGAGGAAATTAGAAGAAACAACTTAAAATTGCTCAATGTTTGGGTTCCAGACATAAAAACAGAGGAGCCAAAATCTGTGAAAAATAGTTTCTTTTTCACATGGTGCACGTTCTTTTAACAGTTCATTTAATAGTCTAATCATGCTTTTTACAAAATGGTGTGAAACATGAGACGCATACGTCTAACACCTTTTTACTTCTTTACATTAGCATTAAAAGTATAATTTGTACACACGTGTCTTTAGGTCAGTATGTGAATATATGCAATGTTCTTTTCTTTCACAGATGACATGGTGAGAGATGAATCTTTTCTTTACACTACTACGTATGTCAACAGCTCACATAATTCTGGAGAGGGGAATTCCATCCAGATGGAGAATTAAGGAGAACTTCACAATGTCCGTTCACGTATTAATCTAAAGAATTGTAATGCTATTCAAATTTTACTTTGAATTCATTGTGAGAGAAAGGCAGCCTCTAAAATGGCCCCAAAGATCCTGGATTTCTGGTATTCAACACCTTCTGTGATCAGCTTGTCTCCTGAGTGCAGGCCAGCTAAAAAGTCTATCAGATAAAATATAGCAAAAGTGATGCAAGATGAGGTTACAAGAAGACTGCAACTTTAGACACACACCCCCTAGTGCTCGCTCAAGGATGCCAGTGGAGGAGACAACCTGGCAAGGAACTGCTGTCTCCAGCCAGAATCCAATGAGGACTTGATACTTGCCAAGAGTGGAACAATAGAAGCTCAATTTATTTGAACTTTATTGAGGTGAATGGATCAACAGACAGAGATGGGAAATAGAGAGAGATGGGAGAGATTGGAAGTGGATCCTCTCCTAATAGAGCCCTGCAGTGATGGCAGCCACTGCTAATACCCTGATGTAGCCCTGTGTAGGGACTCTGAGGCAGCCATACCCCATTCAGCCTTGCGTGGGATCCTGGTCCCCGGAATCAGTGACACAGCAAATATGTGTTGTCTTAAATGACTAAAATTTGGGGTAATATTTTACGAAGAAATAAAAACTCATACTTTTTTTTTTTCCACTGCAAAAGGCTGGTGAACTGACCAACAGGAAGTTAAAAACAGATTTTCTTAAGTCAAATATGCTTTTGGAAGACTCCATCTCAAATAAGAAGTGTAGTGATATGGATCTTTTCCTTTGTAGAACAGACATTACTTTTTGTGATACTCAAATATGAAGAGGTAAGATCAATGGGGATAGTAAACACTGTGTTGGTTTTTCTTCCATTCTTTCCTGATTTTTTTTTCCCAAAAAAAAATTTTTTTTTTTTATTTTTGCTTGGAAGAACTGTGCATAGGGCAGAGGTACATGAGGTGAGAGGATTCACCAGAGATAGAGTAGGAAGCAGAACAGGCAGATATACTGAAATACACTGCTAAGAGGGGGTAAGAGGGGAGACAGGGAAGACCTGCTGAGTCATATGTGGGTTAGCGCCCTGGCTAGGGATCGAACTAAGGCCAAAGTGGTGATAGCACTGAGACTTAACCCATAGGCCACCAGGAAGGCCTTCCTGATTATTTTAACAGACTGTGCAAACATGACATCATATACAATTGCTGCTGATGTACCATTATTTTTATGCACCCGAATTGTTTTTCCCTATGTTAAGAAGTTGTACTAGAAATTTAGTTTACTATAGTAATCTCCTCTGTAGGGGGATATATTCCAAAACCACCAGTGATACTTAAAGCCAGGGGTAGTGCTGCACCCTGCATGCAGGCCTGCCTTTTCTCCTGCAATTTCCTCATCTCCCTCAGCCTTCACCAATTAAACAAGTGTTAGGACCTTGCTCAGGATTAGGTCTAGGTTTAAGGGGATGCTATGGTTGCTCTGACCTTCGCTCCAGACCATTCAAACTTTCTCCATGTTAGCTACAATGCTGTCTTGCTTTCTTATCGTTCATGTTAGTTGGGAGCGAGATTTGAAAATTTCCTTCAAGAACTTTTCTGTGCATTCAAGTCTAAGCTGACTGTTTGACACCAGAGGCCTAGTTTTTTTTTTTACCTATCTCACCTTTCAGCATGGCTCTCTCACTGAGTTTAATCATTTCTGGCTTGTAAATTTAAAGTGAGACACTTAGGCCTCCCCTGGTGGCGCAGCGGTTGAGCGCTGGGCTGCGAAGTTGCCCACAGCCTCTGCAGCCCGGGTTCAATCGCCGGCCACCGGCAAGGGTCCCACATCGCACTACAGACCTCTCCTGCCTCGCCTGCTGCTCCCCTCAGCAGTGTGTTTCGTGAGTCTGCCTGTTCTGTTCCCCGCTCTGGCTCTGGTGAATTCTTTCACCCTCCCGCACTTCAGACTGTATCCAGTGCTTGTATAAATAAATA